>NC_084594.1:14607256-14920033 GCF_033807715.1 Cololabis saira
CAGGAGTGTTTTTGTGTCTAGATAATTAAACTTGGTGTGGTTCCGTATTTGATAAAATGCAATCATCAGCCAGTACTTCGCACTGATTGTTTTATTTTCTTGTATGAGGTAATTACAATATGAAGTCATGTGTTTATATACAGACTCGCCGCACAGAGCCTCAGATGAAACCTAATGCAGGATGTTGTATATGGGATGAAGCTTAATGAATGTAAACTAAAACACACAGAATTGTATTGTATTATATCAGACCTTTGAGCCAATTTCTCGCACCGGCTGGAGCAGTCGTGTCTGGCATCCTCTCGTCTGCTGTCAGAGCTCAGCCCGGGTTAGAAATAAATTGCAGACCAGTCTAAGTAACAGACTTCCTGCCGTGTATATAAATGCAGATGCATTTTGAAGAAGTATTTGAGTAAACATATTCTGGTGCTTGTTGCTCTCTAACTCTGCATTCATCCCTTGAAAGCCTGCTCGAGACCAGTTAATACCTGCCTGGCTAATCAAACTACAAAAACCATGAAAAACAGAAAGCTTGTGTTAGTGAACAGTCTTCCAACATATTCTGCTGTGTTTACATAGACTCCTATAGGTAGAGATTAAATGCAGAGTGAATGCATAATGTGATTGGATCCTGATAACACCATCCAGCAAAAGTAATTTTCAGTTTCTTTTTTTTTTTAATCACCGAAAATTGTCTCTAATTCTCTCGGGGAACATCAGAAGTGAAAAGTGTACTGATGTGTTGACTTGGCAATCTGCCGGCTGGATCAGGTGCAGGTATAAACAACTGTGGCTGTCCCTCGGTTGCAACACACATGATTAAATCATGTACAGAATAAGAATAAAATTATAGATGCTTCACTCCTGTGGTTGAATAATCACTTTAGATTTGTAAACACAGTTTCAACAAAAACGTGTGCAAGAGAATTGGATGAAAGAAAATGAAGAAGATCAAAGAAGGAGCGAAATACAACTGTACATTTTTTTTTTTCAAATCTAATTGGAGTTATTTTGGTCCCACATTCCGTCACAGCTGTAACCCTTTTCATACATTGTGTCACAGATCACCTGAAGCTAGGAAGAGGGGTTTCTTTGTGACTGTTCAGAATATTTATATCTATGCCCCATCTGTGTGCAGATTGCTCCACTTTTTTATAAATCATTGAGCTAAGGCAATTGCACCAACAGGAAGGAGTGAGACCTCCCTTTGGTGTGACGCAGGGTTGTGCTGGAGAAAAAGAAAATGAAATAAAAAGGTAATGATATTGAACATTTCATATTTGAAATCTGAATGGATGTTTCTGATTAAATGCTTCTGTCGACTTTATTGTGAACATCTTCCACGTGTCTTATGTTCTTTCCTTTCAAGATAAAGCAAATGTTTTTTTGTGTATTTATGTGCATTTGTATATGGGTGCTCTTAAAAAAAATGAAAAAAAAACCCAACAAAAAACAAACAGTTTATCTGTTTTTTAAATTTTGATAAAGATTTCAATTTTTATCAAAATACCGAACACATCAGCTATCATTTTGGGCAAATTTGTACAAAATACAATAAAAGACATCTGTAATATTTTCCCTTTACTTAAAGTATCATCCAGGCTCAGGTAAAGCCTCGGATCTTCTTCCCTCTGATGTTCCTGATACGGCTCACAGTGGATCATCTTTTTCCATCTTACCCTTTCTTCCTCACATCAACCAAATGCATATCTTCTTTCACCATATTCTATTGCTGATTTCAGACACAACATCGTCTTCTCTGTCTTCCTTTTCTTCGCCCAGCAGTAGTACCGTTTCCCGTGATGCTGTGGCTGAACGATGTGGAGGTCAGTGCTAACCTGGGCCCAGGACTGTGGGATTGTACTGCATATTGATTTTGGTTTTGGAAGCCCCTCCTGACACAATCCTCCTGGAAACCTGGAAAGGGGAAAGTTGCAAAATAAAATGTGATATACATTTTATGTAATTCCTTTAAATATACATCCATTTTACTTTTAAAATGGGAAACTACAGGCTGCCAGGGTCAGGTGGATGAGTTGGTGGTCCACGTACGCAGGATGAAGGTCCTCATTGCAACCAGCCCTGGTTTGAGTTCTTAACTTGGACCATTTGTCTTTCCTGTTATTTTGCATTAGCAACCCAAAAAAATGTTTAAAAATAGATAAAAACAGAAACTATATTACAAATATGTTTAATGTGCAGGCAGATTGTCATGGGTTTGTCTCTGCTTACATGTGGAAGGCACTGCTTTCTGTTTGACTTGGCGTGTGGAGAATTTCGTTGCAACAGTGTCATGTATTTTATAATACACATCAATAATTGGAGAAGCAAGACAAAAAAGGCTAAAAAAGAGGCTGAAAGTAAAGTTATGGATGGGGAAATAAAATTGGAAGTTACAGTATTAACTTGTATGCCATGACCCCTGCACTATATACCTCACAGTTCATTAAAAACATTATACTTTAACACTTTCTTCTATTTTGATGTTGTTATTTTTTGTGAAGCACTTTGGGACATTCCGTTGTGTGTGAAAGGTGCTATATAAATAAAATGTAATTACTTACTTACTTACTTATTTGGCAGTATTTTATTTTTAAATCACAGTTCGTCACTACAGTTAAAGGACATTCAGCACAATACCAACCCACTTAAGTGAGCCAATGTGTTGCTTTATTTTGACACTGCCCTGGTTGTGTCAACTGGTGGTATTGATTGTACTGGTCAGTGATAGTAAATACATGCATTCACAACCCAGCTGTCCTCAGCACAGGCTTCAGGCACATATAAACTACATATACAAAAGCCCTACAAAAAAGTATATTTGCAGCTAATGCATTTATAATTGCAGGAACCCCAGTGGGAGAACCACAGAGCTTTCAGAGAGATCCATCTGTTATTTTACACTGAGGAGCGGTCGCTGTTCAAAGGCCCAACTTGTCTAATGAGGAGCCGTGCTTTGAAGTCTGTCCTCAGAAAGCTTGCTGCTTTGTTTGCTTTTGTTTGGGTTTTTAGAAAAGATGAATTGCTCATCAATTTCTATTAAAGATAAATGAAGACAAACACTCATTGTTGGATGTTTGGATTTGATTGTGATGGTTTTGTAATCGTAATAACCTCTGAAATTATGAAACCTCTTATTTGGAGAATTGCAGCCCTTTTAAAACTGTCTGGTCACTCAAAATAAGATGAGACACAATGGAAAGCATTATCAGTAGGTGTATGAAATTACATCTATTTCTGCCCAATGCCAAGTGTGAAGTGCTATTGGATTGCTAGTATGCTGCAAGTATAAATCCTCCTAATTATACTGTTTAAATTTGTTTGTTTAAATTGCTGTTACACTCCTGATACTTTGCTTGCGAGCTCACGCCGGATGTGTTTTTCTCTGGGTCTTTTCCCACAGCTGTGGCCAGCCACCGTCATCTCCACTGACCTGGATCATTACCTCAGCCAGCCATGACTGCGCTATCGGTAAATATTTCAATGAAAACTGATGTCGGGAAGGGTAAATGGTCCTGGAACACGTAGCCACGTGAGGATGCTGCTGCTGCTGCCATCATCAATACGTGGTTGCAGTCATGTGTCTGTTCAGCTTGCTGACAGGCTTTGGCAAATCGTCAGCCTCTGAATGCAGCGAATAAAATGGCTCATCAGGTGTTTTCATTTAAGACCTACATGCCTTTTAACTTTCAAGTATATAAATATATTAAATCAAATGTATTAAAGTCTGAGTTTACAAAGTCTTACTTTTTGTTCTCTTAAATAGTTTTCTTTCAACATTGAAACTCAGTTTTGCCATGCAGATTTTTTTAACCACTTGCTTCACATAGCTATTAAGAATAAAGAAGTATCTTAACATGTCATAATCTCACCTATTAGTACATCCTGTTTATAGCTACACAAAATTAAGAAGGAAGGAAGAGGAAAGGAGAAAATTATGGAAATGGTGATGAGAGAGTTAAGTCAATTTTAAGACTGTGGCAAATTAATGGAGGGGTTTTCTTTTTTATTGTTCCCTAAAAACATAGAGGATTACCAGGCATATAGTATTTGACAATATCTGACCTAAAAAACAAGGAGAGAAAGGTCTGGACCTGTCTGCCCAGTTTTCTGCCCCTGTAAGCCAAACATGGAAGATGATGAAACTTTGAAAGATGTTCACAGTTGGCTGATCTGTGGGTGTGATTAAAGCCTGTGACTATCTGACATCACACTTCTATTAATGGATTCCAAAAATTCCAAATTATTTTACTTTTTACCACTGAGAACTCTTATCTGTACGTCCCCATCACAATCTGCAGCAGGTGTCAGGTTGCAATAACTGATGTTTCTGTCAATGTGCTGATGCAGAGACGGTGAATCAAGTGCTAGGGACATAATGGGGCTCTTGTCTACCTGGGGCTGCTCAAATGTATTTGATTGGAGACATCAGCAGCAGACAGACACATCATTAGCTGCAATGGCAGGAATATTGTTCCCATAAAACCTATGCACGCTGACTGCTCTTTTTGGTCTATTTTGTGTAGGAAAAGTATGAAGACTATTTTAATTTCTGCAAGTGAACAAAAGTCTGACATCTATTTTTCACTGTAAATTTCACAAAACTAAATAATAATACAAAAAAATCAAGCCTTTAATACTATGTTACCTTTTTGTTTATAAAAGCGTTTCAGAGAAAAAGAGAGAGAAAGAGAGGAAGTGTGTGTGTGTGTGTGTGTGTGTGTGTGTGTGTGTGTGTGTGTGTGTGTGTGTGTGTGTGTGTGTGTGTGTGTGTGTGTGTGTGTGTGTGTGTGTGTGTGTGTGTGTGTGTGTGTGTGTGTTTGTTTGTGTGTCTCTGTACACCTATGGGGGTTGGAGGCTTGTAGAGCAGTGTGTTCTGGGTAGCAGGCTGTGAAAATTGGATCTTGCAGTGTTAATTTCACACCCTGGAATATTGGGCAAGATGATTCCATTACATCATCGAGTAGCAGGGATCTCCCCTTTTTTACTGAGGTTACCATGGTTACCAAGGCATGCCGAAATAATATCAAAGTAGTCCAAGCATATGAACATATGTTGTACAGACTTTTCTTCTTCTTTTTTTAAATATTTGCTTTTGCAGGAATTTTACTCGATAGTATGCAGATACTGTATAAGTCGTCTTCTAGCATTTTAATTTCTCTGCATAATTTACCTTAATTTTGCACCTTTGACAAAAATGTACATGTCTTTAGGTTTTATACGATGGTGCTTATCCCTTTTGGTCTCAAGCTGCATTGCATATTTTCAGAAATTAATAGGTAGAATTACTTAACATCCAATAAAATCCTGAATGATCCCAACAAGATTTTGGAGAGATAAACTATTTGAATGGATTGCCATAAAGGAGTCTGTGGAACGTTTTAATTGGTTAAGACTGTTATACTGCCTTATGTATCGCAAAGAAAACCATTCTAGTAAATTGGAAACAAAAATCCAGTTTATGTATTAACCATTTTAGGAATCTTTTATCAGATCATATTAGTAGTGAGATAATGTCTGCCTCCACTGAACAACACTCGGCTGAATTGCACTCTCTGTGGTCCCCGATTGTTGGCCTCGTTACCTAGTGGGGGCGGGGGGGGGGTGATCTCGTAGCCCTTGGGGTTGGGGGTCGGCTTGGGGGGTCTGGGGCGCGGGCCTCTGGTGGCCCCTGGGGGGCGGTGGGTGGGGCCGCGGGGTCCTGTCCCTGGCCGGTGGGGGCCTTGGGGGCCTGTGGGGGGGGGGTACCTCATGGCGGTGGGGGGGGTGGCTGGGGAGGGCTCGGGCGGGGGGCGGTGGCTTGGGCGTCTCCGGGCCTCCTGGGGGGGGCTGGGCCGTGGACGTGGGGGGTCCCACCCGGAGGGCCCGGTCCTGCCTGGGTGGGGGGTGGCTGTCTGCGCTGGGGGGGCATTGCTGCCTTGGTCCTCCGTCGCTGGGCGGGGGCCAAGTGCCCCTGCGGATGTGGGGACTCCGTGACCCTTGGGGTGTCCGCCGGGGTGGCCTCGGGGGGGGGGTGGGGCCGGGTCCGGAGATCGGGCCTCCCCTGACCGGGGGGTGCACGGGCGGGGCGCGGTGGCGGGGTGGCGCCATTCCCAGGTATCTATGTCTTATGTTGTCAGTATGAATGGGAGGATGTTGGACCGTTTCCCCCTCCGTCTGGGGGCTCCGGCGGCTCCGGGGGCGCCCGTGGAGGTACGGTGGGGCCCTGGCCCGGCTCGGGGGGCCAGCCCCCGTCTACTGGATGGCCGGTGGGGGGACGCGGGTGTCTTATCAGGGCCAGCTTTGCTGGTCCTGCCTCCTGGCTTCGGCCTCCGCTCCCCCTCTTGCCCCCCCTACACGATTCATACGCACATAGGCGAAAGGTGGGGGGTCCGGGTCGTGGGGGGCACTGTCCCGCGTGGCCCGGCACTCCCCGCCTCACGGTTTTAACAGCAAACTAGACACTGCACATTCAACACTTTATAAATACACTTGACAAGGACACGTAGTTCGGGAGGGGGGGGGGTCGGTGTCAATCGATACTTGGCCCTCCCTCCTCCCTGTTTTTATGGCATTAATCACATGCACTCAACACAAGGGGCGGGAGGGGGTCCCACATCACCCGCGTTCCCTCACCGGCCTGGGCCTCGGACGGGTGGGTCGGGTTACCCGGGCCTGGCGGGGCCCGCCGTGCAGCCTGGGGTGCCTTCTGGCGGTGCTGGACCCCCCCGGGGAGGGGGAAACGGTGCGTGATTGTATGTCTGTGTCGGTGAGAATGCGGTATGGAAGGGTCCTGCCATGGAGGATTTGAGCCTCCATTGGCAGGACATCAAAAACTTAATAATTTATCAATATTATATTATACAAAGATGGTTATTATTATTATTATTATTATTATTATTATTAGTATTATTATTATTATTATTATGTATAGTATATTATATTATTATTAGTATAGGTATCGGATAGGTGAATGGATGAATGAATGGGATGCCTGGGTCTGGGGCCCTCCGTTGTCGGGCCTGCGCGGGTGTCGCCTTGTTGGGGGGTTCCCTCTCTCCGGGCCCGTCTCCGGTCCCCCCCGCTGCCTCTACGGCGGGGCGCCCCTCTGGTCTTGGAGGGCCACTTTCGTGGGGGACGGGTGCGCCTGCCCGCGTCGGCGGCCGGGGCGGCTCTGTCTCTCCGGGCAGGCTGGCCCCCTGCCGGGTGGGGGTCGTTGGCCTGAAGGGTGAGGGCCTCCTGGCCGCGTGTCCGGCCCGGACCGGGTGGCCGGGGATTGCCTGGGTCGCGGTCCGCCGCCGCGGGATCCCTGGCTGCTTCTTTCCGCGCCGTGGGGGCCCCGCCCGCGGGCCCCCTCGGCCGCCGCCGGGCGGGGGGGGGGCCTCGCAGGCGGTGGGTTGCCTCCCTCCTACTTCTCCCCTCTGTGGGGTTTGCCGGTGGCCTGGGTTCCGGGCTCTTCCTTGTCGGCCTCTGGTCTCGCGGGTGGCGGGGTCGCTCCCCCCCCTCCCCCACTATAGATACACTTCAGGTGGAGCTTTGTTTGGTTTATTACACACACACACACACACACACACACACACACACACACACACACACACACACACACATACACACATATAGTCATTTAGTCACATGCACACACACACACACACACACACACACACACACACACACACACACACACACACACACACACACACACACACACACACACACACGCATGATCATATACATACACACACACACACATAGACATACACACTGGCTTGTTCACCTGCATGCTGGCTCTCTAGTTTTTGGGTTTAGGTAGCGGTAGCGATAGCTTAGCTCAGACTGCGATCAGATCTCAAGATTTAGGTCGATTGCTGTTCGTGTTTTGGTTGGCTCCGTGCCGGTTTCGTGCTTTGTTTGTGGTTTTTTGTTGCAGATTTCCAGTGCTTGACGTGTGCCTCCGTGTGTTCCTGCTTCCTGGATTGGCAGTGGATGTCGTCACCCCCCGCCCCCACCCCCTCCCCCCCCAAAAAAAAAAAAAAAAAAAAAAAAAAAAAAAAAAAAAAAAAAAAACACTGGGTTTGTATGTGTATATTTATGTATGTGTACGCATATGTGTGCGTATATATATGTATATATTACATATAGTAATAATGCACATATATACACTTTTGGTTTCTACCGTCATGGTATCAATCAATAATATGTGTGCAGACAAGGTAAAAAAAAAAAAAAAAAGACTGTTATACTAAACTAAATGTAAAAACCTTAAGCATTTAAGCATGTATAAGCATTTACATGTATTTTTTTAAATGTTAGTATGTTTGGATGGTGACATGAGCATTGAGAACCAAGCAACAGCAGGTATAGACATGGCTGAAGATTCTTCCATCAGTGCTAGAAATACCTACTATAGCTGTGATTGACACCACAATATAAATATTTCTGTTATAATATAACATTTGATACATTTGTACATCTACTGGGTATCTCATGGGGGTAATTCTACAGTTATCAATAAGCAGTTACACCACACACAAGTCCGTGAGTGGGTAAATCCATACTAAGCACTTCTATACATCTATAATTGAAACTGTAAAATACCTGTGTAAAAATATAATAACATCCTCTCCCAAAGTGATGCTGAAAGACTGATCTCTGCATATATGAAATCATGGCCAAACCGTTACATTGCCATTTTCCCTGGGTGTCTCAAGAATTATTGAAAAAACTTTCAGGTGATCTAAGCCTGTGAACGGAGAGCCGATGACTGTTGCCAAGAGAGATCACATCATGTTGTCCTGTTTTAGTTTTTCTGTAGGCCTTGTGGCTTGTTCAAAATTTAGAATACAATATAAAATCATCCTTATCAGGAATAGAGCCCTTAATAACAAAGCTCTGACTTGCCTTACAAATCATATTCCTGTAAAATTCAACAAGAGTTCTGTAATCTCCAGGTGCAGAATAAATTGTGGTTTGCAGGTCTAGTCTAGACTGGGAGGCAGAGCCTTATTTTAATACGGAACTGCCTTTACGGCAACATTTGAAGTTTATTTAGTGGTTGCAGTGATTTCACAGTTGCAACCAGGTCAAGTTTAGCTGATCTACATTTGAACTGATTAGAAATCGTACAGTAAAATATCAATAGTTACCCTGTGGAGTCGGAACAGCCTACATAAACAAAAAAATTGATTTCAAATCCACCACAAAAAAACAAGAAAACAATTATTTATTCTGTAGTAAATAAAAATAATTAATAATAAATAATCTTGTCACCATTAACATATTTGAAATGGCACTGGAATGATAATTTTAACCATCTAATAAAATGCATAATATACAGATGGTGATTTCATCAAGTTAAAGTCAATATTACTAAAGGCTCAAAAGCTACACTTGATGCCATGAATGTGAACTTAAATTGGTCAGATACAATCTACCAAGTAGTATAATTAAAGCCCGCACAAATGTCAGGTACACAGGAGCAGGTGCGGTTATATTGGCAGATGCAGGTAGAAAATGAGCTTGGAAATAGACCGTGACAATCGCTGCTGAAGATGGCTTGATGGAAATTGCAGCATGGCCCACAGGTTATTTTGGATTCGATGTATCCAGAGTACAGAAGCTACACAAAACGACACCATGGCCGGACTCAAACACAACGCTGGACCAGTTTAACTGCAGGTTTCCGAAGCGCAAACCCAGCAGTGCTGAAAATGTCAAAGGCTTTTGGAAATGTATGAAAGTTGATGCATGAAAAGCATTCAGTGGTGCACCGGGGTGGACCTGGACCCTGTGAGACAGGTGTTGTCGCTGCTCCAGCCAAATCTTCTGATGGTAACCAGACATGATCAGGACAGTGACAGCCTTCACCCCCGCAGGCCAACTCCAATCAGCTGTTATTGTTATGATTTTTGTCCTTGTCCATATGTGTACCTTTCTGTTGGTCATTCAGTCAGAGGCAGCACTCTGTACGGGCAAAGGAGAAGGTGAACAGAACTAGTGTGTAGGATGAGAAACGTGCCTCCTTCTGTTAAAGTCATGACTTAAATTCTTGTTAAAACAAATCACAGAGAGAGATGATGGAGAGCTGTAATGGCTATTCAGAAGTTTTTGAGGACATCACAACAACCACACTCACAAAGAAATGTGCAATTGGGTTTAAGAAGTCACATGACCTCCTTCCAACAGATGTGGGGATAAAGACCTCTAAAACATCTTTTCTGCAGAATTTGTTTTGAATGGCAGATTTAACTTGTACTGTGTATATTAAAGGAGCATGAGGCTCCTTTTAAGAAATGAGACTCTCTAGCGCCACCCTTCGCCACGACGGCCGTCGGGGGTACTGCAGCCAACAGTGAAGCCGGCACGGGAGAACGGGGAGAACCCAGGCCCCCGAATCTCGCGCTCAGAAGGCACGCCGATTTTTTCCAGTGGCCAGCTGCGGTACTGCAACAAAAAATCCCATTGGGCCCAGAAAGCTTTTTTCCCATAGACCGCAATAGTAAAAGAAAAGCCTCTAAAACTGCTCACAGGACACCTCCAGATGTAATCACCGCTAATCACTAATCTTTGTATTCTATATTTTTAAGTCATGGACTTTATATCCGTCAAAAATGTTTTATAACGGCCAGAAAAGTCAAAGAAAAGTCTATTCTGGGCGTGATGTCACGGCTGACGTCACAGCCGTGTCCGTGCATTCGACGGATATATTATATTAATATATATTATGTAATTATATTATATTAATACATTAATAATATATGTAATACTATACATGTAATAATATACATTAATTAATATATTATATTAATACATATTATATTAATATTCGCGTCATTGCCCCGGGGCATGATGGGAGGCCCCAGAGCATCATGGGAGGTGACTCAACTGCGCATGCTCTATGGGCCCGTGTATGCGGAAGTAAACCCGGAAGTCAGAAATGTTTTCGGCGTATGCGCTGGCTGAGCAAAATGCAATGAAATGAATGGGCGGCCATTTTCGGGGTACCATCCAGTTTTATAATACATCCATGGGAGAACCGCATGCAGCGTCATGTGACGTCACATCCGCAGGACAGCGCGGGAAATTCCGGTCACAATTGCAGCACATTTTGCAGCACACAGCCTGTTCAAGGCAACGGAGAGATACACTAGAGGGCTCATTCTTTTTGGTTTGGAACGCTTCATCTGACATTATTACTAGAAAACTTAAAACGTATACACATTTTTTTCATAAATCCTGCCTCAATCCTGCCTCATGCTCCTTTAACCTTTTTTAATTCATTATTAACTTTCACTTTCATCAGTTATTGTGTAAATATTTTATTGCGACAAACAAACAGTTTCCTCAGCTTAATTCCTTTTTTTAAATATAGCCTCTGTTAGGTATTTTAGCTTTTCTTCTTAACCAGTTCTGGGAAGCCACAATGTGTTTAAACTCACAGACAATCTGGCAGATTGAGAAGAAAAACTGTATCTTAAATGTTAATAACTATGAGGATTTTTTAATTTCTTGTTTTATTTTACAAAAGGCTCATACACTATGTTGAGACTCATTGGGAATTCTTCTCATATGAGCTTCCCTGAAAGGTCGGTATCCCTCTCAGGGGTGCACTTCTCTGAAATACATCACTTCTCTCCCACTGGCAGTATATCAGTGTTAGCCATGCTGCACAAGCTGTGTGCATGCATGTTTTACTGACAAGACTGCTGTTAATGGGCTGCTTAGACCACATTGTTTACACTTTTCAGCTTTTACTAAATATCAATTTCTGAAGGCATAGATTATGTTTTCCACATGGACTGAGATACCCATGTTTCGTGACTTGAAATGAATCAGTTACAACACTGAATCAAGAACCATACAAGTAAAGTTCATCTGTGGAAGAGAGCACAACAATTAAATCAGGATACGTCTAATGTTGTTTATTGTGATAACGATTTTGATTGAGTTTTTGCTCCTCCACATCCTGGTGATTCCTGCTGCTGCTGCCACATTTCCATATGAGCCGCTCTGTCATCCCTCTGTGTGATTTGTGACGCGCACACACACACACACACACACACACACACACACACACACACACACACACACACACACACACACACACACACACACACACACACACACACACACACACACACACACACACACACACACACACACGCGTGCACACTACCAGCCAGGAGTTACATTTGTCAGCCCATCTGCTTCATACAAACTGTGGTTCACACTTCAAATATGTCTTGCTCTGGATTCTGTAGGGAGGTGCAAGCATGATAATTTGCTAGAAGAGACTGTCTCCAAAATGTATCTAAATATATATATATATATATATATATATATATATATATATATATATATATGTGTGTGTGTATATGTATGTATACACATAGAAAGTTCACAACACTTTACTATTGTTGAAAGGTGTAGTCTTCTCTCGACTTTCTCCCTCCAGTTAACAGTAAGCCAAAATCCAAATTTGTCCTCAGGCTACCGTCAACTAAGGGAACTTTATTAAGATCCAAGTCCATGCTCGTGATATGTGTAGCTGAAAACCCCTCTTACTCCCCTGAGACAGACATAAAGCTACATTTCAATGTCCAGGGGTGTCTGTCTACCAGCCCTGTTCATAATTGTGACAGTATGTAATACGGGTGCCACAGATCTTGTTCTCCCCAGGGATCTTTAAGCCAAGAGGCTGGACCTTTTCCCCAACATATGCCCACCTCCTTGCCTGTGACCTTCACATTTCACTGCCGGGATGACGTTTGGAATAACAACGATGCATGGAGCTCGTCTCACGCCATATCTGGCACCGTGATCCTCTGCAGTAGCGTGACATTTTGCCACATTCCCGAGACAAACATGGTTTTTGCTTACATCTGTGCCTCCAGAGCCAATTTGGAGCTGCATCCTGATAAAAATTAATATTTGATGCTGTCCGTGTTAAAGGTCAGATGATGCTAATAAATGATATTTATCATTTATCAATTCAGTTTGGGGCTTTTTGTTTCAAACATTTACTGTAGACTTTTTTTTCCTGCATTTGCATTTGCAAGAATTAGTCTTGGAAATGCTGTGTTGTACGGCCTTGGCCTCAGTTTGTGCGTGCCTGTGACGCACAAGCAAACAGTTATAAACTGCTTTGCATAAAAGTAAACAAAACTGTATGTTTGTGTAACATTCAGTCATGAAAGTTATTGAGATGCAAAGCTTATTTCATCTTGCACCAAATGTTTTTTTAATGCTCTCATTTACAATATCTCTCTAGAAACTACATACAACTAATCTATAATTCTATAAATAAAAATACATACATCCAAAGATTCACAGAAAATATGTTACCTTTGTTTTGTTTACAGTGTGTGCTTATAGCACCCCAAAAGACAATTCCCCTGTGAGCTGAGATATTTATAGCCAGGGAAAGACTAAAGTTGTGGAGCTGGAAGCACTGTAGCTTTTTTCTAAAAAGTAGTGAATCAAATATTGAATGACCATTATGAACTTTTGGCGACAACGCGAACACAATAAAAAGGTGATGGTGACATAATAAATCTGCTTCAGAGGAATGCTATTAAAAAGTCTTTAATGTCTAAAATTTTGATTAAATTAAAAATATAGATTTCCTGCAACAATAAATGACGATTTGGCTTTAAGAACGACTAAAGAAGAAAAGACTGAGATGCTCCTCTACAATTACAAACATGCTTGATGTTAACTAAAAGCCGATTTTTATTTCTGTTAAATGGGGATTTGCCAACTTTCAATGACAAGAGTGTCTTTGCCTTTTCGAAATACGATGCTGGCATCTGTTGCACTTATTTCCTTATTTCTTTAAAAATGCATGAATAAATAAATAAATAAATGCTAAAAACAAATGTGCACATGGGGTTTATGGCCTGTTTACACTAACGAATGAAAGACATGGTTATCACACCTGACTCTAAATGTGGTGCCAATATTAATCAATAACTATATAAATAATGAGTCAAAAAGTAAAATAAATAAATAAATAAATAAATAAATAAATACAGCACAACTCTCTCTTCTACTACCACACCAAAAACAATATATATTAACTTTGAGAATATTTACTTCTCATTAATATGCACATTGTATTTGTTGCACATGTTTAGATCTGGTTTAGATATATATGTTTTATATTTACATGAATAAAAACCTCTTATTCTTTTGATCATTCCATCTGTGCATAAATTGCAGTTTGGCCAAACAGTTTAGTTTAGTTCAGTTTAGTGTTCTGGCAGAAAATATATAGATTCTGGCATTTATGGACTGTTGTTTGAACTTTGAAGCTCTTTGGTTTAGCACATGACAGGATCGTTCATATGATCCTGACAGAAGAATAAAGAGGTTAAAAGATTTATTGAACTTCAGCTGCTTGGACTTCTATCCAGAGGTTTATTGTTCCGTTATTGATAACCCTGGCGTTCACCTTGACTCCTGACAGCTGTGAGATCGGACAGTATGAGCGTGTAATGATTCTACATCAACACGGATTGCAACCAACGCTCAGCTGATCGATAGGCACTGGTTTCTCTCCCTGCCTCTATTGATCCACTAGCATTTGCCTATGAGCCAGAACCAACAGTCAGAAAAACAAGTCTTGCACTTCATTACTCACTGAGCGGTCCACACACTGTCACTGCTGATGGAAACCGTCCTCCTTTTCTCTGGCACTATCTCCACGCTGAAGAATGAAACTCACAGTTACGATCTTTGGGAAGGGATTATTATATCAAATGGCCTCATCCCCCTCCAGAGCAGATGCAAGATGTCATTTGTAATGTCGTTTTAAATTCCAGCTTTGGCCAACATTAATAAGTCTTTCTTTAACTTCCCAGACTGATAAAAGGACTATCATTAACAGCCTTCACCTCCAGAGATTTAGATGTTTAATAGGTTTGTTTTATCCCCATCAGCCAACAAAAAGGGCTGGCAAGTGATGGGAAAATGGACTGAATACCTCGTTTAATCGGAATGCTATTAAACATTTACAAATACATGTGAGACTTGATAGCATGTGTACAACAAAGTCCTTAAGCCTTTTTGGAGTATGTCCCTTGTTTGCTTAAAAAAAGGACAATACACAACATATTGAAATAATAGCTTTGATTTAATCTCTAACAACTTGGCTCTTACAATGTTCTGGCTCTGTCTGCATGTCCATTATTCATAATACAATGACGATTATTTAGATTTGTCTTTATCTTACATTCAATCTCCTTGCAAAGAAATCAGGAATGCTTATTTTGTTTGTTTCAATACAAGGAAGTGTGGTCAAGCTCAAAGGCAGAGCATACCAAAACGCAGCTTTTTCTGAAATGGCATTCACATCTTGAGTTGATGATGATGATGGGGTTGTTTACAAGCCACAATATGTTTATCTTGTCCAGTGGTAAAATATTTCTGTGAGCTATTATTTTGTTCCATGGGCAAACTGAATAGAAGATGTATTTTTCATTTTAAAAAATCCGACCCACAGTGAATAGCAGAGTTCACTTAACAATGATGTTGTTGTGGAATGAATGTACGTCTCCTCTGTCCAAGGTCTGAGCTCAATATCTGCACTTTCCTGTCAAATCACTTTTGCTGCTTTTAATAAGTGACCTCCAACTGAACGCATATGCACCACCATGAACTGCCTCCTTCTTTTTTTTAAACTTTGATACGAAACAAGTATTTGAAAAATAGTCTACATTCTGCTTGCGTGAGTTGGATTATGTAACTTCTTCAGTTTAACTCTTTTCTGTTTTTACAAAAGACTTAATACTTAGTTGCCATGGAGATGAAAACCCAGACAAAACATGATTTCTAAGCACGGGGAGGCTGGTCATAGCAGCTTTATCTTGCTGCAAAAGATGATTCTGAAATTACAGAATAAATACGTACATTAATAACAATCAGGAGTGGGTTGTTTCAGTAGTGATTACACTGAAACCACCTAATATTTACCAGACCCTTAAATTGTGTACATCATTTTATTCAGCTGTGCTCTACCTCCAGATTTGATTTGTTTTCAGTTAAATGACATGTTTAAGATGATTGAAGCCTGTATTGAAAGATCTGTCTAACTTCTCGATTGAGAAGCCCAGTATCTTCTGTTGCAAAGGAAGGTAGACTGACACATCCACTCAAAGTAAACTTACATCAAAAAGCTTTTTTTATTTGAATGATCTCATCTTAATCAGAAACATTACCTGAAGCTGGTACTTAGCAATTAAGTAGTTTGTATTTTCATGACTCATTGATTAATGACAAGTTTCATTATATCAAACTGTCCAAGTTAATGTCTTAAGGCATTCTTTTGAGACTTGCAGTATATTCCAAAACTAAAATACATTCAAATGTACAAACAGGAATGTTTTCACTAAATGTTCTCTCATTACACATCGAATGATTCATTTTCTCTGCTTTATTGTCAAAGTCGTAAGCAGCCAGAGATATTCTCTCATTAAATGGCATCAGGCAGGACTGGAAAAGACAACTTTTTTTTCTTTCTTGAGGTTGTGATAACATTGGCTGACAATTAATTATCATCCTTTTTTACAGTTATCTATGGACAATCACTTGAAAAATAGACTTTGTGCCAATATTGAACCTACACAAATGTTACCAATGGTTTCTTTTCACTCCTGAACTACTTTGGACACAAACGTCAGCAAAGGTGTAAATGTAGTGTAGAAGGACATCTATTCATTCCCACCTTTCTTGAAGTCTGAAGTATGTGGCAGCAGATTCAATCGCGAGGCCATAACCTCCAGTGAGAGATTCACTTCTCTTTCTTTTAGAAAAACAAGAGTGAGATTTTGAAGTCTTTCAAAGCAAACTTAAGGCACTGCTTTGACAGCTAATAGAAAAGAAAAAAAAATGAATTAAGGCAGGACACTGAAACAAGGACCAGGAACTAAATGCAGGAAACTTCTTTACAACAATATTCCTCAATTCTGGTCATAGTCACTCAACTGTTTGTTTTAAATGTTTCCCTGCTACAAATACACTTGATTCAAATGAATGGATCACCATCAGCCTGCCATCAAGGTCTGCATATACTGTATACACTGACAAAAAAACAAAAGAAGAGGAACATAAACTGTAAAAAGAGAACTGGAAAAAGTTTTCTAGAAGATTTGAAGCCCTACTGCGTATTCTCTTATACAAGAGCTGCCCTACCCCAGTTTCATCCAAATAAGAATGACCATGCTGAGCAACAGATAGAAATATGTCCTCACCTTACCCAAGTCACCCCAAGCTACCTATTTTAGCTTAAGTTTGCTTATCTGATGCTAATATTTGATACTGACTAACTAACTGACTAATCAAATCAATCCCTTTATTAGTGTTTCAGATGTCAAGACCCAAATTACATCTGAAATGAGCATTGGTGCTGCAGACCTAAGTAGTCCTCATTTCAGAGGTATTAATGCAGGGTCAGAGTTGATCAGAATGAATGTATAAGGTACCGGTAACATTAATATCATAGGTCAGAACAGAAGTGGACAGATTTGATCACCTTCAACCCTGGGCCAGGTCCAGACCAAGTCAAAGCCAATTATAGCAGTCTGGTAGTACTGTAGGCTGCAATTTACACCACATCAAGCCATATTATCTTATAAACGAGAACGATTATGCTGTGTCTGAATTTATAGTTCAGAAATCAATCTATGACGACCAAAACTAGTTTCTGTACCAGGCTGTAACTGTTTTTTCTTTTGTAAAAGTTGGATATTTTGACATGAGGGTCAGTGGAGCTGTTAGTGATCATTCACGATATCTTCTGCCCTTCCAGGTTGATGTTTTGTAAATCTGAGGCTGTCTCTTGATGAGAAAAAAAATCATCAAAATGAAATGTGGTGTAAATAATGAACAAGAAATCAAGTAAAACTACAGGAACAAAGAAATCAAAGCTCAAAATTAAATCACAGAAAAACAGGATCATAGAAAAATCCAATGACAATCTAAAAGATGGGGTTAATGCTAATAAAAGAAAGTCGTAAAAAACAAAACAAAAAAAAAAAGTTATGACACTTGTGGAGAAAATAAATGAAGAACCAGCCGTCCATTGTAATGACACATGGCAGGAAAATGTGTTGGATTGTAACATAAATAATATCAAGTTACATAATATCCACTGGAATTAAATGTCCTTTACAGTAGTGTGCAGTCAGTTAATATAAATTATAAAGTCGATATAAATTGGTCATATTGAACAGGACCCGAAATATTAGTTGTTCATTTATCTCAGGAAAAAAAAAACCCATTGGTATAAGGAAAATAATAGTTTGTGTATAATTTGAAAAAGGCCAAAAAAGTCTATCTGAGAATTAAAATAAGTATTCAGACAATCATTTTTAAATCTAAATGCATGTTGAAGTTCCCAAATCATAACTCAATGTACCCTTAGCATTAAATGTGATTTTAAAAACCGAAAAGGAAAAGGACAAAAGGAAATGGAAAAGGGAAAACTGGAGATCATTTAAAATTGAAACTCAGAATAAGAGCCAGGCAGATGATGCAAAATATAAATTAGAAGGCTTTTTTCATTTTCTTATTTTTGTAATTCTGTCTTTGGTTTAGGAAAACTGGCTTTTAGACACTCCGAGGGTCCGAGTCTGATTAATAATTTTAAGTGGTACATTGCTGCTAGTCCTCTTCCTTGACCAGTATTTTAAAGAATGTGAACATTTCAATCTGTAATTGATTTTCTGTTCAGAGTTGAATAACAGACTGTAATTTTGTAGAAAATAGGAATAACCTTTTCTTAGGGTTTTATTTTTTGAATTAATAAAATAGAAACATTGGCAGCCTTGAGTCACGCTTGAACTTACTGTGTGGAAATCTTCCTGAACCACAGACAGTGACAGACTCATTTGATGAAGCCTGTCAGTATAGATTATCAATGATAACAGTTTTGCAACATCCTCATTAATCACAGCTGTAATAAGGGCTGACACACCAGACACTTCTTCGGGGCCATATAATAAACACGGGGTGGCAAAGTGAGTCTTTACTTCTGAGTGCAATTGAGGTGACTGATCCTGGAGACTTCTGTCTTTTGAATTTAACATTATAGAAGGGCATCAACAAAAACACGCATGAGCTGAGCATATGTCAACTTCAGCTCAGCGCTGCTGATGAAATTGCGCATTGATTTACAGGCTGCTGTGCGCCTGTTTTCAGCACCATGGAGAGCAACAACCCATCAACAACAAGAGAGGACATATTAAAAAAAAGAATGATGATAATAAACAAACAACATATGAATTGTGTGCTTACAATCGTTGCTCTTGGATATGACATATTTTCTGACATCCGTGTTAAATCTTTGAATGAATGAATGAATGAATGAATGAATGAATGAATGAATGAATGAATGAATGAATGAATGAATGAATGAATGAATGAATGAAAATATATTTATTTCGGCCAGGTCATTCACAATGTAGACACCAACAGAAAGCATTAGTTCACATAATAAAGAGACCTAACCGAAAAGGAATAGGCTGAAGCTATTGCTTATTTACGCCTACCCTTCTCACATGATCAACTTATTCAGATCGCAACATACAAAACATCATACAAATAAATCATATTGTTTACACAATCCCGAACATAATTCCGTAATAGTATCATCTACTGGATCCCTCATATTTTTCAAACACATTAAACTGAATGCATGAATCGACTGGCACAACTTCAATTTTTCATCAAGTGCATATTTACACCCCTTACAGTAAAACATTGATCTTTGGTTGTCACTTCATGCAAAAATAATAATTAGGCTATTTTCAGTTTCTGCATGTAAAGTCAAGCAACGTGATGTTGATTTTCATCTGTGTTTAAATGTCATTTTGGGTTTGTAAAGAACAAGTTAAGATAGTTTTCTCCTTGACATGTCTTTTCTAACTCTGAATAAAGCGATAGCGACTTCATTTAAACTCACAGAATAAAAACAAAACTTACTTGCGTTGACGCGATTCCATCAAGTGTTTTCTCCACACATGCTGTTCGGTGTGAAGTGTTCCGTTAATTTCCGATTGGACGATTGGTGGACTTATGTCAGACATATGCGCGTCGTGGGTGGGTGTCGATGTCTTTGAAGAAGAAAAAAAAAAGCAGAGAGGAGTGAAGCATTTCAGCGTGTGCGTATACGAGCAAACAGGTGATGGTTCGAGGTGCAGGTTGCGTGATGCGCCTCAGCTCTCCAAGGCTGTGAGCTTTGGTCGGGAGCGGCGCTGCGCGCTCTGCACCCCCACAGCAGAAAAACCACCTGTATGGATGACCTTAACTCCGGCTCCGGGATTCAATCTGCAATCAAGCCTTCCTCGATCCGAAAAAAGGGCAGCCGGAGTTATGACAAGGTGGAGCAGGTCATCATGACGGTGGAAAACATGCTGGAGGAGTCGGCTGCGCTCTCCGCGCCTCACCTCTCCGCGGATCGATACGAGCGCAGCCGCCGCGGATGCTGCGAGAGGGTCAGCATCAACATCTCCGGGTTGCGTTTCGAGACCCAGCTTAAAACTTTTAACCAGTTTCCCGACACGCTGCTCGGGGACCCCAGGAAAAGGATGCGCTACTTTGACCCGCTCAGGAACGAGTACTTCTTCGACAGGAACAGACCCAGCTTTGACGCCATCCTTTACTATTACCAGTCGGGAGGGCGCATTCGCAGACCTGTTAACGTCCCCATTGATATTTTCTCAGAGGAAATCCGCTTCTACCAACTCGGGGACGAGGCCATGGAGAAATTTCGCGAGGATGAAGGGTTTATCAAAGAGGAGGAGCGCGTACTCCCCAAAAACGATTTCCAAAAGCAGGTTTGGCTTTTGTTTGAATATCCCGAAAGCTCGGGACCAGCGAGGGGGATAGCCATTGTTTCAGTGCTTGTTATTTTAATTTCAATAGTTATTTTTTGCATGGAGACTCTTCCGGAATTCCGGGATGAACGAGACTTGTCCACAGTGGCGCCCGCAGTTAATGGCACGGCTCTTTACGCGCACAGCCCGTTCACGGACCCCTTCTTTGTAATAGAAACGCTGTGTATTATATGGTTCTCCTTTGAGCTGCTGGTCAGGTTTTTCGCCTGTCCAAGCAAAACTGTATTCTCCAAAAACATCATGAACATCATTGATATTGTAGCCATAATCCCTTACTTTATCACCCTGGGGACCGAGATGGCGGAGAGCCAGAGTAACGGCGGCCAGCAGGCCATGTCTCTGGCCATCCTGAGGGTCATCAGACTGGTCAGGGTGTTTCGTATCTTTAAGCTTTCGCGTCACTCAAAGGGGCTTCAGATTTTAGGGCAGACCCTCAAGGCCAGCATGAGGGAGCTGGGTTTGCTCATATTTTTCCTCTTCATCGGGGTCATCCTCTTCTCCAGTGCTGTTTACTTTGCAGAAGCGGACGACCCGTCATCCAGCTTCACCAGCATCCCGGATGCTTTTTGGTGGGCAGTGGTCACCATGACCACGGTCGGGTATGGGGACATGCATCCGGTGACTATTGGGGGCAAAATAGTGGGGTCACTCTGCGCAATAGCCGGCGTGCTGACCATCGCCTTACCCGTGCCAGTGATTGTCTCCAATTTCAACTACTTTTATCACAGAGAGACGGATGGAGAAGAGCACCAGCAGTGTCTGAACACGGATAGTTGTGAGCACCTCCCCCCGGAGGAGATGAGGAGGTCGTGCAGCTCCGCATCCCTCAGCAAGTCAGACTATATGGTGATAGAAGAAGGCATCAATCACGCATTTAAACAGCCCAGCTTCACCACGGAAAACAACCAGAACTGTGTGAACATCAAAAAGATCTTCACGGACGTGTAAAGGAACCATGGAATGAATGGAGCATGAAAGAAAAAGTAGCCCTAGTTAGAGAAGTTTTACATTTGTGATGTCAGTTCATATCTGTGGCTGAAACACTTCAAATGTCTGTTTTAACGAGGCACTTATATTGTAACTGATGCATTATGGATATTGTCAGTACTCGAGTTAAGGGGGGATGAGGGGGGATGGCATCCCCCCTGAAATAAAAACATTCAAAATCACCCCCCCTGTAAAACTGCCATCCCCCCTTTCCATCCCTTATGTCATTTCATCAATGAATGTGGTTTTACTGCTATTTCAACACCAGAAAAATAACTTATTTGACCATTTTCACCTGTTTCAAGTAAATTTTCACTTGAAATAAGTAGGAAAATCTGCCAGTGGGACAAGATTTATCTTCTCATTACAAGCAAAAAAATGTTTTTCCACTGGATGATTTTTCTACTTATTTTAAGTGAAAATCTACTTGAAACAGGTGAAAATTGTTGTTTTTTCCAGTGATGAGTCTTGTTTTAAGTGTAATGAGATTTTTTTACTAAAATGAGACATTTTAACTAGAAATGAGACAAATATTCTTGTTAAGATTTTGAGTTTTTGCAGTGATCTATTTTACTTATCCAGTGAAGGACAGAGTCATATTGATAAGTTCAGAAACTGTTTTTTATTTTTGTGTTTTTGATGTATTTGATGTAAGCTATTTAAATATTATTTAAAATATTTAAAGCTTACAGAAGGCTGCATTTAACTGCTGCTATGTCATTCCTGCAGTATTTCTGCAGGTGTTTTGGTCAGTGCTATTATTTGTAATATATTATATTATTTATAATCAGCACAAATTATCTGTCCCCATATGATAAAATCCACCATCCCCCCTGATTTTTTTTTACAACTCGAGTACTGGATATTGTTATTATTCATGGTAATGTTGTCATTACTGAAATGGTTGTTGGGTCATGTTATGACCCAAAGGACTTCTCACACTGGCACGAGAAGTTTAAAAGATCTAACAAATAACTAAATAAGTGTATAGTTAAAACAGATCCATTTTTCAGTGTAAAAAGTCATGTGATGCCCACATATCTAGATGTTAAAATGCAAAAGTTGTGGTGTTCTTGACTGGAATATAAATGTAGTAAATATTATGTGAACTCTACCAGGCAGACAAATACAACTTTATGTGGTTTGTGGAAAGAACTGTTTCATTGTCCAGTAATGTAATCAATACGCTATGGTATTTTATAGATTACATTTAAAGCAGCATAAATGTTACAGTTTGTAGCTCAGTCATCCACTCTGATGACCTTGTCCAAGAGTGATTCTTTTCTGTCATTATTTTCTTGGGTCTTTATGTCACCTCTGCCATGATGTTATCTGTATTTCCTTTGTATTGTTTCTGTATTAGCTGGTTTCATCGCTGTTTATGTGAGATACAGTCCTAAAGCAACAGGTAATTATGATAATAGACAACAAGGACAGAAGACTAAAGTTACTTCAGGTGTTTGTTTTTTTTACTAATAGTAGGGATTAGAAACCACAAAAGCAAGATGGTTATTCCCAAAAGTAATTAAATATACCCTCAAATTAAATTCAAACAGATATTTTAACATGGAAACTTCTATTGTGCTGCTTTAATATCATAACTTGTGGACATGTTGAGCTTGTTTTAGTAGCCGAATACAAATTAAAGTGGTGTTATACTGCAAAAACAGCCTCTCTAGGAACAGGCCTAATATTCCATAAATCTAGTCAAAATTGTCATATTCTAAGCAAAAATATCTTTGCCAGTAAGACCTAAATTCTTAAAACTAGCTAAATGTAATCTTCTTGAAACAAGGCTTTTGTACTTTTTTAGAAACTTGTTTTTGCAGTGAGTCAACAGTACAAGCTAAGCTTTTTGTAAAGTTGTACTTTCATTCAGAAATGCCTATAACTATATTAAATGATGACAAATGAAGTAATCCTTGCTCCAACAGTCACTGATATTTGTTGAAGTGAACAGGAGGAACATGGGGTATCGTAGTCATGTGTTTGGGGTCACACGCACAGTGATGACAGCATGAAAACAGCATGGATGAAAGGAGAGAGCATGCAGCAGGTCCCCTCCTTTCATTGAACCCGCCTTGCAATGCAGTCTCTATGACAACGGTGGTTTCCTGGGTAACCCCCCTGTAATGTTACCATGGCATTGTGTTGCTTTTTTCCCCCCAAAGACCAGATGATGTGAATTCTTGTTTTTGTGAGTTTTCAAAAAGAAAAAAAAAAAAAAGTTTCCTTTAAAAATGAACATCCACTACTCAGTGATTTTTATATTTAGGGTAAATTAGCCTCACTGGCAGATTTGTGTTAGTTGTATGAAAAGATGTCAGGATCTCGGCGTCTGCTTCACGTCATTGAATCGGCCTTAGCTCTGATCTTCAGATGTGAACTCTATTCTCTGAGTTGGCATGCCAACTACAAGTGACGTCAGCCACCTTTCATCCCCCACCAGCAGACGTGAGCTTTAAAGCTGAGAGAGTGACACAAACTGTGTCACAAAGTGACACAAACAAACAAACACTTGTACCCCAACCAGTTTAATTGGGTTTCATGTTCTCTGATGTACATCGTTTGCAATTTGTATAAGAAGAAATTCCCAGAGGAGAAATAAAAAGCATAACTTATGATTTGGAAACAGAATTAATCTTTAACAATATGACAAATCATTTAATGTTTATCAAAATAGTTATGTTTTTTTTTGACAAAACGAGTGATCATAATAATTTCTGTCCTAATCTTTCAACCAAACATGTGTGTTCATTCAGCATAATTTAAATGGTCCACTGTGCATCGGAAAACGTTTAAATCCACTTAAGAAGACATAAAATTCTTTATAATTTAATTGTAGTTTATTTCAGTAGTTCGGTTGTTGTTTTTAAATACCTCTGATGCCGGTAATACCTGATCTTGACTATAGTTTTTGAGTTGCTTGATGAAGATTCTGTTGTTGAACAAATAATTAAAAGTGCAGATAAATAGCTCAGTTCTGCCCTCTAGTGGATAAGATGCGTTATTACTATGTAAAGGGGTCAAATACTCAACTGCACTGGCAGTGCAGCCACCTTGAAAAGTTGAAGGTCTGAGAAGTACATACTGTAAGTATATAGTATGATGGTAGATTTTTGTCTTTATTATTCAATCAAAAAAATAGTTTTTTCAGGGCAATTGTGCAGTTTCTGATGCAGTTCTATTGTTTTTTTTCATCTGAAACTTTTCTGTTATAAATCATCCACCAGGACCGTTGAACAACTCAAAAACCAAACAAACACAATCATTACATTGTTTTACTATTTTGATACTGCGTTACTGTGCTTAATTTTAGGACACTTGCTCTTGTTTTGATTTTTAACTAACCTCTACTACGGAAAATGAACTTTGATTTTTGAATGACGTCCAGGGGTCTTTCTGTGTGGAGTTTGCATGATCCCCCTGCACCTGCATTGGCTTTCTCAGGGATCTCTGCCGTCCTTACATAGGTAATCGGTGATAATCAGTTTCCATTGCTGCAAGTATTATTGGCTTTTCTGATGGATTGGTGAGCTGTCCTGGGTGTTTGCAGTCTATGAATGACAAAGGCAATGCATACTAAAAGAATAATCTACATGTTTAAAGTCTGATTAGTGGAACAACTTGACTATAAACTCAGTAAAGTATCACTAAGCTCTGAGATGAGAGCCTTTATTTTCATGTAGTTTCAATCATTATGTGGTGAGGGAGCTGATACCTAGGAGGTAAAGTCACCATATCCACCTGTTATTTGCAGCTTAAATGAAGCTATCATTGCAAACAGCTGTACTGGACTGCAACAGACTCTACAAATGTATATAATAGTCATCACTGAGTTGTTGTCTGGTTTTCAAGCAGCAGCCGTGGGGCCCCGCGTCGAGGCAAGCCAAATGATGATGAGGCAGGGGAAGGTATCCAGTATTTTGCTAATTGGAGAGTTAAAATTGCGCATATAGACACCCGATCCGACCCGAAAAACCCAAAAAATTTCGCGAGGGCCCCCCCCGGCCATTCCGCACAGGGCCTCGCAAGTCTCCCAGGCAGCTCTGGCAGGCGGACACCAGTTCAGACAATATGAAAGTACAGTTTAATAATAAATCACAATGCGGTAAGATGCACGCAGAGACAGGGCTGTAGCCTGAACTCACGAGAACTGTGGACCAAACAATACTACACCAAGAGCTGGGGAATGTGGAGGGTGTAAGTCGGAATGAGACCAGGCGAAACGGATGAAGGTGATGAGGGCACAGGTGCAGTCCATGACTACGACTACTAATACTACTGTCATTTAGCAGACGCTTTTATCCTAAGCAACTTACATCTGAGACACACACAGCAGGTAGCAATTAGGGTTAAAGGGGACATATTATGGCTTTTAATGTATATTTTAAACAGGCCTTGAATGTCTTAAAAACAATCTAAAGCTTGTTTTTTCTACATAAATCAGAAATCCAGCCTGTGGACCATGTCTCTAGTTTTACCGCTTCTAAAGCCTTTTTCTGTGCTTCATTTTCAGGGCGGGGGGGGCTATGATAATGAGGCTCTGCGCTGATTGGCTGCTTGAATGACGTGTAGGAGGGGAGGAGACAAAGCATCGCTCCGGGGAGAAGAGCAGCGGCTGCGTAGCAAAGCGTGTCCACGGTTCTGCGTTAAATCGACACGTACCTTACGCCGTAGGCTCTGCGTTGGTGTAACGCGGAACCATAAATCAGCCTTTAGTTACCTCGTCTTCAAACAGGAAGATTGAATTTAATTCTAAACAGGTACACCACGGGTACCGCTGACTCGTGTGCAGTTGCCGGGTCCGTGCTGTGGGAACTGATCCTTTTATGAGGGTAAATGTCGATGCAAAATCTCATTTCTACTCTCCCTCGCTGTTCAAACAGCCACCGCTTCTAAACAATGGCGGAGCTAGAGCCGGCGGAGAGAGCTGGTTGTGGGCGTGGTTTCAGCAGCGGAGGCCGAACCTCTGCGCCTCGGGTGACGTCACCCGAGGCGCAGATTTTAATCGGCTCAAAAAAAATCACGTGACACTGGGGGATTCTGTAAGGCGGGGGTCACAGACCTTGCAGAAATTCATGGGATTTCGTCTCCCCTGTGCTGGCAGGGTGAGAGGAGACCACTTTATATATGTTAAAACAAGAAAAAACGTGTTTTTCATAATATGTCCCCTTTAAGGCCTTGCTCAGGGGCCCAAGGTGGTTCATCTTGGTTGCCATTCTGGACCTGGGTCCTCCAGACCCAAGCCCACCTCTGTAGCCATTACACCACCACCCCTCATGATGTGGAGAACTGAGGAATGCTGGGAGTTGTAGTGTCAGGACCGGTGATCACAAGGCTGGCGACGCTCACCGTGGTAGCGTGGGAGGAGCGGGCATGACAGTTGTTACCTTATTGTGAGGCAATGTGTTACTGTCACTCCAGAGATTAGTCGCCTTTATAAAATATACAAGCACTTACGAGGCCAAGAAAAGGTTTAGCGCTTAAAATACATATAATCCGTACACATATCGCATTTAATTTTGGCCGGATGAAAAGGGACATTTTGATTCAGCAGTTATTATTATTGCTATTTTTATACAGTACATGCTGTGTTCTGTCCTTGAACGGCAAATGTGACAATGTGGGATTTGTCTGGTAGGTCACATAATTACTGTAAATTGTGCCAAGAAGCTTTTAGCAAGATGCATTATTTTTTTATTTCCCAGGAGACAAAGGGAATTGTAGTAGCCAGCATGTGAGCCAAAGCTGGGGATTAAAAAAAGAAAAAAAACTGTTTATTTACACTTTACATGACTTTGCACAAGCACAAAAATGGGCAAAAATGTGCTTTGCTAATGTTAGGTTGTTACCAAATAATTTACCCCCACCAGACTGCTGAGTGCAGAATGAGTGTCCCATGGGGCAGCATTTTCCTTTATTAACTATATGTGTGTTCATATTTACAATGAACTTCATATGCTTGACTATAGATTATAGATGATTTCACAGGGCCGGTTTACTCATGGTATCATGAACTGATGAGAGCTGGAATAGGCCTAGGGACACCCCTATTACCCTGGACAGGAAGAACTGGGTATAGATAATGGATGGATGTTCTTTCCTGGTGAACTTGGTCTTGATGGCCATCGTGCAAATATTAAACCAACTAAAATCTACAGATTTAGTAAAAAGTGCTCAACATTTGATTAAAATAAACATCACCTTGTGGAAGGTGCAATTTCTCAGAGTTGGCTTATTAAACAATCGTGCAATGTGACTCGGGGTCACTTGGGTCACGTTACAGCGAAGCAAGTTAAAGGGGACCTATTATGAAAAACACGTTTTTTCTTGCTTTAACATATATACAGTGGTCTCCCCTCAGCCTGCCAACTCAGAGAAGTAGGAAAGCAACCAAATTCTGCAGTGTCTGTACAGCCGCCCAGATGAGCCATCCAGTCTGATGTGGCTTCTACAAGCCGTTCAGATTCTGCTCCCTTTCGTTACGTAACCAAAATGCAGTTTGCATCGGTTGGCCTCCGATGCGTGAAACCACGCCCACAACTAACTCCGCCGGCCGGAGCTTCCGCCATTTTTTGGTAGCGGTGTATCGCGTCATTCAGGCAGCCAAAAAGCACAGAGCCTCATTATCATAGCCCCGCCCACTCATAATCCCGCATAGATAATGAGGTTAGAGAATGGGAAGATAAAGACATGGTTTAGAGGCTGAATTTCTAATTTATTTAGCAAAAACAATCAAAAGCTTGTTTTTAAGACATTCAAGGCCTGTTTAAAATAGGTAATAGATGCCATAATAGGTCCCCTTTAAGTTTCACAGATTTTAATCAGTTAGGCAATTTGCTGAAGCCCCAGTCTTTACACGCAGTGCTAAAAACACCTCAGTCCTGCAGCGAGCGTCCCACAGCTGCAGGTCATTTGTCTCAGAACTGCTGAGTGCTCCAGTCCCCTTAGTGTCCTCTGCTGGACTTAAAGCTCTTCTACAATGTATTTTTAACCAGGAAAGATGAAAAGGTACCCCGTAAATTACCCAGAGTCGTTAATCATCTGCCGTACGCCTCAACAACAGAGTTAGCCAGGGACACCTGCAGTTCAGTTTGTCTTCATCTGTTCTGGCCGGTGGAGAAGGGAGGATGGCATAAGCAGTACATTTAGGCTGGGAGATAATTGCCCTATCACTTCAAATCAATGTTGGTTTTTCTCTCAGTTTATAGACCTGATTAAAAGTGATTGATGAAATAACTTTGTCAGTCATAAAAAAAAACTAAAGAAAACAAAAAACAAGCCCATTGCATATGAATAAGACCTATTTGTTCATTAAACTGAAAGGCTTTGTCGTGAGAAAAAAAAAATTCTGAAAATATACGTATTTTCCTTGTAATGGTTAACACTTTTTTACTATCATCTTTACACTTCTTTTGTTTTATGGAAAAGCTTTTTTTTCCCCCAGCAACAGAACTTCAAATAGAATTGTTTTAGTATCTGCAATAAAACATGAGCGCCTTTAAAAAGTACCATACCCTGGTTACATGATAACAAGACTTGCTTGTCACTGCAGAGGTTTTGAAAATAAATAAATAAACACACCAAATGCAGGGTAAAGTAAGAGTTATGTTAAGGGAGAGGCACAATTTGGTCTTTAATCTGTGTGCCTTTGTAAGAGTCAGTGTATGTGTGTGTAGGTGTGTGTGCAGATAAATGAGCAATAGTTAGGTCCTGCACAGCTGTCAGACACTCACAGCTCTGAGGCCTCGGCGTACTCGGCTGTGGGATCCGAGTTGTTACAAAACATAAAG
Organism: Cololabis saira; assembly: GCF_033807715.1. NCBI lineage: Eukaryota > Metazoa > Chordata > Actinopteri > Beloniformes > Belonidae > Cololabis > Cololabis saira. The sequence continues at coordinate 14,636,910 of NC_084594.1, forward strand.
AACTAGAAATGTTACACACTTACACACACACACACACACACACACACACCAGCTCACATGTAGAGTGCAGAAATACCCACACAGAGGCAACCGCTGTCAGTCAGCTCCACAGCCGGTCCTCCCTGGCACTCCTGCTGCTGGCAGATGTGAAAATTGAAATCCAGGACTGGGTGGGTGTGTGGAAGTGGAGGACACCCCAGGCTTCCCCTTTCCAGTCAACCCCTTTTTTTCTCGTCATCACGCTAACATTCACCACATGAGAGGAGTCATGCCTTGCAGAATTGTGCTCCCTCTGATGATTCCCAGCATGCCAACATGGGAGTGTCCGCCAGAAGATGTGCCTCTTGTCATTCTTGAACTTTACGGATGCATGCCAATTACAAATCAGCGAAGGGGAGGATAAACACCCATGACTGCATTTGTTTTAGTTATTTACAGCACTGGACCTTTTATCTTCTAATTTGATTATGTTTTAGAGTGATACAGATACAGAGTGATGCAGTTTAATTTGCCCTAAAACTGTAACTCATTCTTGCCAAAATAAAACATATTGCCATTATTTCTCTGGCTGCCATTCATCCATCTGCTCTTTTCAGAACATGTAATGGCACTCTGGGGGCTATTCATAAAGTTCACTCTTCTGCATCGTGTCTCTTTGTTCGGGGCTTTCAGAGAAACAAAGGAAAGGCCTTTCTAGTAGAAAGCATGTCTAAGAAAGCACATACATCCGGTGGCCCCCACCCCCTCAGACAGGTCATTCAGAAACAGTTTCATACAGGTAGATGTTTTATATGCTAGAAAATTCGCCACAGTGTGATAAAAGAAATCCATGTGTTGTGCACTTTTTCTGAACATAAATCATCCACAAATGCAGCATGGATAGGAAAAGTGCTTTGTCATCATGCTGTACCTATACCTGTACTATCACTGATTACAAAAATCCCGTAGGGCTGATGTCACTGGCCAGTCTCCTCCCACAGCTGCCTGCAGATGTGGTCTCTATATGTCATCTCCTGGATGTCCAGAAATTTCTTGCTTCTAAATTCAGATAAAACAGAGGTTATCATTCTTGGTCCAGAGCATCTTAGGAAGGGATTAGATGGTGTTGCGATGGCTTCCAGTACAACTGTGAGAAACCTTGGTTTTGTTTTTGATCAGGATTTGTCATTTAAACCATATGTTAATCAGGTTTGTAACTTAAAACCTTTCTGTTTAGTAAAGCCTATAGTTAGTGTTAAGTAAACCTCTAGCTGGTGTTGGTAAATCTCTAGTTAGTGTTAACTCTAGTGTGTTAGAGTCGTTGCAGCTATAGAACAATAGTTAGTCTCAAATATAGCCTCTTGGTAGATATGCTGCTATAGGCCTATGCTGCAGGGGGGCACCGACATGATCCGCTGGGCGGTGCCTCTCACCTTTCTTCTCCTCTCCTCTTCCCTTCCTCTCTTCTCCATTTCCATTTTTATTTATTATAAGTATCTCATAGTTATCGTTTTTGTCCATCGCTCCTGTAGTCTCTTGTGCTGGCCCCCCTTTTTTTCTCTTTTGTGCATGTTTGCAGGCCGGAGCTTCGGGAGCTGCGTGCTGGCCTGCGGTCCCCACCCCCGGTCATCCCGCTGCTGCTTCCGCCTGCCTGCTGTGCTGTTGACGTCCCCGACCCCCCAGTCTGACCTTCAGCAGGAGGGTCCCCCCTTATGAGCCTGGTCCTGCTCAAGGTTTCTTCCCTCCTAAAGGGGAGTTTTTCCTTGCCACTGTTTGGCTTAAGGCTTTTCTCCCACTAGGGGAGTTTTTACCTGCCATTGTTGTAATAATTGCTCGGGGGTTTATGTTTATGTTTATGTTCATGTTCTGGGTCTCTGGAAAGCGTCTAGAGACAACATCTGTTGTATTAGACGCTATATAAATACAATTGAATTTAATTGAATTGAATAGCAACAAAATAAGACATAAGAGTCAACGAACAATGATAAAAATGCTTACAATAATTTCTCTTGGTTTCTGTGGCTCTTTGTATGCCGTCTCCATGAATGTATTCATCTTAACCTTTAGCAGATCAGAGGTGAGAGACTGATGTGTGATATGTAAAGCCCTGTGATATTGGCAAATGTTCAGCTCTTACTCATTTCTCAGGTGTCCTGTGAGGCGAGGGGGGGGGGGGGGGGGGGGGCTACAAGGCCCACCAGCTGCACCTGACTCAAATTAAGATCTGGCCGCTGCTTATGAGGCACATATTTTAATTCTTTGAGTCACTTTCAAACAAAAACAACAGAGGGTTGCATCATCTGACTGATACAAGCTCCATGAGGTCCATCTGTTCTGCACCCTTCTCTCTCTCGAAGAGCGTAATACAGATCTAAACGGGTGCATTCCAAATACTTGACATATTACTTCATGCAACATTTTGAAAGAAAGAGTAGAAACAAGGTGGGTTTCACTGCTGTATCCAAGGCATGAACTGACTGTCCTTACAGAGCCCTGCATGCTGCCTTTCTAAAAAGGTTGGTATCACTGACACGCCATTTGATTTTATTCTCTACCCCTTGTACGAAATATCTTATGTCCTGTATGACCTTGGTGTCGTGTAACAGTGTTCCTGAACTAAGCACTTAGGTGTGCTTGAATTTCACTCACTCATACCGGCGCTGTATGAAGCAGCATGGGAGCATCTGTGCAACAGTGACACTGACTCACTCACTGACTCATAGTCCTTTCCCTCAGTGTCAGGAATTTTTTGTAATTGTCATTTTGCTGATGTGGGATGAAAAATGAAAAAGAAATACTGATGTTATGTGGTTAGAGGCTACAGGTAGCTTCCAATCAACCTTAATGTCTGGAGAATGAATGTGAGCAGTCAGTGTTTCTTTGTGGACGTAGAGGTGTTTATTGGGATAAATGACCTGCAGCTTGGCTGTGTGCTGCAGTGGACCAGTGTCCTTGCTCCTGTCCTGGTGTCTGGCTCTCTTCCAGCATCCGCCCTGGTCACGCTGAGCCTCAATGGAACAAGCAGGGCTCCCTCTCTTCCATCCCTTTTCTTCTCTTCCCTCTCTCTCTCTCTCTCTCTCCACAATGCTCTCTCTTCCCTGTCTGCACCCTCATTATCTCCATTTCTTTTTGCCTCTGCCTCGGATGTACTTTCAGCTCCAGGGCATCCAGAAGACAGATGGAGCTGTAATGTTCTCTCTTTGCGTACCTGTAGCCACTTTATTTATTTGGACCACTCTCCAGGACGTGTGGTTGTATGAGTAACCTGGCCTCCTTTGCTGGGCACTTCAGTTTCTAAGTAGTTTCTAAGCAGCTGTCCGGCATGACTCATCTCCCAGAGGGTTAAACAAATTGAATCTTAGAGAGGATGCTTTGGAAAACAAAGTACAGTATTTAGCTGCAGGGATCTGGGATTGCTTGATGCCCAGCAGAGTCCGAAAAGATGGTATAAAATCGAAAAGTTGCCATAATGTAGACTCAGTATGAGATGATTTTTACACAAGGACTTCTGTTTCAAGTCATGATATTCTTTTATGAGGGACTTGTTCAGAGGAGAGTGTTGCATATTCATATCTAGAAGCAAAAGTTCACAGCTTCTTCCCCAAAGCTGTGAACTTTCTTAACCAGTAAAACTACCTCATACTGTGCAATATTTTCTATTTTCTATTTTCTATCCATAATGTTCCAATATTCCCTACTTATCTATATGCAATACTCTTCCATCCTTTCAAGTGCAATATTCTTCCACTCATTCATGTACATTTTTATCCTCCCATCCACTCTTTTTTAATAGTGTATATATATATATATATATATATATATATATATATATATATATATATATATATATATATATATATATATATTATGTTTCCTGTTTTTCATTTTGTTGTTTACAGTACTTGTTTACATAGTCTTTGCATGTGTGCACTTTTACGGAGCTGCTGCCTAATCTCATTGTACCAGTATAATGATAATAAAGGCTTTCTATTCTATTCTATTCTATTCTAAAAGGGAAAAAAAAGTATTAATGCAGCAGAGCATGATATGCAGACCTCCTCTGTTCTATCTCATAGCATTATGCCTTTTTTAATAGATTTTAAGATTAACAGATTGGGGTTTAAAGTTGAAAATGTGTTAGAATTTTGACCTTTTTTGACACAGTTTTCATACTTTCTGCATGCATATTGAAAACCTGTGGCTGCTGCAATGCAGTATCCAGAAAAAGGAGGCAGAGTAGATCCACTGCACATGACAAGACTTATGCACTCCACAGACTGCTAGATGGTACCTTTTACTGGTACAGTATGCCCTTAACATGCATTATATCTCACCCAGCAGCCATACAGTGAAAATACATGTATTATTTTTTTAAATATTATTCTGTCATTTTTACCTCTATGACATATGGAAATTGTGCTTGTCAGTGAACATTTACAAAAAGTTTACTTCACTGAGCCAGTTTATATGCAGAGAAACTGGATCTTTAAAGGGGAGAAATTATGAAAAATTTATATTTTCTACTTGTAAACATATTTTGTTGTCAGAGGTGGGTACAAACTTAAACACCTTCAGAAAGCATAGCCCTGTCAATGTGTTAAACTATATAATTCAATGTGCTGCCCATGATCTGCAGTGTACCGTGGCATCTCAGACCAGAAGAGAATTACAATTATTCTTCATGAACCAATTTGTCTTCTTGCTGCATTTGCTGCACCTCTGAAGTGGGTAATGTAAACCTGTAACTCCAAATTCAAAAGGAGAGGCAGTCTTCCGAAGAGGGTCCAGAGGGAAATTGAGATGCTAAACCAACTGTGAGATGCTAAAAAGAGAGTTGTTGTTCTGATTTTCTTTTCTTTTTTGTTGTTTTATTTTTTAACCAAAGCATTTCACTCCCATTTTCATTAAGCCCTTAAGACCAAAATGTCAGCTTTTCGAAAAAGGGAAGATTTTGTCTCCTTTAATCTTAACATGTCTTAATATATTAATATACATGTTAATGTGGGAACATTCTGTTACACATCAGTACTAGTGGACATTTCAATAAAATCTGCCATCAACATGTCTAATTAGATTAATGACCTTTTTTTGAGTCTTTTCTGATGTGAAATTTCCTGATCCTAATTAATAATCCCACAAATTTAAAGCACCATGATCAATAACTGCAACATCCACAGTTCAGGTTGTTTTTCCATCTTACCACATTTTCGGTCTGACTGTCAAAATGGACACGATCTATTAAAATAATTGCGAGAGACTCTCAAGGTTCACTGAGGTATGGTGTACAGAAAAAGTTTTGATAGACTGTCAAAGCACGTACCTCTTCTGCTGAAATGCTTGGTTCTCACCTAATACGTGACAATTTACTTCTACTTTCTCAATCCTTTTTCTGCCAGCGCCTGTCCGTGTGCCAAATCAAAATCTGATGGAGATGAGAGGAAGTCTGGAAATCGATACCTCTTGGAAACAAACTCACAGTTGACAACTTGATTTTTCTATCTCAAGCAGGCAGCCATTTTCACATCCACATATGATTAAAGCACCCGGCATTTAAAGCGTTGGAAGGCTTTGCTTTTAATTACAGCAAGCCACCTAATGGAACGCAAGCCATGTTTTAGAGCCTGCACTTAAAGTCATTGTATGAGGACTCGGCTCATGAATAATAGTTGAGCTGTCATGACCAAACCACGAAAAGTCATTAGGAGATCGTATAAAGTATCGGCTTGAGCGGCAGCGGGCACACAGACAGAAGGGAAGAAGTTGGCAGCCATGACGGTCTCAGGCCTGCCAAGAGTGACCTTGGCAGAGACGAGACCTACACAGATAACCCCGCTTCTTCCCCATCCCCCCATTTCCTCATTCACCTCCATCCCCTCTACAACTGAAGGGATTCCCGCTGACCTTTGGCTTCTCTGGTGCCCTTTTCTGGTCACAGTGCTTGCATTCCCAGCTCCAGCATCAATACTGATGGAAGGATTTACTATTGATTACTTTGCTCTCCTTTCAGGATATATAGCATGGCGCCCCGATGAAGGTTTTGCTCTATTTTTGTCCCCCTCTTATCTATTATTCATGCCCCTTGTTGCCAGGAAAGATTACTGCTGTGAACACAAAGTAAAAATAAGTAAATAAATAAATAAAATGAATTGAGAGTTGTTGCTTCTGAATATGGTAATAAAGCTCACAAAAGGAGTCTAAAATTATAAGCGCACCACAGTAAGAGAGAAAGACCTTAAAGCCCGAGTATGGTATAGAAATGAAGATATATTCTGAGTTTTTCTGAGTTTGTCACATTTCAGACGAATGTTTCATTAGCCATTGAGCTCTGGGACAGTGGGGTCACGTCCATTGAGATCACTGATTTCGTTACCGTCCAGCTGTTAAATCGATTAATAACATTCTTAAGTTTTGTAAATTACACTTTCACGGTCCTGCCAACAATGCACACATGAGCAGATTAGTGGAAGAGGGAGAAAGTCAATAGGGCGATGATGTACTGTGTTAGAGCCTTGAAAAAGGAAGCAGGTGCTGGTGGTTATCCCGAATTCGTCATCATTGTGGCTCTGCACACTATCAATGCACTTAAAAGCCCAGATATACTTGCTGTTGGTGCTAGCGTTCACGTCCGTTCACATGCACCACCAACTTCAACGGCGCACGCGTAGTACGTGAGGAGAGCGCGTCGAACCGGCGGTCACAGATTGGGGGCAGTAAGCAGAGCAATAGTTGGAAAAGAGATTCAATATTTAGTAGGAGTAGCGGTAGTAGCAGCAGTAGCAGCAGTAGCAGATTAGAACAACGAACAAATTAACATGTCAACATTGGATGAAAAGGAGATTATAACATTGCTTTGGTTTTGATCTCGGCAAAGGAAACTTGTCGTCACTTGTGGCCAGCTTGTAACTGACCGGGACCAGCACCACTCGCAGCCACAGCGAGAACTGTGGATTGCGTATGCGTTCAGTGTCTTTTTGAGAATGTACCGCGTACCCTACGGCGTAGGCTCTGCGTAGATTTAACGCAGAACCATAATTCAGCCTTTAGCGTTCACCAGCTCCTGTAACTTGGGATCTCTCAGCAGGTCTGTAACCCAATAAATTCTGTGCTGGAGTGTTGGAACTTAAAATTACTCTACAGATTGGTTGTCAAAACAGGTGTGAAGCTTGTGTTACTACACCTGTACATGCAGTCCCTGAACAATCATGATGTGAGAACCCTGAGTTTTTAGTCCAACATTAAATCTCATTCTCTGGAGCTGTTGTGTGCATGTGTACACAACACAAGTACATATGCAATCCAGTGCATATATATTCCTCTGTGTTTAGGTAGCCTAATTTCAGCTAATACAATAACTGAACAAAGCTGTATGATGAGGGCAGAATATAGTTGTACACAATGTGGTTGGCTGTCTGAGACTAATGCATCCTTGTGGGACGACTTATAACATTATAGTGTTTGGGGCTGGGTCAAATTTCAGAAGTTAGTACTTTTAATGTCTTGAGAAGCTGTTGTATCGAGGCAAAACTGTAACAGTTCAACAACCATTTGTCATAACAATCAACCTTCAAGGTTCAAAATAATAGAAAATAGGATCTATCAAATATGGACCAATCGGAAAAAGTGGCGGGGATAATTCAGGCCAATGAAGGTCAAGTACTCAATACCGTGTCCGATGACACCACTGACATGTCTTTATCACAAACCGTTCAAAAGTTATGGCAGAGAAGAGGGGCTATCAAATATTGACCAATCAGAAGAAGGGGCGGGGCTAATTTGCACCAATTATGTTCAAGGACTCAAAACCGAGTCCGATGACACCACCCACGACTGTTTATATCAAACCATTGAAAAGTTATGGCAGAAAGGAGGAACTATCGAATATGGACCAATCAGATGAAGGGGGGGGGGGGCGGGTTAGGGTTAGGGTTAGGGTTAGGTTACACTTTTTGGCGCCTATCGTTGCCACGGTAACGCTTTTGAAAGAAAAAAGTAATGCGCGTCGTTGCAGGATGGAGACGAACATTTTGATGTATAACACACCTGGGTGCACGTTGCGGCTCGGGCCGTATTAATTGCCGAAGGAATGGCATAAATTGTGCCAAAATTACGCGATTAATTCAAAATGTTAAAAATGGCCATCTTCATGTTCAGTTTCGGCCATGGCGCCAAGAGACTTTTCTTTAAGTTGCGACATGACACAGGTGTGTACCGATTTTCGTGGATGTACATCAAACCGTATTGTGGGGCTGGAGGCACAAAGTTTTTTCTGTATGGACCAATCAGATGAATGGGGGCGCGCTTTTTGGCGTTTAGCGTCGCCACAGTAACGCTTTTGACTGAGAAAAGTTTATGCCTGTCGTCGCAGGATGGAGACGCACATTTTGATGTATAACACACCTGGGTGCACGTTGCGGTTCGGGCCAAGAAGCGGCGAAGAAATGGCATGAATTGCGGCAAAATGACACGATGAATTAAAAATAGCCGACTTCCTGTTCGGTTTCAGCCATGGCGCCAAGAGACTTTTCTTTATGTTGCGACATGATACAGGTGTGTACCGATTTTGGTGCATGTACGTGAAACCGTATTGTGAGGCTTGAGGCACAAAGTTTTCTAGGGGGCGCTGTTGAGCCATTTTGCCACGCCCATTAATGCAAACCATTAAATATCACATTTTTCGCCAGGCCTGGCTTGCGTGCAAAATTTGGTGACTTTTGGAGCACGTTTAGGGGGGCAAAAAGGCCCTCATTTCGTCAGAAGGAAAATAATAAGAAGAAGAAAGAAAAATTCCTACAGATACAATAGGGCCTTCGCACTGTAAGTGCTCGAGCCATAATACAAACTCTAAATACTAAAAGATAAGGACACTAGGCTAAAAACTAAAACGCTGCTTGCAGTACTGTAGGCAGTTGTTGTCGAGGGTAGACAGGAAACGGGGACTGTTTATTTAAAAGTCTTATGGAGTGGGGGAAAAAACTGACATGGAGCCTGGCTGTTCTGCACCTGTCGCTCAGAAACCTTCAAAACCATTGCCTGAAAAAGTGTAAATGAATTACAACAATGAATTACTACAAATGTAGATTTGGAGGGCGGGCGTTCTGCTATCAGGCACCATTACTATGGAACCAACTTCCAATCTGGGTTAAGGAGGCTGACACCACCTCCACCTTTAAAACTAAACTTAAAACCTTTCTGTTTAGTAAAGCCTATAGTTAGTGTTTAGTAAACATCTAGCTGGTGTTGTTAACTCTCTAGGTAGTGTAAACTCTGGTGTGTTAGAGTCAGTAGTCATAGTTGCAGCTACAGAACAAGACTATAATAGTTAGTCTCAAATATAGCCTCGTGGTAGATATGATATAGGCTTATGCTGCATGGGGGCACCGACATGATCCACTGGGCGGTGCCTCTCACCCTTCTCCTCTCCTCTTCTTCTCTTCTCCATTTCCATTTTTATTTATTATAAGTATCTCATAGCTATCGTTTGTGTCCATCGCTCCTGTAGTCTCTTGTGCCGGCCCCCCTAAATTCTCTTTTGTGCATGTTTGCAGGCCGGAGCTTCGGGAGCTGCGTGCTGGCCTGCGGTCCCGGTCCCCCCCCCCATCCCCGGTCATCCCGTTGCTGCTTCCACATGCCTGCTGTGTGCTGCTGACGTCCCCGACTCCCCAAGTCTGGCCTTCGGCAGGAGGGTCCCCCCTTATGAGCCTGGTCCTGCTCAAGGTTTCTTCCCTCCTAAAGGGGAGTTTTTCCTTGCCACTGTTTGGCTTAAGGCTTTTTACCTGCCATTGTTTATGTAATAATTGCTCGGGGGTCATGTTCTGGGTCTCTGGAAAGCATCTAGAGACAACATCTGTTGTATTAGACGCCATATAAATAAAATTGAATTGAATTGAATTACCTGTGCCTCTTCATTTGCTATAACAGAGAGCAACAGCGGTGTTTCTGGACAGACTGAGAGTTGTGTCCCCTTTTAAAATGCTCTTACTGCAGATAAGTTGGGTAAAGCCACATTGCGGATAGGGAGCTCCTTTTTTTCCCCTCTTCGCCTTTCCTGCTCCATCACCAGATTTTCTTTTGGTATGCATAGCAGTGCCCGACTGCAGGTTTGCCTGAGCTTATAACAGTGGCCAATACCAGCCCTGCAGCCAAAGCCGTACTAGAGCTGTTGCTCCCACATCTGTTTCCATCACTTAATAAAAATCCCTACCTCCTACCGGGCTATGTGCAAAACCATTAGGGCGCCGCCTGGCATGTGTGTTGCTGTGTACGCGTGGGGCGCTGGCTCGGTGTAATTGCATAATCTTCTAGCAAACTAACGTGGGGCGATTCCTTCATGCATGTCGTTCCCAGTCAGTGTCTGCAGACGCCGCTCAGCCCACCACCATGCAGGCTATTAGGAACCTCTCAGCGCTGTCTCTGTGCAGAAAGAGCACTTGACTCTATGTGCACATCTGTGGCTCGGAATCTTATGGAAATGCTCAACTATGAGTCGATGCACGTTTGAAACAATTAAAAATGTGAATTGTCTGGGCGACGTCTGGATACATTTTCTGATATTTTTTTATTTTTTTAATGCCGCACCTTAAAGGAGGCTTGTTTTTCGAGGCTTTCCCTGAACACATGCGATTATCAACTCGTGTTGACCAGATTGCATTGGAAGTTGTGGTCCTCCTCCTCCTCTCCTCCTTTCACTCCCTCCTGCAGATGCGTCCCTGGGCATCTCGTCAGGAGGATTTACCTTTGCAGCCGTCTGCAGCCAACGACTCGTCACACGGGCGCTCTGGCGAGGAGAGGAACAGTGGGAGAAGATCGTTCTGCTGATCCAAGCACCTTTGGTTATTGAGGGAAGCTCCATCACCTCCTTGATCGGCTCCCTCCTCCCTTTTTTTTTTGCCAAACGCCATCCCACGACAGCCTACCCGGAGGAGAGGATCAGGGGGGAGCGAGGACACACCCGTATACTGTACGCGGTGTACACGGCTGGGATGCTGCAGACAACATGAGATGAGTATCATCGACTGTCCCAAATTGGAAATCCATGTTTTTTTATCCCCACCCCGTCCGAAGACTGAAGACCTTATTGTCGCAGCTTCATCTCCCTGAAACCGGCGGGAGCATCAGCTCTCATTCAGGAATGAAAAAGATGTCTGCAGGTATGCATGAAATTAAGACAGCAGATTTCTCAGTCTTCTCGATTTGATTAGATATGGTAGTTTGCACCTCTGTTGAAGGCATGTTGGCTGTACCTGTAGTTATGTGTGGCATGTTTCATTAGAGGATTATTGCACTTATCTGTGTTTCTATTTATGAGTGGAGATGAGGCAGATACAGCTTTTCTCTTGGAACCAATTTCCTTCTATGGGTAAATTATTTATAGATCCTTTTGAATATTTCAGTAAATGGGCACCATTTCAAGACTAAAATGCTCCATCAAAACTAAACAGAAGTCATGTCATATGAGCCAGTGGGGCGTGTTTTTTTTTCCTTTTGATTCTTTATTGATAAAACTGTCAATCTTCATAGTGCTACACATTGTGTGTTTAGACTGCAGATGTCCAAGAGAGAATACTCTGTATGAATTGATTGTCTGCTGCATTGGCATACTCATGCAGCATTTGACCAATAAACAGGTTCTTTAATTCATTTCAGCAGATATTGTATTTGTTGTGTGCCTTTCTGTCTACAAGTTTACCTGCATTGAAGCAGCTTCATCTCCAAAGCAGATATGTGCATATAAATTAGCGTAAGCTTTAAGTTTCCATGAGCTGATGAGCTAACTCACATTGTTCTCTCACAAGAGTGAAACATTGCATTATTCACATCAGACTTTTTTTAAGAGGCTGACTTCATTTTCCGCTATTTTTAGTTCTTTGATCTTTGTGCTAAAATCAAATTCCTGATATTTCTGAACTAAGGCACTGAATGCTGAATCATGTCTCACATTTACCTGACCTTGATGTCTGCCTCCTTTCTATCTGTTCTACATGCAGTCAGATCCTAGGTGACAACCTGTGGCCGTCAGGTATTTACGGTGTCGGGCCCCCTCCTTCTCCTGACCCCCACCTGCAGTTCTTCAGGCTGCAGGACCCAGACTCACTGAAAAGTGCAGGCCTCCTCCCCCTGCAGAATGACTGTCGCTACGGGCGACCCCTCTGACGAGGCGGCTGCACACCCAGGGCACCCGCAGGACTACGACCCCGAGGCCGACCATGAGTGTTGTGAGAGGGTGGTCATTAACATCTCAGGGCTGCGCTTTGAGACGCAACTCAAGACCCTCTCACAGTTTCCAGAGACCCTGCTGGGGGACCCCAAAAAGAGGATGCGCTACTTTGACCCCCTAAGGAACGAGTACTTTTTCGACAGGAATAGAACCAGCTTTGATGCCATATTGTATTATTATCAATCAGGAGGCCGGTTGAGAAGGCCGGTTAATGTCACCCTTGATATTTTCTCAGAAGAGATCCGCTTTTATGAGCTGGGCGAGGAGGCGATCGAGATATTCAGAGAAGATGAGGGTTTCATCAAGGAAGAGGAGAGGCCTCTTCCCGACAATGAGTTTCAGAGACAGGTGTGGCTACTGTTTGAGTACCCAGAGAGCTCAGGTCCTGCTAGGATTATTGCCATAATCTCTGTCATGGTCATCCTGATCTCTATTGTCAGCTTCTGCTTGGAGACACTCCCTATTTTCCGCAATGATGAGGACGAGATGCATAAGTCTCATGCAGCAGTCTTTTCGCCTGAGACCAACACCACAATAATTAGCTACTCATCCACCTACTTCACCGACCCCTTCTTCATCCTGGAGACTCTTTGCATTATATGGTTCTCTTTTGAGTTTCTAGTGCGCTTCTTCGCCTGCCCAAGCAAAGCAGGCTTCTTTGGTAACATAATGAACATTATTGATATTGTTGCAATCATCCCTTACTTCATCACTCTTGGCACCGAGCTGGCAGACACGCCAGAGGATGGTCAGCAAGGTCAGCAAGCCATGTCTTTAGCCATTCTCAGGGTAATTCGATTAGTACGAGTCTTCAGAATTTTCAAGCTATCTCGTCACTCCAAGGGGCTTCAGATTTTAGGTCAAACCCTAAAAGCCAGCATGAGAGAGCTTGGCCTGCTCATTTTCTTTCTTTTCATAGGGGTCATCCTGTTCTCCAGTGCTGTGTACTTTGCTGAAGCAGATGAGCCTGAGTCACAGTTTGAGAGCATCCCAGATGCGTTTTGGTGGGCTGTCGTGTCTATGACAACAGTCGGCTACGGAGATATGGTCCCAACTACGATCGGTGGCAAGATTGTGGGCTCCCTCTGTGCCATTGCAGGTGTACTGACCATCGCCTTGCCAGTGCCTGTCATTGTGTCCAACTTTAACTACTTCTATCACCGGGAGACTGAAGGGGAAGAGCAGGCTCAGTATTTGCAGGCCACCGTGGCCAAAGCTGATTCAGCTGAGGATCTAAAGAAGAGCCGGAGCGGCTCCACCATCAGTAAATCGGACTACATGGAGATCCAAGAGGCTGTGAACAACAGCAACGAGGACTTTCAGGAGGAGAATCTTAAGACAGCCAACTGCACACTCGCCAATACAAACTATGTAAACATCACCAAAATGCTCACAGATGTGTAACCATCTTGCATTTCTTCTCCCTTTCAGTGGGAAATGTGGAGCTGAGCAACTGGATGGGACAGACACCTCCCACCCCCTGAATGCTAGCTAAATCAAGGCAATATTATTCAGAAATGTTGATAATTATTGACTAAAATATATTGCAAACGTCATTCCCTATACCCCCCCTGCGCTCATCCCGTCCTCACAGTTTACACTTAAAACGCCAGAAAAATTTAAGAAGAAAACTTGAAATATTTGCTTTCTGCATGGACATTTTCTGTGAGATTGCTAAAATAATAATAATAATGATAATAATAATGATAACAATGCAAGCTTTCTGCTCACAATTGTAGCCCACAGTAGTGCACAAAAAGAAGAGAAAAAGTAGAAAACTCAGTTAGAAAAAAAATGGACTTTGGACTCCTCATACCTTATTTCCCAAGGCACACTGCTCTGCCATGCGCTTTCTAAAGAGCCTCTTATGTGCGACATATGCTACTTATCGAAACCAATGAAACAAAACCATTTTATGCTATGTCATATAGAGATAAAATGATGCGTGAGCATAAAGGGAACCCACTGCAGCACTGATATGACCTGTGGGTAACTTGCGACAATGTCGGTGGTTAAGTACACCACATTTAAGGATGAATGACAGCCATCAGCACTAAGCTTATGGTTTGACACCTTTTTTCCCCTGTAGACATCAGTTTCTGATGAATGACTGAGAATGGCCTTGAATTATCACTGCTTTGGTCTTATATGTACTCTATATAATGCAATGCAAGCTTTCCCACCTCCATTCACCCAAACTGGTCTTACTGCAGAGCTTTGAGACAACTTGAATGTTTTTTTGTTTTTCACACACAAGCAGTACTTATTCGTATTGATAGGTAGCTTAACTGTGACTTAACTGATAGCCAATAGGTAGATAGGTGCTGTTAGTAGTAAACATTGTCAGTAGATTACTGCATGACATTTTTATCTGAATGAGACGTTCCACTCGTTTCTAGACTGCCACTTGCTTCACCTTGCCACTGTATAGCTGTCTGGACACTGCCTTCTGTACAAATCTACACTTTTGAAAGGATGCCTGCAGGTAGCTGTTACAACAACCTTAAGCTGTATGTTTAAGGATTTCCTAGGGAATAACCGTGCAGCCAGTTCCTACACTTAATAGGACGCATATTGATGTTTAACATTCCATGTAGAAGTCATTGCCATGTAACTTTTGCCAGGTTGCTGTAAACTGGGCTGTGATTTTGGGCATAACCTCCCATTTGAGGTCTGGACATGAATCCCAGCTGCAGATATGATAAACCTGGAGGTTTTTTTTGGGACAGGTTTGTCACATCACGTGCTAACAATCAAAATAGTAATTTTTAAGGAGTTGTGTATAGAAAAACGCTTCCCCTGAACTGCCTTTTATCTGGGTTTACGCTATTCTCCTAGTGTTGCATGACCTCGAAAACATTCCTAGCATGCGTCAAAGCTCAAAGAAGCTTCTAAGTAAAAAGAAAAAAATAACTAAAATCAATACGATGGATATGTTTATTTCTTATATAAAACAATATGTATACAGACATAACACATATATTCAGTAGGTCTATGCTTTTATCCAAGAATTTGAAAAAAAGCAATCAAGAGAAAGCAAGAGTCTTTCCACAATGTGCACATCATTGCCATTTTTTAGAAATAACAACAGAAATAACTCTGAGCACTGTTCAGAGTGCCAAAGAAACACGATTCACTTGGCGTCTACAAAAAATGCTTGCTTGTCTGCTGACTTTTTCAGACAACTTGGCACAAATCCTGTTTTTAAACCTCTGAGCCTCCTTCACCTAATTCTAGACTGCCCTCGGTGAAGTAGCTGTTAAAAGCAGGGTGCTGTTAAATGCTATAATCCCATACACACATCTTTTATCCAAAAGCGTTTATTGCCCTTAGATTGAACACAACATAAATTGAGTCTAACTGTCCTCGGAGAACTCTATGATGCCAGAAGCTCGATCCGTCTTTAAAAGTTGGCAACAAACATGAATTAAGTTCTGATAACAGGACCGTGTCCAGCAAATAGTTTCCAACGTTCGCTCAACACTGCCAAGGTAACAGTCGAAGGCAGTGATATCAATAGAGAAGTTCTAATTAGCAGCAGTGTAGCAGACAGTGTCTAACCTACAGGTCGTCTGACTTCACTCCTATGTCTCGCTCTTCTGCCTATTCTCACAGTTGTCTTAGAAATTAAGAAAGATGTAGGATTAAGAGAGGGTCTGTAGCAAGAACAGTCTTGATGACAGACTTTGGTAGAATTAGATGATGATGGCAGAATTTACATCTTTATTCTTAGGGGGTTTCATTCTGCTCAATTTTAACCCTCAGCTGTAAAATGTCCTAATGCCATGGTTGCCAATATGTAATCCCGATGCCTCATTCAACTGTCTGTCACGAGGCTTCTGAAGTCTTCTCTTTCAAAATGTGTGAGCTTTCATAGAGCTTTCTAAAACTGTTTTTTTTGCTTTCCAAGAGTCAGATGAGATTAAGTGTTGTTTAGCAATATCACTGTAACTGGAGTGTGTGGACTCCAACGCATTCTTTTATGGGCTTCCACAGTGAAACCATACTGATCAACTGCCGGGCACTGGTGCGTGTGTTAATGCAGAGCAAGGAGTTTTATGTCCATGTGAAAGAGACATGACATACTGAGTGTCAGCACCAGAGCATTGGTTGTAAAGCCTCATATACTGTATGCATCAGCCATTTGCTTATCTGTTTTGTGGAGGGAGAAACATTCATAGTCAGAACAAAAACATTTGTCAATGCCAAGGGCCAACCATCTAACTTTGAGGCTCATGGGGAACTACGATTTGTTGCAGTTCCTTGATTGCCCACTAGAACCTGGCTCCAAAAGCAAATGCCCATGTTAAAATGTCCAACTTTAGAGGAGAAATACACATATTTTGCGTCGTTTTATTTCACACCCATGACAACATTGAGGGGGGTGAATTTTTTTCTACCACACCAGGAGAGTTTATATCAAGTATTTCATTTATTTCTAACATGATTGATAGACAGCTGGCTTAGCCAATGGCTAGCTGCACTTCCTCATCCGCAATCGGCTTTGCAAAGCGGTCATTTTAGATTTCGTTGTTGCGTCAACATGTTAAACAGTTTATCCCGCTGTAAATATCTTATGGCAGCTCTGCAGATATTTCAATGGGGTTCGGCTGAATGAGCTGGGAGCAGAGCTAACTTTGATTGACATACGTTGGGTGTGTTTCTGAAGCAACATGGCTGTGCCCTGCACAAAGAAAAGCAGGATTCAAAACACGTCTTCAGATACCAATTAGGTTGCGTGACCTAATGCTTCATCCATGGTTTTATACAGTCTATGCATGCAAATGCACCATTATGCTTATAGTCTTCGTTCAATTTCTGTGAACAGCAGGTAATCGTAAATGTTAATGCCTCAACATTTATCTGTCATATGATACATAAACCAAATTCACTGTAGCAACTCATAGTGGAGGTCACAATGTTGTAGTTGAGTAGTAACAATAACTTCTGCTTAAAGCACAAATATGATTAAAATGACCCTTGACTGCAATCCTAGAGATTGAATCTGCAGGACAGATGAAAGAATGTTGATGAAAAATTAAGTAATAAGCCTGCCACAATATAACAATATTAATAATAACTTTTATTGAAAAAAAAAATACATTTTAGACACTGAGTTACGGTAATTATACACAAATTATAATATTTTGGTTTGAATACAGTTGATACAATTGCAATATTATTGTGTCCAAATGTTTTTTGTTTGTTTGTTTTTTTCAATTTTTATACTATTATCCACATCCTGTTTTGAGTGTAATTCAGTTGCCATAAAAAAGGATGGAGAATTATATAAAAAAAGAAGAAGAAATCTGTCTAATAGCATTCATTGATTCATGTGTTTACCTATTAATTGAGTGGATTGGGATTTTGATAATATCAATAATGATTTTGGCTACAACTATTGTAGCATGTTGTGAAAATCTCATTCTGACAGTTATGCTGTTGGGCCTCTGTGAATATGCTCTCTCACCCGGTGAGGGACCCACCACCAAATCCACTCCATGTCAAGGGTTCCCAGCTGTGAATGCAGCTGAGAAATCTATGCAGAGATTGATTAGAAGGTGAACGAATGTTTAAGTAAGGTTTCAGCAGACATTATTTCTGTGCTGACACAAAGGGATGCCAGGGCGTTTGAAAGAAGCCTTAAGGTCAAGTTAAAACACTGCAATGTTCTGCTGTTGTGAGTCAAACACTTGCACGTCTGCTGAATGTCAATGTTGACTTTCTGAGTCGGTTCAAACTGCCATGTCAGCCCTTTGTGACAAGGTTTCTATATATAAGTCATTCATATGGGAGAAAAGATAATCAATATGCAAACTGTGTGCATGTGTGTGTTTGCAAACCAGTGTCCTTTCTGTTCATTTGACCCCAGAGCCTGGCAGTGTGGCATCACTGAGACATTATGTACAGTTGTTCCCCTCAGCCCTGTACTCCTATATCATAGAGGCCTGAAAACATCAATCAATGCTGGGACAGTAGATAATGGATTTTCTTTCTGTGAAATGAAATGTGGAAGAATAATGTAAATAATAACAAATGGATGGTGGAGGAAACAAAAAAAACATGTACTATTTACTGTATGTGAAGTTTGGATTCAAAACATAGTATTATCTGCACTTTACAACAAAAGGGACAATCTATGGACAAGAAAAACGTGAAGTTAAAAGATGCATATAATCCTTCCAAATATTCATAACCATGAGAAAATAATATCAATAATGAAGTCAATAATAATTCAACTGCAACTGTGTTATGGTGTTTATTGTGTTTCATTCCTGCAATTTCTTGGCTCATTATCATGTTGTATTTCATTGCTGCTGCAGAAACAACTCAGAACAAAGTGTTTTTCAAATGTCTAACCAGCTCTTTTTCCCCCCCTCAAATCACAGTGTTCACAAAGTATTTAGTCCACAAATGGTTTGAGGAGCTAATTTTAGCCGAAGAGCATCTGCACTGATATGAAATGCCACGAATCCATCAAAGCCCCGTTTGTTGTTATTCATAGGACAGCCGACGTCTTTGTAGCCACGAGCAGTGAAGAGGACATTTTCAAACGCCTGCCGGTATCTTCAGCTTCTGCCTGCCTTTAAGTGTGCGGTGTACACTCCCTGCAGTTTAAAAGAGGGAGCAGGGGGCTCTATTAATAGCCATTTTATTGGAGAAAGAGATAGGAAGCGGAGAAGGAGAAATGTGAGCAGAGGAGAAGAAAGGTGAAAAGGAGCTAAATAGAGGAAAGATTCTTGAAGATATTCTTCACGGCGAACTTTCTGTGACTCTACACTCCTGAAATCCATGTGTGATGAGCAATAAAAGGAAATATTGCTATTTCACTGCTTTTAGATTCTTTCAAAGCTGGAAAAATGTGCTGGTTTTGCAAAACAACAAAGAAATATATAAAGATCATATGACTCTGCCCGAGATCATGTGACGTGTGTTACTCCTGGCCTCACATCAAATGTATTTGTTGAAATGAGCCTCCTCTTACACACCAGGAAGCACATTTGTTGGAGCTAGCAGCCACCTTGCTCTGTCATCTGTAGTCAGCTTGTGCTGTAACTGCAGCGCTGCATTGCAAGCGGGAGCACTTGGGGCCTCGGTGCTCTGCTCTAGTCATTAGTCTTCCCTTGATCCAGCGATGCGCTGCAGCACGGAGAGCCAGATGGGACGGAGCCGCACATCCAAGGATGCAGGCCTGCTTGCAGGTGGCCACCACTGTGCGCAGCACTGTTGTTATCATCATTAGGGAATGTGTTGTTTGTCAGGGCTGGTATAGCATGCCCACCGGAGCATGCCTGAGTAGACGTACAGGCGTGCACTGTGCTTACCAGCTTGTAATTAGGAGTGAAGCGCTGTGGGACTTGCAGCTAATCCAACAGGGCTGCCCTGGCCCCAGACCACACCCAACGGTGCTCAGCCTCACGTTCATTAACCTGCCCTGGTAACAGTCAACACAACCGTGAGACGGTTGGAGATAAATGTTTAGCAAGTGTACTGTAGCAGTCACAATAGATGTTTGACTTAAAATGAAAATAAGAAGGATTTATGAATATGTTCAGTTTCTCTTAATTATTTAGTCATAAATACAAAAATCTGTTATCAAAAAAGTATTATCATCCTTTAGAGCAGTGGTCCTCAACCTTTTTTCAGTGATGTACCCCCTGTGAAATATTTTTTCAGCCAAGTACCTCCTAACCAGCGCAAAGCACTTTTGGTTGTAAAAAAAGACCTAAAACAGAGCACTGTGCCATCAGTAACTGATTTATTAAACATAAAAATATTGCTGCTATGCTTCAACCACGACTCCATCGTTGGTCCAAGTGATTGACAGGTGAAGCCAGGTGGCATTTGACAGGTTAGGTGGAACCATCCTGGTGTGGGGGATAATACGTTTTAGGATAATAAGTTGAATAGCCTACTCCTGAAGATAAAATTCATTTTATGAATTTAGACTTATTTTCCTAAATTATTTATGAAATAATTTTTGCATGGATGCTACTTTTTAAATATATATATATTTTAAAATTTCACATGATTGTAGTGCCTTCACATACCCCCAGGGGTACACGTACCCCCATTTGAGAACCACTGCTTTAGAGGAGCTACGTTGAGTACAGTCTGAAAAGAAAATGTATGTGTAAGGACACAAGATAAGGTCATCTCATCCTCTGAAAATTTGATTATTAGAATCTCCGATGGATGATAAAACATGGCATTGTACAAAATGTCATTATTTATTAGATACAAACAAAGTCAGAATGAAGAAAACAGTGTGCATAAACCCCAATTATTCAGTCCAACCGTCGTTTGAGCCAAAAACTTGAAGCCTTTTTAAGTGTAGCATTTATAGTCTCTAAGGTGGATGTGGAAGACTTTTGGTCCTCTCCTCTTTACAATATTGCTTCAGTTCATTGAGGTTTGTGTCATTAGGTCATGCACAGCTCTGTCAAGCGTCTATGTAACAGTGTCAACACAATCTCTGGTCTTAATTCCTTACTAAGAATCCCTTTTGATGTGTCCAGATGTTCAAAACAATATTGTAGTTAGATGCATATATTTCCAACGATACTAGTTTATTTTTTCTCTTTATCTGACTCATCGGACATATGACCATCTCTCCTTCTGAAACAGTGGAAAAAAGAAACATAAAACCCAAGTGTTATAAACATGTTTACCATAAGTGCCCTATCAATAATAATTACTAAGTATACAGTATTCACAAGGTTATACAGATAAATGCACTGAGGACATGTCTAGTTGTGATATGAATTTAAAATATTAACCAAATCCTGGATCCTTCACCGTCTGGCAGTTTATAAGTTACTCATGCTGGTGGTTTGAAATGTTTTATTAGTCAGTTACGTTGTTCAATAATGACTCCAGATGTGGCCACTGAATAATAATGTTAGCGAACTCTCTGAGAATGATGCATCAATTAATAAACAGCACACACTGTCAACAAAACATTTACATAAATGGACACGATTCAGTGCATATTTATGAAAACTGATACATAGAAAGGGCTGAATGCATCTAATAATCCCAGGCATTGCATTTATAATGGTAAATGTTGATGATGATTGTTCACAGCTACAATGGCTTAGTCAATAATTTAATGTACAAAGAGTAAAAGCAATTGCCTAGATGAGTTCACCTCAAGGGCAAAAAAACCCCAGCATTTTTGGGACTGGCAGCAAACACATATGGAGACCATTTCCAACATGCTAACCGGTGGAAGAATGTCAGAGGCTTTAAATATCCTGTGCGAGTTAATATTTCATGACCATCTCCGTCCCAGGGCATCTTCCCCCATAACACATCCCACTCCCAACTCTGAGACTCTGCATAAAGCAGAAACAGGCACTGAAACTGGTTTACGGACTTCCCCCCTTCATTCCTTGATACTTTTAAGTTAAAAAAAAAGAATAAAATAAAAACAAAATCCCTACTAGTCATTTTGTGCTGTCAAACACACTGAACATATCCTTTGCAGAAAACATGTTGATGCTGTTATCACAGCAGCTTTGGGAGATTGTTTTATTGCAATGTGGAAAACAGAAGAATCATTTGGAGGATGTTAATCTTGATTAAATTTGGACATTCAAATGTGCTTTAATAAGCAGTCCAATTAAAGAAACCAAAAATGAGCTGAGCAGCAAAAGGAACTCAGCTCCCTGATGGGTGGAAGGTGTCTCAAGCCTTGCCTTAAAATCATTCATTATGTGTGCAATAATAACTTGATGAGGAGACGGCCTCCTGCCTCAAACAAAGAGACGTGATGAGTGCGTGGATGAAGCTGCTCACGCTCCTTTGCCCAACGAAGAAAGAAGCAGTTAAATACGGTATGGGTTTTTGTAAGGCAACCTTTTGAAGCTCTGAGCTACAGACATTTAAATTCATCTCAGTTTTTATGGTGAGCCTTTTCTGTACTTTTCTACTTTCTGTTGAAAAGGAAAAGGAAAGTCACACAAGGCAAATCCCAGCTAAATCTCAGATAATGCAATGAGTCTCTCAAGCATTGTGTACTGATTTCAGAAATGCCATCCCCATAAGACTTACCTGGTGCTTTTATTATTATCCCTGGTGAGTAATACACAAGTCATACTTTCAGATCTGTTTCATGTCTTTTGCTTTGGGAAGAAAACTCAATAATTGTGGTGCATTTTAATTGCAAGTGAAAGAATTTCAATTCAATTTATACATCTATCTATATTTCAGCAAAATGTCTGCTCTTGTTCAAATAAGTCTAAGCATTACTAGCATATGACCATGTCATCTATTGGACCATCTTCCTGATTGCATTGCATTTTTATTTGACTTTATTTGTCAGACTGTTGTCTTGGTATGTTTAAGATAAAGGTTCAGGAACAATTTAAAAAAAGGAGTGCACATGATCTGGATGGCCTTTCTGATCATTAGTCTAACAAACCATGGTCAAAGCTGTGAAATTCTACAAAACCCCAAAATAGTTGTAAGAAAAAAAACATCACTTGCCTTTAAACCCATGCCAGGTTCCTACCACTGGAGGCAGCGGAGAAAGATTTGCAGTTGATACGGACACAATGAACCAGATCCAGGCAATGTCATGGGCTTTTAAAAAGTGAGATTCAAGACTATAGAAGTTAATCGTCATTATAGAAATTGCAGTACATCCAAGGGTAAGAAATTAAGTTCTGAGAGTCCTGTGAGGGGCAATAAAGCAGGACATTAAAGCATCTGAAACACAGTAGATAAATAATATTATATACTGTACAATACATACATACATACATACATACATACATACATAAAAGATATTCAATGGAATACAATCATAAGAAGATTAAGAAAGTATATGACAAAAGTGCAAATAACAAAAAGGTATGAGTTTTATGGTCCAAGAAGGGTTAGTTACATTTGGTACTTGTAGGCCATGAAAATGATTTCAGTATGTTGTAGCATCATATGCCGGGAAGAAGTTTCCCTGTGTCGTTGTTCAGCCCGAATCAATATTTGCCAAAGTAAATTTCCCCAGTTGTTGAAGTTTACTGAGTTTTATTATCTGTCTTTTCCATTGTTGTGGTGGACGTTTTGTTCAATGTTCTTTAAAATGTATCTTCTATTCATTGAGCTGAAATCAACTGAAGCTGCAGTGTTGAGAATGAACACACAGCTATCTTAATATACTGCAACAAATTTTAAATCAGATTGAGCTTTGAATTTTTAATGAGCTATTGATGTTTTTAAAACCACATAATACATTGTTTACTGATTTACCACAATGTGGTAGACAGTATGCAGGATGTGAGCGACTGCACAATTTGCAGCATGTAAGACAGACCTATGCTGTATAGTCTGCATCGCCTACTGTATCCCATCATGGGATAACCACTTTTCTGGTGACATTCAGTATACATTGACTGTGTATATTGAGTGACTGCTGGATTAGTATACAGTACATACTACATGCTGCATTGTATGTTCGGTGTGTTTGATTTTTTTCTTTAAAAATTCTGTTGAAGAATAAACTGTTGTTTTTTTGTTTGTTTTTACCATATGTGGTGCTGTGCACTCTGGCCGTCTTTCCAGTTTGATCTCGTCTGTCAACAGAGCATTGAAACAGAAGCCTTGTGGTTTGTTCAAAAGTAACTTTGCAATCTTGAGCTTCTGTCATGTTATTTGTAGAAAGAAGAGTCTTTGTCATCCTAATCCTTCTAAACAAGCCATCACTGTGCAGTCTTTCTCAAATCTAGGTCTGCATCTATCAAATATCTTGTAATCGATTATTCTATTGACTATTCCATCGATTAATTGAGTAATCAGGTAAAGTAATCAGGTAAAATACTTTTACTTAATTAAAGCCCATTTATAAATATACAATAGAAAACAAGACATATCGCTTAATAAAAACTACCCATTTGTTGCCTTTATACGAAAAAATTTACATTGATTTACATATTATGCAAACTAGTAAACTGTTCAGTTTTCCCAATAAAACTAAACACCCACTTGTTTTTTCTAAGTATCAAAAATAAAATAAAAAATATTCTAAAACATCGCCTTTCAATTGTGCAACGTTGAAACAGAAATGCTCGGCTGTAGTCCGGGACTTGGAACAAGAGTCTTACACAATGTACACACACCACGACGTAGTCCTTAATTATTATTTTTTATATATATTTTTATCCCCGATTTTTTCCCATTTTTCATCACCCAGTGCTCCTACCTAAGTGACAGTCCTGGGGCCTCATCTATAAAGCTTGCTTGCGCAGAAAAAGCGCATGAAAGTTGCGGAAGCCACCTTCTACGCAAATCCTCGGATCTAAAAAGAAAAAACTAACCGAAAAATCTGCTTATCTTTACGGCAACTCGGACCCTCCCGTAAGAATTTACTTAAGACACGGAGAACTGGCGACGCAGGGATTGAGGTGGTGAAATGAAGCCAGATTCATGTCATACTCTTAATAATGTCATCACATATCACAAAATATATCAGACTTAAAATAATAAAATAATAAAATAAAATAATATAGCGCTGATCGTGTTCCTCTGTGTGTGAAGCTGTCAGTCAGGACTCTGGTGCTGCTGGAGCTGCAGCCGCGGTGCAGGACACGCCGGGAACCTCCTTCACCGCTTTAGGACAGAACAAATGAGGGGCTGCGTTTAGGGAGCCCCACGGAGCCCCTCATTTCTTCCCTAAAGGGACTCAGATTTGTTTTCATATGAGTTTTACGGGCGCGTGAAACCTTTACGTGCGGGTGTATGGTGCCTAAATTATGGCCCCGCGTTAAAACGACGCAGAGCCGGCGTAGGGTACGCGGCGACGCGCACCTACGCCGTAGGCTCTGCGTTGGTGACGCAGAACCATAAACCCACCTGAGCCGCTCTGAGGGGAGACGGGAGAGGAGGAAGGGGAGCGGGGGGGGGGGGGGGGGGGGGGGGTGAAGCGGGGCTGCGGGGCTGTTCTCGTATCGCTTTCATACAGTATCTTGATAATTTGCAATTTAAGGCTGAGCCTACCGTTAGTTTTTAAACTGTAAAAAGTAAGGGGAAAATAAACATGATTTTGAAAAGACGGGGGGACGTGTGTCCCCCTGTTGCACCGGGGAACTCACGGCGTTCCGCGCAGCAACGGCGTGCTGCCACTCACTCGCTTTATTTTATACTATTTATTTTTCTACTTTTACTGTGACCACAAAATAATGTGGTTTTCCTGTCCTCCTCCTCATCAACAACATCTAGATCTCAGATCTCAGTGAAATTCAGTGGCACGGTGGCTCGACACGTTCATTCATTCATTCTGAAGCCAAACAGGTTGCAGGAAGCCACTGCGCATGCTCAGCAGGCTCATTCATATGCAAAATGATTCCATTTTCGGTAGAAAGTGGGCGTGTAGGGGGCGGGATACCAGGCGGATTCACGTGCGCAGCCTTCCAGCTGGACTGTGATTTATAAAGAGAACCTACGTGGAAGTCTGCGTGCACGCGGTTTTATAGATCCGGATTTTTTTTTGCGCCCGCCATTTTCGGCTTTTGAGCGTACGTGCACTTTTAGTATGACTCCTACGCAGTCCATTTTAAATGAGGCCCCTGGGCATTGCCATCCTCTACCAACCCCGGGAGGGCCCAGCACTGAGCTCAGGTCTCCTCCTTAACCTGAGGAGTGAGCAGGGTGGGGTTTCTCCGGCCGGACGTAGCGCGTGGAAGGATCACGTTATTCCGGCCGGATCCTCCCCACCCCATCTGGTTCCCCGATTGGCCAGAGGGGGCATGTGTAGCCCAGGACTGTGTGCATGTTTTTGTGAGGGTAGCTCACATTAACTACCCAAGGGAACACGGGGAGAACATACAAACTCCACACAGAAAGATCCTTTCGCCAACCCCACCCAGGGTGTGGGCGCTGAAGTCATGGGGGAAATTAACACACTTCAGCGCCCACAGCGTCCCCGGCGGGAATTGAACCCACCTTCTTGCTGTGAGACGGCTATTTTTTTTTTAATTTGCTGTGTAATCCGTAAAGGAGGGTACTGCCTTGAATATTTGTCTTGAATATTTGAAAAATCTTCCTCATTGTCAAATGATGAACTCCTCCAAAACGTTTAGAGGGCCTCACACTTGCTGAGATTCAGCTAATTAAATGCATTTGATCAATTAAATCTCAGCAAGCGTGTAATACTTGCTCTGTACAAATAATAAATAAATAATGAGACTATTATTTTATCTGTGGCTGACTGTTCCTCTGAAGATGTAGGCTACTTACATAATTATAAGACACGATAAGGACTAGATGATTTCCAGATAGATAAAACTTCAGAGCTGAAAGAGATTGTAAGAACTGTAAGTATGCATTTAAAATAAAACCCAACAGACTTCTTTATTTTAGGCTTTAAATGAGCGTTTATAGTTTTTCAAGTTATAATTAAACAGACTTTAAGTTCATGTTATCATTATTATTTTAGTTATTTATTTTTAAGGATGGATGGGCGTGAGTGAATGATTGATTGACTGATTTATTGTCCTTCACTTACCAAGTACCCGTTTAGCTATGTAAATGCATACTTTTGTGCGTGTGTGTGTTTGAAACACCTTCTGTTGCTTTTGTTTTAATCAAGAGTTTTGTCATTCACACAGCGTTTTTGGTTGTAGAAACAGATGGGAAGTCTAATATTGACTTTTAGTAAGGACCTGGGGCCTCATCTATAAAGCTTGCTTGCGCAGAAAAAGCGCCTGAAAGTTGCGGAAGCCGCCTTCTACGCAAATCCTCGGATCTAAAAAGAAAAAACTAACCGAAAAATCTGCGTATCTTTACGGCAACCTGGACCCTCCCGTAAGAATTTACTTAAGACACGGGGAACTGGCGACGCAGGGATTGAGGTGGTGAAATGAAGCCAGAATCTGGCTGCCAGATGCATGTCATACTCTTAATAATGTCATCACACATCACAACATATATCAGACTTAAAATAATAAAATAATAAAATAAAATAAAATAGCGCTGATCGTGTCCCTCTGTGTGAAGCTCAGTCAGTCATGACTCTGGTGCTGCTGGAGCTGCAGCCTCTTCTTCACCCGCTTTAGGACAGAACAAATGAGGGGCTGCGTTTAGGGAGCCCCACGGAGCCCCTAAAGGGACTCAGATTTTTTTTCGTATGAGTTTTACGCGCGCGTGAAACCTTTACGTGCAGGTGTATGGTGCGTAAATTAGGGTCCCGCGTTAAAACGACGCAGAGCCTACGGCGTAGGGTACGCGGCGACGCGCACCTACGCCGTAGCCTCTGCGTTGGTGTAACGCAGAACCGTAAACCCGCCCTGAGCAGCTCTGAGGGGAGACGGGAGAGGAGGAGGGGGAGCGGGGCTGCGGGGCCGTTCTCGTATCGCTTTCATACAGTGTCTTGATAATTTTCAATTTAAGGCTGAGCCTTCCGTTAGTTTTTAAACTGTAAAAAGTAAGGGGAAAAAAAACATGATTTTGAAAAGACGGGGGGACGTGTGTGTGTGTGTCCCCTGTTGCGCCGGGGAACTCACGGCGTTTAGCGCAGCAACGGCGTGCTGCCACTCACTCGCTTTATTTTATTGTATACTATTTATATAGTTATTCTAACTTTTACTGTGACCACCAAATAATGTGGTTTTCCTGTCCTCCACATCATCTACAACATCTCTGTCTCCGTGAAAGTCAGTGTCACGGTGGCTGCTACTTCTAATTCATTCTGACGCCAAACAGGCTGGAGGAAGCCACTGCGCATGCTCAGTTGGCTCATCCATATGCATTTATGGGCGTGTAGAGGGCGGGATTAGAGGCGGATTCAGCTGCGCAGGTCTGTGATTCATAAAGGAACGTTGCGTGCAAATCTGCGTGCACATGGTTTTATTGATCCGGATTTTTTTTTGCGCCCGGCATTTTCGGCTTTTGAGCGTACGTGCACTTTTAGTATGACTCCTACGCAGTCCATTTTAAATGAGGCCCCTGATCATCTCCTTCATTTCTGTCACACTGATACCAAAGATGTTAGCTCTGCACCAAGCCTCCTGCAATCCCACCTCCTATGTCTAATGGTAGTTGGAACTACTACATTCACCACTGCTGCGTCATCTGCACCATGACGATGTGGGGGCTCCTAACTCTGGCTGAGCACTATTGTGTCAATAGAGCGTCAACACAGCAGGGAGCTCAGAACACATCCCTGGGGGGAGATAGATTTGAGGATGCAGTGGGAAGAAGTGATGTTGTGCATTCTGACAGGCTGTCATCCGTTTGTCAAAAAAAAGAAAAAAAAAACAGTATCCAGTTGCATAGTGATGCACGAAGCCCAAATGCGTTCAATCAGTGTTTGTAGGATTGTTAGGATTTCATGAAATTGTTAAAAGCTCAAAGAATTTCTAACACTGGAGGGCTTTCTCTTTATATTCAAAGTAACCTCGTATTTAGCAAGACATGGAGCCACCCCCTGGTGTTACGGGTAGACTATATTAGATGTAGAGGTTAAATACAATACACATGCCATTGTTGAGAGGAGACATTGGTTTAGCATTGGGGGGTCTTATCTGTGTTCTGGGTTGGCACCCCAGGTGAGAGAATAACAAAGGAGATGGAAGTGACACGTTCAGGGGGGTCTTTCCTGTAGCTGGCTCCACCAATGAAATTCATTTACAAAGAACACCCCCCTTTTTAGTATAAATTCAACTGGACTGATGACCACCGTGTGCATTTCTTTCCTACCCACCATGGTCTGAGAGAAGTGTTCCTCCGGCCGGAAAATATTGTGTTTGACATATTAAAAGCTTGTATTAACTTTGATTCTATTCCACTAGTTTTCTTATGGTTCGCCAGACAAACGAACACGAATCTTTCAGGATGAAGAAGCAATGGTAAAATCCAGGAACTGGAGTCTGACATAGAGGCCCCTCCTCTCCAGGATGAAGAAGGCCACAGCAACATCACACAAGATGACATCTGCAGGAAACCTCTTCTTCCTGTAAGCATACTGATGCGGGTCAACAGTGGTGTCAATCTTTCTTTTATCTAGTCCATGACTATTGGAGTAAGACAATGAGCTCAAAAAGAATAATTACTACAAGATCATTATTCATTTGAAAGACTGTGAAACTGTCACACATTTGACCCAAAATCACAGTGATTTAAAAAGCAGGTGCAATTGTGACTATAATCAGGTCAGCATCTTCTGCTCTCCCTGAACAAATGTGTGTATCATCATATTAGAAGGTGGAACTAGTTTCCTGCTGACATAATGGGGTTCCTGGAAGGTGATTTCAAGTCAGGTGCTAGAAACGAGGCCGTTTAGCAGCTTGCCTTCATTTATAATTCATGTTTGATCAAACGGAGTGATTCAGGTTGTGATAAACAAGGACTTAATACAACGAGAGGAATCACGTTTTTATCGTGTATGTATTTTAGGAGCCATTATTGAACAATGAAGGCTGCAGTTTGTTTTATCCATTTATGCAGAAACCGCTGCAAATACTTGGGCTAGAGAGCAAGATGCATACATATTCTCTGAAAGATTCACACATGTATCCACAGCACTGCAACAAAGGCTCACAATGCGGCACTAGAAGAGCTTACGTTTGAGTACCTGTCTATCTGTCCCCAGCAACATGGCAACAACCGTGACTTTTCAGCACAGGGTATCTAATTCCCCCGGACAGATCAACAGCAAACGTCTAAACAAAGTAACCGGAGCCCTCGGGAGGATTAACTGAAGAGTTTGGTGTAGAAATATTTTATAAGCTAACAAAGAATTCTGTTCAATGAGAGTGAGCAAATCCAGAACTGCCTGCGTGGGGTTTAAAAGCTGCACTCTGTTGATAAGGTTGCACTGGTCTCTGAGAAAGGCAGGGTTTGCGTTATGTGGGAGAGAACATGCTGAATGATGCTGAATATTAATTATTTTATCAGCACAGAGGGAAAGGGTGATGATTTAATTCACAGCAATCACATTTCAATGTATATTGTAATAATCATGTATGAGTGAACAGTGCAGGCAACAGTTTCGATTAAACTGTTTGACATAGACGTTTAATTGAATACAAATGTAAATTTATATAAGAATGAAATGTGCAATGGTCACTTATTATGGTAAAAAGCAATACAAAACTTGACCAGAAATGAAAATACATTCATCAAATAAATTATATTTGATTCCCCTTATACGTGGAACAAACTTCAAAAGGATCTAAAAATAACAGAACTTATTCCACTGAGCGATTTTAAAGCGACACTACGTAACTTTTCCACCTTAATATAATATTTCCAGAGTCATTGTGATGGTACATCAACTTACAACAGGTTTAATGACACCTCTGTCATGGTCTGAGGGGTCTGTATCGCCTTCACGGGCACTATGTAACTTTGAGGTGCATGGTAGGAACCCTGCCACACTACTGGTAAAGCACTACCGCTTTTGTCCAAAGGAGCCGCCAAACTCAACAAAAGCTGAAAGTTACGTTGTGCTGCTTTAAGTCTAGAATGAGTGCACTTGAGACAGCATCTCTGATTTGTAACTGTTTTAAAGGATTTCCATGTTTTGTTTCATTTGATTTTATTTGATTTTAATATTTCATATTACACCTCTGTCAATTTTAATATCTGAAATCTTGTGCTGCCTCTTGGCCAGGTCACCCTTGCAAAAGAGATTTTTAATCTCAATGGGTTTCTTTTCCTGGTTAAATAAAGGTTAAATAAAAAAAAAAAAAATAATGTACAGGACCAATAGGGATAGGATAATAGACTCTTTTAGACCCCTATAAGTTATTAAAAAATCTCAAATATTATTACCCTTTGTGCTTTTTGTTGTCCGTCCGTCCATAATGTCAAACTTTGACTGGTTTCAATTAAATTATGTCATCTTCCTTTAAAGGTTTGGCTGAAATATTAACACCATATAGTGCTTATCTCAACCAACCAGCTCTGATTGGTCATATAGCACTAGAGGATGGAAACATTTGCGTATTTCTCCAGGTCTTCTCTCTTGTGGGGCATAATGGGGTTGGAGATAGTAGTAATTCATTTTGCAAGCATTTATTATGAACCACAGAGTAAACATGTGAATCTGGTTGTCAGCATTAAATGAACATTTTAGGTATCAAGACAGTCAGAAACATGAAGTTGACAACTTGACTTATAGTGTCAAAAACACTGTTTTACCTTAATAATTGCTGATATATTTCAGTTTTGAGTGCTAGAACAACAGATCAGAAATGACATCACTGCTACGACCACATCCGTATCAAGAATTAATTTACTAATTAAAATGCGTCTATTGGGCCTTTTCCACCAAAGTGATTCCAAAGCTGGCTAAGAGCTAGTAAGTAAAAACTAATTGTTTGTTTTTTGATGGCAAAACGCAAAGAATGTTTTTTCTTCAGGGCCAAGAAACCTGGTATTACACCGGCCCCAAACACTGCTGGGCTACATGCAAGAACCAGTAACATCCAGGGCTCAGGGCAGGATTATCGTACAACTGAAACATGGTGACTGCTATTGTTCAGACATGAGTATTTACCACTATTAGAAAGGAGGCAAATAATTAATAATGAATGGACACCAAAATCAAGCTGCAGTGGTCTGTGGAGGGATTTAGTGTCTCATTGCACTATTGTTACAGTTCACGGAGGTGCAAAGCAACTTTGAGGGTGCAACAAGATACCACCTTGTCTGATGCGAACATTTTAACATATATATTTAAACGATAGAGCCTGTAGCATATAGCCAGCTTGATTTTAAAGATTTAAAAGACATCGTTAATAAAACCACTCAGCTTCAACATGAACCTGAATGCAGTGAAAGGACAACTATTAAAGGTCGGGTGGGCAATTTCTGGATGACATCACATCCGTTGATATTTGAAAAACACATCAAAAAGACAACAGAGGGAAGGAAAGCAAGACAAACTAAGTGATCTGTGTCCTCTGCATGCCATGTTTCTCTACAAAAATCCAGAGTACCATAATGACAAAATGATATGGTAAAGCAAACCAGGGGCCGGATTCACAAAACATTCTTAAGAAAAAAAATCTTCTTAAGTGTAATTTTTTTCTTAAGTTCAGTCTTAAGAAGAAAAAAGAGAAGAAGTCATATTCTCCAAAAAAGTTCTAAGTATTTTCTCAACTTTCTTCTTAAGAAAAAACTTAAGAAAAAATGGTATTCTTGAAATAAAAGTTCTCAAATTTGGTCTTGACTTTTTTCTTAACTTTAAGACAACCTTGACCTGTCTTAAAATTTCTTCTGTGAAAAGGTAAGCCTCTAATATCACCTTTTTCAACACATTTTAGACAAGTTTAGACTAGTAGGTCATAGTTTGAGACAAAGAGCCTGTTAACTGTTTGTTAGCATGTTAGTTAGCATGGTAGTTTTATTACTAATTTTCCCAAATAGTAATTTTTTTCGCACATTAATCTCATCCACCATAACCTTGAAAAGTTCCTGCATCTCTTTTTCTCCATGTTTAGTGAGTGACTGACGGTTAAGACCCAAACTACCTGTATAAATGTTGTTTGTTGGCGCGTGCAATGCAATGACGTATTTTAACAAGTTCTTAAGTAGGAAAAATAAGAAATTTGTAAGAAATGACAGTTCTTAAGACGGTTCTTAAGAAAATATTGAGGAATTTCACTTAAGAACGTTCTTATGAACTTCTTAATTTTAGATCTTAAGACATTTCTTAAGATCGTTCTTAAGAACATATTGGTGAATCTGGCCCCAGTTCTTTAAATGTTTAAACCTCCTCTGAAGTGGCTGTAACACCAGCCCAGCACCAGCACCTGGTTCAAAATAGGTGAAAAAGAGAATACACGGTAGCTTTGCCCACACAGATCAATAAAAAATAACATGACATGCTTATTCTTTTTTTCCCCTATCAGTCAAGATGTGCTGACACTAAGCAAACATTAAATTAACAATAGAGAGGCCCAAGTGGCCAGCACAAAGAAAAAAGCTGGCACGTTCCCAACGAATCCTACACACTGGTTAGAAATATGAGAGCGAGCCAAGCAAAAGCACCTGGCACTCAGGCCTGTGTTGAAAAAATCGATCTCCCAATTCTAAATTGATTCTCATATTAATTCCTAAAAATCGATTCATTTGTCTAAAGATCAATTTTTTAATTTTTTTTTTAATTTTATTTATTTAATTTTTTTTTTTTCATCATTACATTACAACTTTTGGTTATTTTTTTGTTTATCTCCAAAAAAGGAATGTTTTGTTGGAAACGAGAATAACTGGTGCCATGTTTTTGCCTTTAAATATGTTTAAAGGTATGAAAACATTAAAGTGTTAGGTTATAATCGCATAAATTGTCTATATTTCATTACTTTATATACTGTCTTGGGGTTACATTTGCAAAAAATGGTAAAAACCAAATGCTCAAAAATTAAAAACCAAAATAGACCGAAAATGGAACAAATAAAAACGGAATGTGGGAAAAAATAAAAACGATTTCATCCGTCTCTGTTTGCTGCCCTGGATCTGTTTGATAATTCTGACCCACATGATGTTTCTGAAAGCAGTTCTATCAGCATTCTGGGAGCTGATTGGTCCTTACAGCATCATTAGCTGCCAATACTTGCTTTTTAATCTCAATATAATACTAGTAGTAGTATTTTGCATAACTAAAGTCATATAATTCATGCAACAGCTCAAAAAACAGTTTTAATAACACTAACCCAAATCAATATCGGAATCGAATCGGAATCGAATCGATTCTTGACATTTTAATCGATCCCCAGCCCAGGTAGACCGACACGATCAGACCTTCGTTTTACTGGCTGTGAGAAAATTGAGCTGCTTGCTCCACAAACATGGCTCGCTTTTCTGGCTTGTTGCTCTGACAGAGGACAGATGGATTCTACTCAGCTATTTCACAGACATTGCCCTCTGCCATCTCGTTGTACTGATACTACAAAAATATTTAACACCACAAGAGTGACGTGGTGTTTCCAATTCAAAAGCACACAAGTAAAGCAGTGAGAGCATGTTGCACCGTTAGGATTTGTTGTTTGCGTGTCGCCCAAACCGACCTAAACAACCTTGTTGCTGTGGAAAACATCTGTCCTGTCTGTGGTGTGTCTCACTGTAACTCCCGTGTCGCTGCCAAAACTTCCCGTTTAAAAGAGATTTACTACTTCTCCTTAAGACTCTGCCATCGCCTGGTCAGTTACTTAATCTAAGAGGATGCGTGAGAGCATTTAGTCAAGCTTCTGCCACCGCTGGATAGTGAGGTAAATTGAACGCAAGACTTTTTCAAGATTAGTACATTAATACCGGTATAGTTTAACAGAAAAAAAACATGTAAGTGCTTCTGTGGCTTCTAAACGTGCTATTATCAATTTATTTGAGTGTTATGTTTCACTATTCAGTTAAGTCTTATTTTATTTAACTTTTAAAATAAAAGTCAGCTAAAATTCACGCTTGATGAACAAACAGCCATATGGAAATACGAGGAGGAGGCTCCGTGTAATTCAGAGGGCTCTGGATGAGCTCGCAGCACCTGCCACCTTGCAACGTCCACCTCCAACGGTGAGTAATACCGATGTCAAAACAGTGGGTGGAGTTGTGTTGTTGATCATCTCTGTACGGTTTTAAGCTGGAAAACAATTGCTCTCGCTGCATTTAATTGCAGTTTGAAGGAATCTGTATCTGTTATACATTTTTGACATTTATCATTTGATATTAAAATATTGTTTTCATGGTTGAATTCCAGAAGAAAGTATTATTTAATGTGTGAGTGTAAACCATTAAGGACTGCGGTGTCAAGTGTTGGGGTTGTAGTCTGACTGGTTTGTTGTGAACGCTCACCTCTGTCCTACCATGTCAGCAAAGATTAGCACTTGCGTTTCGATTAGTGTGGCTGGAAGAATTCCAGATATTCCAATTAAGTCCGTGCCATTTGGTCCACAGTATTCACCCATGAGGGTGAGTCTCTAGCCTGATCTCCTGTGTTACATAATCTCCTTAGTGAAGTCACACTCCTCAGAATGAGCATGGGCAGCTTCATCAGTCAAGATTATCAGGCCAAAAGATGAGTGCAAACTGAGGTCAGAAAACACACAGTAGTGTTTACTAATGATGTGAAGTCTTTCGCACTAGAAAATGTCAGTTTCTTCTCTTTTTTTAATTCTCATAGAAGTTTTATCTTTGCAGTGCAAAAAATGTGGAAGGTTTTACATTAGATTCCCTACTGAAGGAGGAAACCTCCTCTATACTAACCTGGAATCTGGGTTGAGGGGTTTTACAGTCAAATACAAAAAATGAAGTAGACCATGTGTTACTTGAACAAGTTGATGAACACTTTGATACGCAGTGACTGATTGACTGAAACTGACGCAAATACAGTGACGTGACATATAAAAGTTTACTTTCTGTCAATTATCTTAAAGCATATATTTTAAATCTAATTATTACTAATTTGATCAAACAAAAAATATGCAGAAAAACTAAATGCCTCCTCAGTGCATCTCTGACAAGGGCTGCTAATGCAATGCTTTTAATGGATTATCGGGAGGGGCCAATTGATAAATGATGTCTCAATGTAATGTGTTTTTTCTTCAGAGGACCAAATGGGGGAAAATCAAAACAAACAACTTTGTTTTAGAGGCTTAAATTGGTCCCAGATATGACTATTTGTCTGAAAATTCCTGGCCATCCTATACCACCCCTGTCAGGGCGTGATAGTGCATTTAAACACAATACAATAAATACATACATAAATAAATAAATATATAAATAATAAAAATATAAATAAAATAAAATAAAATAAAATAAAATAAAATAAATAAATAGTACAATAAATTTGCGTTGAAAGGGGCACTTTCTGTTCAACTTCAGCTTTTCCAGCAGATGGCGTCCCGTTATCTTGAAGCCCTTTTTGGTGTGATAGTTATCTCATGGCTGAATCATTAAGCGCAGCCGCGCAGAGCAAACTGGACGTTGATGCGTGATAGTGGGAGGAGATGCGTGCTGGTTAAATCCTGGCCGACAGTTGCCAGCGCCACGGAAGCTCACCGTGTCTCCTGGCATTAAAAGCTCGCAGCAGCAACAAGGTGCCGGCCGTCAGGACTCCTCAGCTGCAGCTCCTCCGGCAGGGAACCACCGCGGTGACGACACAGCTTCTCCCTGATTGGCTGGCGGCTTCACCGATTTATATGACGTGTGATATTTTAAACTCCTGTATCCAGATAGATTATACTACTAGGTTTATCCCCAAACATGTTATTGATAATATCCACGGCTAATATTTCTATATAACCATTTATGGAGGTAGATTTGTGTCTTAATTATTCAATCAAAAAAAAGATTGCTTCAATCAAAAAATATATTTTCAATTAAAAAAGAATTCACTTCAATAAAAAAAAAAATGATTTGAATCAAAGAAAAAAAGTGTTTGAATGCAAACAAATATTTGAGACTGTTTTTCTTTGATTGGAAATGTTTTCTTTGATAGAAGTGATTTTTTTTTTTGTTTGAAGCTACTTTTTTGATTGAAGTAGTGTTTTTTTGTGTTTGGGCCATATTATGGGTAGGACATTTGTGTGTTTATTATTTAATCATTAAAAAACAACTTTTTCAATCAAAGAAAAAAAGTGTTTGAATGCAAAAAAAAAAAATATTTGTGATCCAAAGAATTGCATTTTAACACTTTTTTTTGGATTTAAAATATTTTTTTCGATTTGAAGTGATTTTTTTTTTTTTTGATTCAATCATTTTGACACAAACATCCCACAGTGGGTGTATGCTTCCGCATTGGTCAGCTCCGGGGTCAGACATGTTTGACATGTTGCCAACTACTTGGATTAATTAGCAAATGTAAATAACGTTCAGGGATATGAGGTTTAAAAAAAAAAGCAATGGTTCCTTACAATGGATCTAAGTATTATTGCCTAATTTGGAATCAATTATACTTTAATGAATATAAAGATTAAGTTGTCAAGATCCATGAGATGTTTTTATTTATCCCATTACTGTACAATAAAAAAGAGCCTTTGATAACTGTCAAAGCTTAACGATGCCCACGCATATGTCATGGGTGGGAATTTCTAACTCAGCATTTAAATGCCATTATGAGGTAAAAAATAAATAAATACATCAGACACATGTCTGCTTTCTTTTTTATGTCTTAATGGAGTCACTAAGAATATCTTTTTTAAGGCACCAGTAATATTTCAGTTGTGGTTTTATTTTCAATTCAAGGATACAATACAAGAACAATGGAGAACAATTTATTATTATCATTATTATCTGGAGTGAAGAGACTGGTGTAAATTCCATTGAACTCCACAGAGTTCCCACTTTGTCACATGAAATAAAAGATTTCTCTCTGGAGACATATTGCCTCTGATTAATAGTGATAGTTACGAGAGAAGAGGAAATGAGGGGAAAGAGAGGAGAGATCATTTTTGTGCCCATCTTGATATTGATCCTACCCAAATTCGATCACTGCCTCTAGAGGACATTGTAGCTCATCTCCACTGACAACAGCTAATTCTGTAGCCACATAAACCTACTGTTTGTCACTCTATGGCATTTTAGATGAACTTGCCTCTTATGTTTTCCTCACACTGTTTTCAACTGTATGGGGGGGGTTAAGTACTGTTGCTGTTATAGCCTTGTCGGCTCAAGACTCAACCGTCTACTCAATTTGCAATGAGGAGAACCCCTAGCTTGATGTATAGGATTACTAGACTGGAATAACCAGTTGTTCTTACAACTGCTATAAGATTACGAGACTGGAATATCTAATCCGTGCAACCTTACATGCACTTTGAAATCCTGTCACCCCTTAATGGAGAACAATATTGGGGTAGAATTACTCGGATCATGTGCACAAGATGACTAGTTTACAGCTTTTGGTCTATAAGCAATAATCAATACTTTTACATAGTAGATAATATGATATTGTGAGAACAGATTGACACATTTATAGAGAAAAAAAAATTCTTTCCAGCAGGCAGATAAGCCAATGGCAACAAAAATATATCAGAGCCCCTGCAAAGAGGTCCTCCTGAATGATGCAGCAACAGGGAATTATTTCTGAATGTGAAGTTGTGCTCAGTCCTGAGAGCTTTTTCTGCTTTTAGCTGTCAGCGTGTAGAGTTGCACAACTTTTTGCTCTCATAGAGCAGTATTGGGGTGATGCAAGTAATTGAAGACGGTCTGTGAACTGTAAACTCAGCACCAAACAGCAGACAAGTCATTGATCCTAATGGAGCTTTTTGCTGGTAAAGTGCCAAATGTAAACAAGAAGAGTTGGTCGTGACCAAAAAAGGCCCAGAAAGACGTATCCTCATGAATAAAAACGTAGGTCTGTCCCTTGTGCAAGTACTTGCTAAGTTCCTCATATCAAATTAAAATCAAGTAGACTTCAGAGGTACTCAAATGTTTCATGTTGTTGCTCAAATACATTTCAGAAAGAAATACACTTTTTAAAAATTAATTCATCCCTAATTACAGCTTTGAAAACAAGCTTCTTTTCATTTTACATATAAAGGTAAAACCTTGAAGACGGTGGACTTCAGATGTACAGAGAGTTTTGATGAAGTCTGTTCATCCTGTCTAGCTTCTAATTGCACTTCGTGTTGCTGTTAAATAAAAGTAAAAACCCCAGACAATAACGCTGAAAATAGAAGTTACAGTAATTCAAAAATTATAAATATATATAGAAATATATTTATAAAAATATCCTAATAGAATAAATTATACTTGCACAATCGAGTGTATATTTTTGATACTGTTCTCAGGAATAAGGGTACTTCCATCACTTCAGTGTCAAAGTCATAATTCATTTCTGCACAGCAAATGTTAGCCTTTCTGTCAGGTGTGACTCAAGGTCGAGCTCCATGGCAGCGTCTCTACCTATTCAGCTTCAGTATCCTTCCCAAATAAGCCTGCTGATTGCTTTGTCAACACCATCCGTAAACTGGTAAGGTGACAATGTCATCAGAGAGAGAGATGCTTGCAGGGAGGGATGGGTGATGGATTGCAGGCTGCATAGAAGGACAGAGAGAAGGATTTGAATCCCTCTGGTACCCCGTCAGTTCTCCTAGGACGACGGACACTGCGGTAGCTGCAGTCCACGTCATCCATGAGATCATATCTCATCCATTTACCCCCCTTTCCCACTTATACTGACACAGATTGTTTTGCAGGGGAGTGAATTGATTATTCATTCCTTCGGTCAGACTCATGTAGCCTATGATCACCGCCTCGCTGTCTATCTCACTGCCTCCCTTTGCCTGCAGCAAATTCTGTTATGAAGTGTTTAAGTGACAGGTTCGCGCCTCGACTGACTGGGTTCTCAATGACAGGTCCAGGACATCGCATTATCTTGCAAGGGGATCTTAAAAGGCCCCCCCGTACATGGAGATGTCATGTCAGCATAGTGGTGTTTATGCCAGCACATGCACATCCCAGATATGTGCATGGATGTGCATATGCTTTCAGAACAAACTTGAAATTTAATTCATGGATGCACATGTGTACGATGCCTCAATGAGAACACAACAGGAGGAGATGGTGTGTGGTGCTGCATAGGAAAGAGTAGACTTTGAGGTCCTTTAACGGTTTTCTGTGACCTTGAAGCCTGCCTGCAGCGGTCCTTCTCACACCGCAATGTTACAGAGGACCCGCTAGTTCCAGGCTGCAGCAGGACGGCAGTCAAATGAAAAAAGAGATCATATCTGGCTTTACCCCACTGGTTCTCGCTCCGGTAACACAGTATTCAAACCATGTTACCAAATTGGTCATCGTTGTGAAAAAGTGCAAAATTGACTTCAGTTAAAGTTTTCATTCCTTGAAAGAAATTTGATGATCTAAAACAGGACACATGACAATCTGTATTCGGAATTGAACTCGTTAACCTTTCAACAACCCTTTTTATTAATCTGCCAAACATTTCTTGGCTGGAAGCACAAAGACACTGTTGATGAATCCATGAGATTTCTTTTAAAAATGTTTCTGAAATTGCACAGATTTGAAGATTTACCTACATGACTGTTAGAAAAACCTGGGCAGACAGATGTGGCTGCAGGTTTTGGGAACTTTGAGTTCTGTTACAGACTAGGAATACAGTTTAACCCCCAAGGTGAGGATGGATTGAATGATCTGGCGTGTGGGTGCTTAGTCTGCAAGAAATGGGGAAACGAGTGGGAACCACGCTCCCTTCTTCTCATCAAACAGCGATTGGCTCCTTCCCTTTAAATCTCCTATCACAGAGCGTACTTTTAATGTCCTGCTGACGGAGGAGAGAGAACAAAGCCAGGTGACCCCCACATGCAAAAAACAGTCTGTACGTGTGATTGTCTGTGTTTGTGTGCGTGGGAGAGAGAGAGAGCACTTGTGTACGTTTGTAGGTCTATCTGGGTGCCTTTGGCGTCTCTGGTTTCGCATGCGGTGTTGAATTACCCAGTGGGAGCTTTAATAGAGCCAGACACACTCTTGATTGGGAGTTTGGATGAGGGAGAGTGAAGGGAGTAAAGGGGAGCAGAGCAGCGCGGGCGGGCAGGACAGAGAGGGCACGGAAACTTCTGCAGAGCTGGGGACACGGGTGAGTGCTGTAGACATCTGCACACCGCTGGATTTAAACCTTACGTCTTTTTCTAATTAAAGATAAACTTGCATGCATTTTGGGTCACTTTGATCATCAGGTCTGATAAGGTCAGTGAAAAGTATCTGTTATATATTTTACTGCCAGTTCTGTGTCAAATAAGGATAAGTTATTTCTTTTGAAAGATTTTTGTAGCCAACAGTTGCTTCCAAAGGAAAAAAAATAGATATAAGGATTTTGGACAAAACTTCAATTTTCTGTGCCAGATCTCTGCTCTCTCCTTTAGACTCGGCAACCCCTCTTTACCGACATGGCACAATCAATACACATAGGTTTTTGCATAAGCCATATTTCCTTACATGGGATTCAATTCTATATGCTAGTGTTATGCAATCTGCTGAACTCTTCCTCTGCGTCTTGAAGGGCCCCCAGTGTCAAGTGGGTTGCATTCGAATACTGCGTCAGGATTTGGTTACTTGTCCGAACCACACAAAAATAATGATGAACTGCCACTTCGAGATGAAGTAATTGTGTAGCTGATGGACTATCCTGAAGGTGAACAGGGTTAGCCAAGTCAGTGTTTAGAAAACATATAATTGAATAAGAAAGAAATAAGAAAGGTACTGCTGCACCTTTCACTTTTTTTAAATTGTATATATGTTAATAAGAGCTGTCATTTGTCTATTTACTGTACAGTGAGCGACTTGGCCAATAAACCTGATGATTCTGATTCTGATACTGAAATTATTGAGATAAATAAATGTATTTCAGTTTTAACAAGTTTCACCTGTCAGTCGTTGGTGAAAGTTCAGATGTTTTTCTATGTGTGAAGCAGTTTTGCAGCACATGATCAGCAATAATGCCATCCATACTGCATGTAAGCACTTTCACAGTCACTCTTGCCAAGTTTGTGTTTTCGTTCAGGTCATTGGAGATAAATTGAAGGAACAAAATAACTGTACATGCAGAGTATCCGATGGCAGGTTCTTTGCTGATGCAAACAGGAGCCGACAGAAAAATTTCTTCATCAACAAAACTTAATTGCAGTGCTTAACAAAATTGAACACGTTACTTTCCCTCACCCTCTTCTTTTTACAGATAACCCAGAACACTGAATCCAAAAGCAGCAGCCAGCAGCCTGAATGGTAGCCAGGACGAGGGAAGCCCTGTCCGGACCTACGGCGTGGTTGAGGTGTCTCTGACTCCTGGACTGGCTTGACAGTCGTAGCTGTGGCTTGGGACAAAGCAGGCGATGGAAGTTCCACTTGTTAACTTTGAAAACATGGATGATGTTGGCATCAACCTGGGTGATCCAAACGACTCTGGTTACCCCACTTCACCTACCTCAGAAGCCCCCGATCAGAACCTTTTAACCCATCGCCTGCCTTCTCCTCACCAGTCACCACGCAGAGGACGTCGTGGGCATCAGTCGGGTCAAGATGGGTTATCCCCTTCCACTCCTCCGACTCTGACCTCCAAAGAAAACTCCAGCAGCGGCAGTTTGATCTCCAATCTCAAGCTGCTGATCAACAGCGAGTCTCCCACAGACAGCGTCTTCAGTAAGATGCCGAAGGATTATTACGAAAATGAAGATCTTTTTGAAAAGCACTGCATTGAAGAAAAAGATGAGAAAGTTGTCATCAATATTTCAGGCCTGATGTTTGAAACCCAACTCAGCACCCTCAACAAGTTTCCCGAGACACTACTGGGCGACCCAATCAGGAGGATAAGTTACTTTGACCCAATGAAAAATGAGTATTTTTTTGACCGAAACCGCCCATCTTTTGATGGGATTCTCTACTATTATCAGTCGGGGGGCAGAATTCGTAGACCAGCCAACGTTCCCTTAGATGTTTTTGCAAATGAAATGGTTTTCTACGAGTTGGGTCATGAAGCAATGGAGCAGTTCCGAGAAGATGAGGGGTTCGTCAAAGAGCCCGAAGTCCTTTTGCCCACCAATGAACTGCGGCGGCAGTTCTGGCTCCTGTTTGAATACCCAGAGAGCTCCAGTGCAGCCAGATCCTTGGCACTGGTCTCTGTGTTAGTCATTGTCATTTCCATCTTCATCTTCTGCCTGGAAACTCTGCCAGAGTTCAGAGAGGACAGTGACTTTCCTTCAACTTTAACCCAAATGAACAATGGCACCCAAGACAGTGCGGGCCCTCATTCTGCCAATAAAGACGTGATTGCATATATCACTGACCCATTTTTCATTGTGGAGACTATATGTATCATTTGGTTCTGCTTTGAAGTCGGTGTCCGTTTTGTGGTGTGCCCCAGCAAAAGGGATTTCTTTAATAATATCATGAATACCATTGACATTGTATCTATAATTCCCTACTTTGTAACCCTGGGAACCGAGCTGGCTACAACACCCGATGAAGACATGAACTCAGGGCAGAATATGTCCTTGGCGATCCTGAGAATCATCCGACTAGTCAGAGTCTTCAGAATTTTTAAACTTTCGCGACACTCAAAGGGACTTCAGATTTTGGGACAGACCTTGAAAGCCAGCATGAGGGAACTGGGGCTGCTGATCTTCTTCCTTTTCATTGGAGTCATTCTTTTCTCAAGTGCCATCTACTTTGCTGAAGTGGATGAGCCGCAGACGCAATTCGTTAGCATCCCTGATGGCTTCTGGTGGGCTGTGGTGACGATGACCACTGTTGGCTATGGAGACATGTGCCCTATCACCATGGGAGGCAAAATGGTCGGCACTCTCTGTGCCATTGCTGGTGTCCTGACCATTGCCTTGCCCGTCCCCGTCATCGTCTCCAACTTTAACTACTTCTACCACCGTGAGACTGAGCAGGAGCAGAAGTTGGTGATGGATGCAGCAGCAGAAGCTGCTCAGAAAATGTCCGCTGCTAAACAGTACGAAAGTACATTTTCTTTAAACAAAAGTAACGGCAACTGGCAAAATGACAAAAACGGCATGCACTGACGGATAAGCTATTGGCAGGAATGACAAAAACACATGGACACATGTACTGTAAACATATCTGTTAGCTAGACAAACTCGGTTTATCTTTGTCACCATTTTGTACACCAAACATGGAAAAACTGTGCAGCTAATTTCAGTATTAACAGGCAATGTGTAGTGAGACAGCCTTTTAACATGTTGTCTGTCTGTGTGTTGATATATCAAAGTGCAATTAACACATTTTAGCAACTACCATGTCAGTTAACTTTAAAGGGAACAATGTCCACTGCAATTTGAAGAAAATTTGAACATTTACTGGAGACAAACATTTCACCTTGAAAGTGTATTGAACAGACTTGAAAGGCCGTGTTTGCAGTAAAACGTCCATATGCCAGCAAAAATCTGAAGCCGTTAAGCCACTGTCATGTTGAAATGGATAAAGTCAGAGCTCTTTTTTCATCAAAGTTCCATGCTAGTCTACGTTTTTTCGCATTCAGCAAACTCAAAATAGGAAGAATATTTAAGGGCAGGTGAACGTGTGCTGTGTAATGTAAGAGGACATCAACGCATGTTTTGTCCTATCAGCAAATCTATAGCTGCGAATGCTCAGCCAGCAGCACCTGTCCCTGTGACAGGATGCAACAATATCTCTGTGATAGAATCCAGGAACGTAACATGTAAGCTATTACTCTTTTAACCAGGGTGCGAAGCATACGTCAGACCTGATTATTATTGACTTTACTGGGCATGCAATGGTTGCATGCTGCAGTTTGAGTGATTGAAAACACAGCTGATTTTCATCTTTAAGTATTTTTTTAATCATATGGAATTCACCTAAAATTATTTGCAGATTTAACTATGAATTAATCCTCCTTATACGTGCTGTCGTGATGTGACTTTACCCCTCCAAGAGTCATGTTAATTCATTGCACTGAAAGCTTTTGTCCACATGTCTTCAGCACTTTAGGAGCTTTACATCATCCATTGTTGGCAGGGAAAATATGTTTTATTAGAGTGTACAGAAATGCAAAGTATATATTTGTGATCTGATAAAAACAAAAAAAACAAAAACAGGAAGAAAAATTATTTGCACTTTTTTATTTGAACATTTCTTCATTTGCCTTTGTTCTGTCATTTTTAATTGCATGGCATATTGTGCCGAAATGAGGATTATCTCCCAATATAAGTAAGTGAAAGGCTGGTTTTTACAGTGAGGTTGAATGTATTACAGTATTTAAACCATATATTAAAATTTATCA
Source organism: Cololabis saira (assembly GCF_033807715.1). NCBI lineage: Eukaryota > Metazoa > Chordata > Actinopteri > Beloniformes > Belonidae > Cololabis > Cololabis saira. The sequence goes on from NC_084594.1 coordinate 14,681,816, forward strand.
TACTCAATGTGATATGAAGAGCCAATAAGTCAAATGGGTTTGTGAAACCAAAACAAGAAATGATGACATGTAATGCACATATCATTATAAAAATAGGAATCAGTACTATTTATGCATGCCACATCTCAGTCTTGAAAATGTACTTTATGTGAGTGTATTATTCATATAAATATGGCTTGTACTGAAATTTCAGTGGATGTACTTGTAACTCAGTTACGCCTTTAGAATAACCTTACAATATGCAATATGGTTACATGTGTAAAAACGGAATGTTGCTGTCTTTTTTTTTTACCCACTGAAAAAGCAATATCTGTACTTAAAACAAAATGCATTAAGGTCCCTTTGGTAATCAGCACTTTACTATGTCATGAAGCAGTTAACATATAAGGACTGTTACTGTATGTGTCAACTTTGTACAGTACACATTGTCATAATTTGCTATGTTTTATTTATTCTGCAAAGAGTGCCTTTCATTAAAAGTGTATCCTAACTGTGTGACGTTTCCTTTATATAAATTAATTTCCAAAATGAAATGTAGTCATCATAGTCCTGTAGATTTAAGAGTACAAATTAGTTTTTTTTTCTTCTCTGTGTTAATTATAACAGTGATGGATGGAGGTGTAAGTGTCAGTGTATGGCTTCAGGGCCGAGCACTCATTAACACCTCGTGTTGGCTGTTATTAACACCTCCTTGCTGCTGTTTCTCAGGACTGATATCATGATAGAGAAAAAAATTCTCCTCGCTGACGCCTGTCACATCACAAGAAAGAAAAATAGCAGGCTGTGCTTTGTGATTTCCTTTTTCAGTGTCAGAATGAATCATTTTCCATACGGTGTGGGACCGTAGATGACACACAGGAGGAGCAGATGTTTCTCCGTGTTTGTGTCTAACAAGCCTGTTAGCTAATGAAGAAACAAAGAAGCATGGCCTGGATATAAATACGCTTAGAAAGACTTAATAATAACACAGGCAGACAACTGGCACAATATGTTGTTTTTTCCTGTCTGAGAAATTTATTAAACTATAGAATAGTTAATCTTTTGCAATGTGGGACAATTCTAGTGCTGGGGGCTTGACAATGCCTCTGACTGGGATCACTTCAGAAGCAAAAGCACCAACTTAAATATGCAAACCAAATGAATCATTCATAAGATTATCTATCTTAGCCTACAAGGTTGATGCTGGTTGTTTCACTGGCTGCTTTGCCCCATACAATCACATTAAGCACTCAGTTAGCAAATTTGAGATTTGTTTACGTTCTGCTTCTGATTTCAGACCATTTAAGCAATATTTAATGCTCTTGGACAAGAAAAAATGTGATCCCAGTGAGGCATTTTAGGTGGCTTATTTAACCTTATTCATTTTGTTACCATTACGTGCTCGGTTAGCCGGTGGGGCATCCCTCTGATCGCTGATCGTTCATGGGTAACACAAAGGCGAGATCTGGTAGCATTTCGCTGTTTAACAGACAGGTGGCTCAGGCAAGGTCAAAGCCTAAGTGACGCTAACATTTATAATTCATGTGGTGTTCCATGAAGAGATCATATCCAGCATGCCTTTGGTAAGAAAAAGAAAAAGAAACTTCCCGAAGATATCTACTCAAAACCTGTAGATGATCGAGTCCTTTTATGGAACAATAAATATCACCATGAAATGACTCTGGTCTTGCTTTTGCTCTACTAGCTGGTTGCAGGCTGTATCCAACAATGGAAGAGTCTCACACGAAAACTCAGACAGTGAGTCTCATATCAGTAGATTGGATTACTGTATTGTCAGCAGACACGTTAAACCAATTTCAGGGCTGCACAGACAGCAGCCCGTGTGCTGTAGTTTGCACCATCTAGAGGGTAAAGTCACCTGGAACTTGACTGATTGCATTCGACTTAATTCCCTTAAAAATATCCAGTTTCTTCCGGTCGATGCAACTCTTCTGATTGCAGGAGTGAACCGTAAATCCAGACTGAATGACCATTTTTGATCAATGTGTCAATACGGTACTGCTTTGGTGTAGAAATACAGAGCAGTATAAAAGATCCTTGTGAACCTAAAAGTGATTAAAGTTCAACTGGCACTGAGCCAACGATTCTCTCCCCTGACTTTGATGATGAAGAAAGTTCAGGCTCGGGTTTTGTATTACTTTTATGACTTATTTATTGATTACAGACCAAGCACAATGGAATAAAAAGGGCAGCGAAAAAACAGGAACAAGATATTCTTTGTTTTCTCAGCCTCAGAGAGAATGACGGATAAACCTGCGACGGGGCGTCATTGAGCAGTTTGACAAAAATACAATTGTCCACAAAAAGAGCTTGTTTGTTTGCAAGGTAATACTTTTTACTTTGGCATTGAGTGTTATTGGACTATTGACAATCAGCAGACAGAACCAAGATTTTTTTCCCTTTTTTCTTTGTTCGGACAATCGCTTAAAGCATTCAGTCAGATCACATCAATATTGTACATTTCTAGGTAAAACTTGAAAATATTTGCTTTAATTTACATAATCCAAAGAAGTTTCACAGCCACAACAAAAACAACAGGTGTTTTTTTTACGTATGTACCAAAGAGGGTAGTATCCAAATAAAAGTGCACTAATTGCACATTTTACTTTGGCAGTTGTGAAAGACGGCATTCATGCAACATCATGGGAATCCCCGACTAGGCATTTATCAGCATCAAAGCCAACTGTCTTATTCTAACATAGATCCAATAGAAAAGTTTAAAAACAGGTGAAAAATCTCACTGGGTTGGATGGAGCTTCAGGCTGGTTCTCTTCCTCAACAGTGCACCTGCTACTCACTTTTGCATTTGAATGAATTTATTTGAGAATTTGAATTTTTTTAAACTTTATTACTTTAAACAAACAGAACCATTACCCACTCTAGAGAAAAACTGCTTTCAAATCTCTACCTGTTAGATACTAATTACCTTTACAGAAATCTCAGATAAAAATGTGTGGACTTTCTCAAGCAATAGCTTTAAAATAAGTTTCCTAGAAATAGATTTTTCCTATCAATACCTAATATGAGAGTTCACCTTATAGGGAACTTGTAAACACAAACCTGTCAGTATTACCTGTTTTAATGCCTTTCAGAGAGATGTCTACTCAGATCCAGTTCACAGACTCACCTGCCAATAAAAGCTTTATCAATGTGGGTTGATTTTTGTTATGAAAATACTGAATTTGGCATTCGATTTTGATAAATATTAGTTCATATGCATGTTTAACCATATGCATGTTTAACCATAAACCATAACCATAAATCTTAAAAAAGCGAAAATATTTTCATGAAAGTACTTTATAATACAACAATTTGGTCATAATATCATTTATTTCGATTTCACTTCTGGTGAAAAAGCGTAGTTGTGACAGGTACAGCAATTTCCTTTCATACTTTCCCAAGAAAATCCTCTGTTTTTGCCATATGAGAATCATACAATCATTTGCTTCATATTTACTTTGATATTTCTCTTTATCTTTGATCAGTTTTGGAAAAACATACTTGTGAATATCTTGTTTTGAGTGCATTGAAAAGCTACATCATTTGAAAGATCCTTCAAAATACGTTTCTGTGTGACAAAAATCTGGCATTTCCCATTAGAGAACAAAATATTTATTAATTCAAAAAAGATATAAGAAAAAAAATATATATATATATATTTTTATATATATATATATATATATATATACACCGTATTTTCTGGACTATAAGCCGCACCTGAATACAAGCCGCATACGCGCTATTTAAAAAAAAAAGATTGCAAGCCACAGATATTTCTGTTGTTATATTAGATATTTACTACATGTACAGAACCATTTTGAACTGTAAATGATGTACATGTTTGTACCTAAATAGATCCTTTCCTAACAGTGTCTTTTAACACGGCAGCAACTTTGCTGATTAAAACGGGACAGAACCAAGAGAAAATAAACAGTATTTATTTATCCGTTTGAAATCTGCTTCTACCTACTTCTATCTGCTAAGCGGTGGAAGAAAAATCCACAGAATAGCCGCACCTTTGTATAAGCCGCATGGTTCAAAACCTATGAAGAAATTAGCGGCTTATAGTCCAGAAAATACGGTACATATATATATATATATATATATATATATATATATATATATATATATATATATATATATATATATATATATATATATTATACAGTATATACATATTTACAGTACAGACCAAAAGTTTGGACACACCTTCTCATGGGGAAGTGTGTCTAAACTTTTGGTCTGTACCGTACATGTGTGTGTGTGTGTGTGTGTGTGTGTGTGTGTGTGTGTGTGTGTACATACATAAATTATGCAGTACAAAAGTAACACACGTCTTTTGAGAGACCTGTATAAGATGGGCACAACAAAATATTCTTGCTTTCTCTTTTAATCTTAGAAAAGATAGACGTGCATTTGCATTATTAATATCTGCAATCTTCCAGTTTTTAGTGTAATTGTACCCCTTAACTGTTTGCTGCAAGGTGCTTTTGCCAGGGAATACAAAATAATGCATCAGTTGAAAAACTTAAAGGATGTTGAAGTCTATAATAATAAGTAATCCTCTACCTACCATGCTGCTTGAGGTATTTGTACATTTAAAATCAAAGTCTCACATAGATTTTTTCCAATTATTCCAAGACTTTTTAGTAGATTGGAAAAAAATCCAGTGTCTAATAAAGATAATAGTTTGTGTGTGCAGCAGGCTTCCTCGCTGGTAATTGATTAATATCCAGTGATTAATTTACCATCACAAAATGACAATAAAATGTCACTGAGATAATACTGAAACACAGAACTCTAATATGATCCTGCAGTACTACTGGCAACAGCACAAGCAATATAATCTTTAAAATAAGAGTGATTATGCTCTGTGTATGTCCTAATCCCAAATCAGAAGACTGATGGCCATTTAACGTCATAGACTGTAATGCAGATGTCGGTAACAAATAAAAAAATCTTTAAATAGCTTAGCGATTTAGAGGGTTTGTGTTGAGCGATATTTAATATGTCATTTATGCTTTTACAAAGAATGCTTTAGTAAATAATAATAATGAAAAAATTCTAGTCTAATGTGCATATAAATAATTCATGTTTTTGTAGGTGGACATTTATGGAGTCTTTCTATTTCCTAGTGTCTATCTGGATATGATTTGTGCACTCCTCTCTTTATTACCTAATGCCATGTATCACTAGCGTAAAGTACCTGGACAGACAGAGGACAAGTAATGGCTTAAAGAGATAAAGTTTTACAACAGGTAAATGCACCAAGGCTTGTTCCGCTGCAGTGCATCTGCCTCAGAGGTCAGTGACCAGACCTCGTGGGACGAAATGTGAGTCTCACATTTGTGCAGCTTAGGTCCCATGAAAAATGAAGAAGGTGACCTTAAGTATCATCAGGGACGAGACGGTAGACCGGGCATCTCCTCCAGATGAGCCTGGAGTGACTTCCACAACTGCAACAGACTGGAAATTTCTGATAGTCTAATTAGAGGTTTAAAACTGCATGACGTGCTGATAATATCGGTCCGCTAGCCATAAAGTTAACACGGAGATTAGTCTGGATGACATCAGATAGCTAATCTAATTTTTAAACTTTTATCATCTATTTTAGCAATTTACTGAACTTAACATTTTCCTCAAGTTCCTTATCAAATACAGCTCCACACAAATATACAATCTGAGAATAGTAGCCAGTATATTGTCAGCTGATGTTTATTTAAATTTGATTTAACTTTGAACTTTCTTGCCTGTGTTCTTGCATAAATTACACCGCAACATTATAATTTCACTTTGCTGATTAGTAAAGTATTAATCAATTCAATCTGCTGGCACTTCATTTGACTTGTAAAAGTCCTATAATGGAAAAATATCACCCTAAAAAAAGAGCTTTTATAAATAGTTTGTGAAGATTTCTTTTGTGTTATTCTTGTTGAAGCAAAGTTTCCCAATTGTGATGAAGCTATTGCTGATCTGTATTTTGTAAATGTGTCTGTAACCAACCTAAACGTTTCATAGGGCCATCATATGAATCAACATTTGAATCTTTCAAATTAATAAAAACTTAAAATAAAATACAAGGTTTGCAAGTTAATTGTGTTGAAGTGCTGAGAAAAACATTTTATTTTATTTACATATCTCCTAATTGAAGTAAGATTCTTTTATTTTATAAAAAATTACTTTTAGTATATTTACTAACTGTTGAAACATGTGATGGCTTTGTTCCACAAAATTGTTAAGAGTGACTAAGAGTGACATCTTGTGGTTAGTCTTGAGTACTGCAGGTATCCCAAAGGCTGTTTCTAATTTAACTCTGTATTTAACTTTCTGTATCTATAACTATTGTAATTCAAAAATGCTGCAACTTTGAATAAACTACTCTTTGATTTTTAACAACATTGGCTGTCAAATGGTTTGTTTGTATTTTTTTTAACTTAATTTATCAATGAATCAATTAAATTACTTGTACAAATCTACAAATGACAGAGCAGCAAGAAAATATAATCACATACACGTAATCATGAATTCAGTTTCTCCTGGAAGCAAAGCAGAAGATAACCCTAATAAAGTCAGTTTTCATAGTACCAGACCAATCCCAGGTCATGCAGAGGGCGAGGAGCATGTTTACCGTAAAAGCCTGAGATAAAGTCACAGCACGGGAATACTGTAAATGATTAAACTACTGAGACAAAGGTGGTGAGGGATTTGAATAAATGATAATAGCTGTGAAACTAATTCAGATATAGAAGTTTTAAAGGTCTTCGGTTTCAAATGAGAACAAATTGACCATGTTGTATATTATAAAATCTAAATGGTTATAAATCCATTTATTTAGCTAATTTTTATCCATAAACATTATTTTATTATTGGGTTGATCGCATGACTATTACAGGGTGATTTGCTTACCCAATAATCATCTGAATATCAACAAAAGTAAATATATTGAATATTGAAAAATCAAATAATCATAAATACATATACATAAATACGTACATGAATATTATTCATTAAGTATTTCCCATACATTAACTTGTATTTATTCTTTTGAAAGGTAGTTTTCTCATATCAAATAAATTATGAAGGCAACCTGTTTTTTGTCATAGACATAAAATATAACTTGGAAGTAAACACTGACTGACCACAGGAAGTTTATCAGAGGATGACTGAAACTGTCTACAATAACACTTTACAATAAGTGCACAGTTTCTTTTAAAGTTTGCCCCTAAAAGGAAATGAACTGGCAGGTTTTCACTTCCTCTAAAACCTGGCCAGACTTCCTTGATCAAAGTGAAACTGTAAACAAGTGTAGGAGCTGACGTTTCCAGTCATAAAAGTAGGAGCGCGTGCAGGTGAAATGGTAGTCAGAAAAATCCCCATGGCCTTGTTTTGTATGTCGTCATGCTGAAGGCAGGTGGCAAACGCAAAGGAGGGCATGTCCAAACATGGAAGGAGGTGGAGTTTCTGAGCAGGTAGAAGCATTAGGGAGTCTCCCAGTCAGAGATAGCTGCAAATAACTGCATGAATACATATCTCCGAGGAGAGTTAAACGGCTGTACTGCTAGAGAAGGTGAGTTTTCATTTACTGAAGCTTAACATCTTGTCTAAGGAAATGTCTTTAGTCTGAATGCGCTCCCTGCCTCCAGCAGGACTTGACAACACGTCTACATTTCTGCTTCTGTAACAGCAGGAGAGAACGCTGCTGTGAAACATAAACGTCAAGAAAGGACTTTGCTTTTCTTCATTTTTGATTTGTGAATGTAATGTGTAATGTGAATGTAAAACATAGAGGACGTTGTTTTGAGGTGACTGTTTCTTTATTCATCTGCTGCTGCTTTGAATGTAAATATTTCCTGGTTCACCTTTGAGTTTGGGATTGATGAGAAAGAAAAAAAAACAAGCATGTAGAATAAACCAGCATAAAAGCTGAAATACTGGTTGCAAATGTTATGATTAATGTGCTGACTCCTCTACTGATTGAGTAACTAATACATTCTTATTACCGTAAACGTGCCCAGGTACATGCACACTGCTTGTTTTGTCTGAACAACACTGCAGAACACAGAATGATCAGTTTATTATTACACAAGACACCACCTAAACTTCACTAGAACCAAATAAACGCTGATAATTCTGTCTTTTTTTCTTCTATGTCTTCTTCTTCTTAGAGTCTACGATGGAAACTGAGGAGGAAAAGCAGAGGCCTGCTCATGGCCAGCTGATCTCTGTACCTCACAAGGATACCATCCGTCTCCTGGAGGTGTACGTCAAGCGCAGCCTCAGCCTAAATGAAAGCGCGCTGAGGGAAAGGCGGCCTGAGAGGAAAGAAAAGTGGGTGACCATCCCAAAGAGGCAAAGGCGCTCCTCCAGCGATCCCTCACTTATCTTAGCTGATGACTTACATCCCAGGAAAAGCAACGAGATTTCAGAGGATGAGGTTGAAGCACCGACGAATCAGCCTGAGAGACACCCCGATGAATCTGAGAAACCGACCAAAAAGTCAAAGAAGAGCAAGAAACCCTCATTTTGGAAGAATGTTCTTGGGTTTTTCTCTAGGAAGAACAACGAAGACAAGGATGAAGAGCAAGAAAGTCCACCAGAGGCATCCGGTACCCCAGACACTCCAGCCAGTTCACAAAACAAACCTTTGAGAAGGAAGTCTTTAAAGAGGCGGCTATCAAAAAGGAAACTGTCGATCAGATTGAGCAAATCTGGTAAAGACCTCAATTCAACCAAATTACCTGGAGTGGAAGGCAAGTGTGAGGACAAAATAACCTTCTCTGTGATGCTTCTTTCACGTATCGAGCATCAGCAGAAACCCAGTTTGGTAGTACTGCTGTAATGCTGCTGTTGTTGCACAAATAACAGAACTTCTGTTTTGCAGCTGTCATCAGCGTAGAACCTACGTACTCCTACTACGAAAAAGTGTCCGAAGAACTGGAAAAAATTGTGCATGAGGTCAAAGTAAAAGAGGAAGTTGAAACTCTTTCAAATGGTAAGAAACAACTTCTCTTTGCACTCAATAAGCAGTTTTTTAAAATAGACCAGTGTTGGGGGCAGATTGCTTGAAGAAAAAAAAAAAAAAGAAACCCAACAACTGCAGCACCAGATATTAAAGGTAAATGCTGCAGATGAATTTAAAAATAGATTAATTATACCTTCATTCTTTTTCTTTGGTCCCAGAGGACCTAATTAACAGGATCATCGCTTTGACGAAGGAGCACGGTGATGCCATAGATTACAAGGTGGGTATTGTCCTGTAGCATTTAACAATATCACAATATCTTCAGGGTTCATATTCCCTGCAGTGTAAAACATTTAGCTTGCAAATAAATCATAAAAGCACTGTTCAGATACTGAGCTCAAACTCCATGTCGTGACTTTGTGTCATTATACACGCGCTGAGCATGTTGGCAATAGTCTCATAAACCTAGACCTCTTTAACCGCCGTATCACTCCTGCACGTTTCTGTGGTGACTGAAATGCAGAAGCGTGTAGAAGAGGAAGAGCTCTCCAGGGTGAAATGCAGTGTCATTGTATTAAAAAAAAAACTGCACTGCTGTACACTTTGCAGTGTTGAAATTGTATAACACTGATACTCAAGAGTAGTTTTGAATTTGTACAGGGATGCAAGAATAAGTAAATTAATCAGCCAACTGATTCATTAGTTAGTATTTCATGAATATGATTTAGGAAAAACCTCTATAGAACAATTACAGCCTGTCTTTTTAATTAGGATTGTTGGTCAGAACACATTTTATGCTTATGTTAAGGGTTTAAGGGCTCCTTCATGTACATTTTAATGATTTTCTAGCATCATATAGATTTAACAGCCAATACAATGAGAAAATAAAAGGCACCAGAATCAATAATGGAAATTATCATCAGCTGCAAATCTCATAAAGCTGCCAAACAGCTTTCAAGGGCTGTAAATAATGATGACTAACAGTACTGATGGAATCAGTCAAGGTTGAAATTAAGAGAGACTGGCTTTGCATGAAAGTCTGAGCGAAAACATACTTCTTCCTTTCGTAACCATGCTCTCTGTTTCTCTCTTCCAGCTCAAAGATAACCCCACCCTGAACAAATTCTTCCAGCAGATGTCTTATTCCTCCTTCCAGAAGCTGGCAGATGCATATCTGGAGAAGGAAGCGACGCCGGCCCAAAGTCCTCCCACCGTGCTACCTACGGCGCCTGAGCTGGTCAAACTGGCCTTCACTCTCGACTTCACCGCCAGGATAGCCAGCCTCTCCAAACACAATGTCTGCCACATTACTGGTCTCGGGAATCGTTATCTCCAGGACCGATTTGAATACAAGCAGGTAAGGAAAAAGGTCACCCAGAAACAAGTGCTGCACCTTCCAAGCAAAAACATGTCGATATTCTTTAATTATTATGACATTATTATGTTATATTATTGACAAGAGGAAGCCTTAAAAAAAAAAAATGTGTCAAGTTGTTAATGAGAAACAGGAGTGGAATTAAATAAGTTTTCTTCTTCCCACTCCCTTTCGAGTGTTAACGAGTTAATTTGTGTTTTGAACTTGCACCTGATAAACCTGATAAAGGTATTTGTTTAATTTTATGTTGCACGCAGGTCACTTATGTTATGTTGTTTTGCTCGAAATAAAAAATATGAATGAATGAATGAATGAATATTATAAGTAAATTTGAGGCAAAATGTAAGAGCACAAAAACTCGTAAGAGCACAAATACGTGTGAAATGTATGTGAACTCTTATTTATGAAATCACAAAGAAGAATTCCCTCTAGAGTAAAGGTTCATTTTCAAGTCATCTGTTGTGTCTTTCAGGCCTGCACAGATCATCCATGGTCCGACACTGATGACTGAGATGCTGCTACGAAAAACTAATAAGGAACCGTTTACAACCTTCCGGAGTTCCACAGATGTTATTAAGGACTCGCACAAGCCAATCATCTCACAAGCCCCCCATTTACGGAAACAAAGGGGGGCCCCCAACTCAAAAATCCTGTGATCAGGCATTCAAATCATTTCAGCTTTTTAAAGAACTCTAATCGATTGCAGCTGAAAAGAAATGTGGTGCAACAGGTTGCTTACCAAGATCTGCGTATGTTTTTGTGCAGTTCTGTTTTCTCACACGAAAGATCGATTTACAGATTAAAGTCTTAGGCAGCACACTCACAAGGCATTATACTGCACTGACTAAGAAAAAAAAAAAAAAGCACTACGTCAGTCACAGGTTGGTGATAATGTGAGTGACACAGATGTGGTGTCCTGTCACCAGATGAAATGGTGGTGCAGTAACATTTCATGTACATAAGCTAGACAACTTTGGAGAACTTTTTCCAAACCCTTTTCATGTTGTATCTGTTGTGAATGCTGGCATTCATGTTATCAGCTCAAATAAAAATATATTTAATATTCATGCAGAGGTATGACTTGTCAAAACAGGCACTGCTCCTGTAGGAAATGAATCATGTTGTGAAGCGATCCATTCCTCCTTCTTATTGACAGGATGATTAAAATCTAATATAATTAGTTCAAATGAACTGCTGGAGGGTCCGAGGCTGCTTAGACTTGTTTAACATCTCAAAGACACGTGGACGAGCCATTTTGTTCTTGTGAAAAGCGATTTTGTTGGTGTCAGAAGAAAAATTTAAACAAGCGACAAGAGTTTCCAGGAAGGTTTTCATCTTTTTGGCTGAAAGCCATAACATATAAAACAGAGATCCAAGAGGGGTTCTTCCGCTCTGCTGAAACAACACCCTGCAGCATGGGACTATTTGACATTTTTTTAAAACATTTCTGAGTGAAATTATCATGTCACGGCCCCAACACATGAAAACCGTAGATAAATACTGTAAAATACACTATGCATGCATTCAGAACATAGACACGATAGATTTACATGTCATGTGATGGTGAAAATCAATGCATCCGTGTCTTTTAAGAACATTGACAATATTGCTTGGTAAAATATTAGATCTTCAGTTTACAGAGTGCCAGAATTGAGACAGAACAGTGACATGACTGAAGCGTGCAGTGATGGCTCGCAGCTGCAGAAAGAGACTGCTTGTATATTCTACCAGAAATAATGGAGCCACAGGGGGATTTATGTGCATTCACTCAACCCATGAACTCATACTTCACTGACAACACCAGAGGCAGCCGGAGGACGTGACAACCGCTTGATAAACTTGGAAAGCAACAGCTAAGTTCTGGAGTCACAGCTATGTGGCAAGAACCACAGGAAAACATTGGCTGTCTTTGTATTTTAAAGGCAAAATGATACCACTGACGGACTAATCCGACATCGTGATTTTCCAGGCCACATACTTTTCTTTTGTTCCAGAACCAGTTCAGCCATCTGTCAGATATGACAAGAGCAAAACAGGGAGGGAGATAGTGGAAACATTTTAAGGCTAACTTTACAGCACTGAACTTGTGACTAAACAAGCTGTCAATAATTGAAGGTAAATAAAAACCTAATTACAAAGCATCACAAGTCACGGGGGCAGTGACTCATACTTTACACCAGGAAGCAGAACCTTGGCTGCAGAGAAAACAAACTAATTAAAGTGGACTGATCTGAGGCCCACGTGCCTTCACAGTAACAAGGGCATGAAGCGTAAATGCGTACACAAAAACTAGGAACCATTTTTTCCTTTACAATTTAAGGGTATCTGTAAATACAGAATATACAATCATTAACCAACCCTCAGACAATATATACACACCTGCTTTTGAACCTTTGGTGTGATATAATTTAAAAAACGGAAAGAAGTTCTAAGAATTTTACACATGTAAAAAGGCTTCATCTTATATGATTCTTTTAATCATAAAACCCTTTAGTGGGGGGTTTCCTGGGTACTCCATTCCTCCTGCGGTCCAAGCACCCAACTACGTTAGGTTTACTGGTTATTCTGAACTGAACGCAGAAGCGCAACCTTGTGGGTTACTTGCCCCGCAGGATATTGAACGCAGCTAGTCTTTTTTTTTAATATTTTATATATATATAATATGAACTGCAGATACATTGTTATAGAATTTTCCCCTTTCAGAAAATTGGCCTACCACATTCCCAGCTGCTTTTCTTTAGTTACCAAACCTGACTCACAAGTTCTCTCGACATCTAGACACCAGTTGTTTCTGTGTGTTATCAAAGTATCAGTGAAAAATCTCACTTCCTTGAAGAGACACAAAACCAAGAAAAAAAAATTTAATTTAGTTTAAAAAAAAAAAAAAAAAAAAAAAAAGAAGAGTTAAATCACTGTCAAAAAGACACCAGTCAATAAGCAAACAAAATGACACGGCTATAACGTCAACATTTTTGGTGGCTTTTCCTCATATTTGGCCCATTGTTTGCCTCTTCAGCACAGTCATTGTGTGGTTTTGGTGTCGGATTGACAGACTGACCGCATACAGAGTCTAAGTTACCCAATGATGTCTGAATGCCCAGTCTTAACTATTCTAAGAATGGAACAAAATAGCTTTCGTCATCAAGCTTCCAGACATTTCGCTTCTGAAACACATAAGTGCACTTCAGGAATATTTACCCAAATATGGTTGTAAATTAAATAAGATCTGCTTTACACCAATTAAAGGACAAAGAGACATGGTTCTGTGTAAACCTTTTACATTTTTATTGCTTTTTAAACCCAGAGAAGGCAGATTAATCAAAGAGACCAAAGCCCATATCTTCGTCTGACTCTTCAGATTCCTCTTTCTTCTCTTCCTTTTTCTCTTCCGCTACAAATGAGATAAGAGACAACATTTAAAATTAGTAAAGAAGTCAATGAAAATATTTGTGACCTATCATGCTTTTGCTTAAAACATTTAGCTTGTTATTTTAACTTTTTCAAGACTGTACAACTGATTCAACAGAAAATGTATCAAAAGTGCACTTTTACATAAATGCAGTAAACTACAATTAATTAAGTTTCTTTTAGTTTAGTTAATACAATTTCATAGGTATACTTCCATGTTTCATATATTTCCATGTCAACTTTCACCAAAATTAAAGGTTCTATACACACCGGCAGCAGGTGCAGCCCCAGCTGCGGCAGCGCCAGCACCAGCACCAGCGGCAGGCGCTGCCACAGCGCCACCTGCTGGCACAGAGGCCAACTTGGAGAGGCCTGGAAAAAGAAAAATACAATTTTCATTTAACAACCATCTGTAAAACAATTTGAGCTGGCATCATGCAAGAAGCATAGCATAGATTAAATAGATTAGATTAAAAAACTATTTCATTAAGCTTTGATAGGCATGAAAAAGAATTCAATAGTTTCAACCCAGCCTTAAAATTCAACAGATAAGTTCAATGAATGGCCTCTACCTGAGTTCATGACTTCATTGATGTCTTTGCCATTCAGTTCATTGATGACCTGCAAGGAGAATAACAGTTAAATCACATAACATCTTCTGGTAAGTGCATTACCCCCCCCCGCCAATATATACAGGACTGTCTCAGAAAATTAGAATATTGTGATAAAGTTCTTTATTTTCTGTAATGCAATTTAAAAAAAACAAAAATGTCATACATTCTGGATTCATTACAAATCAACTGAAATATTGCAAGCCTTTTATTATTTTAATATTGCTGATTATGACTTACAGTTTAAGATTCCCAGAATATTCTAATTCTTTGAGATAGGATATTTGAGTTTTCTTAAACTGTAAGCCATGATCAGCAATATTAAAATAATAAAAGGCTCGCAATATTTCAGTTGATTTGTAATGAATCCAGAATGGATGACATTTTTGTAATTGCATTACAGAAAATCACAATATTCAAATTTTCTGAGACAGTCCTGTATATTACAATAAACTACCAGTCAATACCACACCTTATTTAAGCGTTCGTCATCGGCCTCAATCCCCACACTACCCAAGATGTCTTTGATGTCCTTTGCACCGGGGCTGGTGTTTCCACCGAGAGCAGCGAGGAGGTAAGCGGCCACGTAACGCATTCTGCAGTGGACACAATAAGTAAGCAATCCGTGTGAAAATATCCATTAAAATATATATATATACAAAATATCTCAAGCTCTTTCATACTTTAAAATTTGGTTGAACTTGTAAGGCTTTCAACGAACGCTTTCACCATCAGTTATATGTCCCACTTTCACATTAATAGTTAAAAATTAAATAAAAATAAATAAATGTAATTATTATATTAGCGAATAAAAAAAAAAAAGTTATTGGTGGAAAAATAGATCAATTTACTTGCTGGCTTGGAGCTTATTATTTTACTATTGGGTCATTTAATATGGCTTATATCAGACTATTGAAACCCTGTATTGCTATTAGAAAAAAATAATAATAATGTGACGAGTATGTCATTTGGATGTGACATGCCAAATTGTGTTTATAAAAGGAACTCGACATGTTGCGGATTTGATGGATGGAGTTTTGCTGTTGCTGTTAGATTTTTGCTTGCCCTCACCTTGTCCCACTGATTTCATGGATCGCTCCAAGACACGTTACAATATTAGAGAAATAACTAGAAAAACATATCCACCCCCTTTTCAACTTGTACTGAAATTGTTATGCTCACCATCTTCATCTGTACCCTGTGAAAGAGTTTTTTTCTAAGGCGGGGAAACTGGTGTCTAAAAAGAGAAATCAACTTGGAGCAAAGACACTTTTGTTACTCAATAAAAATAAATTAATTTAAAATTAATCTATTATTAGCATAAATTAATCTAATTTTTGTCTTTTATTTCGTACGATTTAACACGGTTTTAATAGTTTTGTGGCAAGCACAATGAATGCACTATTAAGTGTAAAAGTGCCACTCAGCTATAACCCGCTGCCTTTGGCACCTTACAAAGTTATTTATGTCTATAATCACACAAAACCACAAGGTGAGTCAAAAGGCTTAAAAACACGCAGGACTCCGTCCACAACCCAGCATTACTTCAGAGTAAAGCCTGAATTATGGTTCCGCGTTAAATCGACGCAGACGCTACGCCGTAAAGGTACGCGGCGACGAGCTACGTACGGTGTGCGTCGCCGCGTAACCTACGCCGTAGGCTCTGCGTTGGTGTAACGCGGAACCATAAATCAGGTTTAACCTAGGATCAACGCAGATTCAGCTGGGGACATTTCCCGCTGACTGAGTGAGTAAAGCCTGTTTGTTAGATTAGGAACAAGCTTTTGTTCGTCTCTTTTAACGGGGAAAATAACCACTACACGGAAACAAGAACCCCCTTTTTTCATGTTCATTATATTACAACGAAACCCAATATAGCAACATAAGTCACAGCGTGAGAACGCGTGACACACGCATGGCGTCCAGCGTTTGTGACGATTCACCATTTTTTGATGCGTAACAATGCGCAAAAATACATTTGCTTAGAGTATTTGGCATGTTAAAAACACAATCTGTCACAAATCAGTAGACAACACCGTTTAAAATGAGTACATTATGGCTTACTTTTAAGTCTAAATAGACACGAAACGTCGGTCACGCTAGGGAATCCGGAAGAGGATGGAGCAGGGAGCCGGAAGCTGTAAGAAAGGGCTGGACCGATTTCATTGGTCGATTTGGGGGCAGAATATTACGTCATATTTCAAATAAAAATCATAATTATATATATATATATATATATATATATATATATATATATATATATATATATATAATAATAATTATTATTATTATTATTTTACCTCTTTTCTTATCATTTTATTTCATTTATTTGTTATTTAAGCGTACTCTTAAATTAAATACTTTCTGAAAACTGCGAATGAGATGTGTACCTGCGGTACTCTACTGTCCTTAGTTTTCAGCAACATGTGCTTTTTATTATTTTACCTTCTTTTCTCATAATCTTATTTCATGTTATTTTTTATTTTCTGTACTGTTTAATTGTGTCTTGGCTTTTAATGTTGATGTAAAGCACTTTGAATTACCTTGTGTTGAATTGTGCTATATAAATAAACTTGCCTTGCCTAATAATAATAATAATTATTATTATTATAATAATTTGTATTATTATTATTATTATTATTATTATTATTATTATTATTAGTAGTAGTAGTAGTAGTAGTACTAGTAGGAGTTATAACACTTAAATCATATTTTACCCCTGCATTTACTGACATAGATATTTTACCATTTTTAACCCCACATTTTTAGTTTTTAACTCTAAATTATTTGTACTCTAAAGACGTGTTCTAATAAAAATGATATACGGCTGAGTTGTTACTGTTTTTAAATTTATCATGTTTGTTTTTGAAAGAACTTACATCATTAATTTCATGTTATAGTCTCGAAATATCTGTAAATCTCAAAATATATTGAAGTATGGAATATAATCACACAGGAAACTATCAACTTTTGATTCGTAAAATTAAGTTTTTCAAGACACATAGCTGTAGTTTATCTTTGCAACGAGTCATTTATGAACAAACAAACGGTGGGACACTGTAAATAATTTAAACCACAATTTACGGTAGAATACTACAAAATCAATACATAAAACCTGATTAACCTTTGTTTTTATTATTTTTATTAATATGATCCCAACAAAACATTGCCAAAGTTGAGATGGGGGACTGGTTTTTGAGGAACTACATAACTTCTTTAAAAACAGCCAGAATAACAAGTACGTAGAACAAAATTTTCTATTCTTATCTGATATTGGATTTTGAATGTTCAAACGCTTCTGCTCTCTCTCTCGTCATATTTTAATTATTATTATCGTGTACACAGCTGGTTTAGCAGGGCACTAGAATTTTCAAGCTCTTTCTATCCCTAACAAGTATTATTAAGTTTAAAATAAAGTTGAGAATTATTTTTCTCAGTTAAATGAAATATTGTCTTTCAAAGGACAATGTCAAGTTTTACTTTATTTATTTCCCCCCCCCCCCCCCCCCCCGTACTTATTTCTTTGAATCATGTTGCTCCAATTAAATTCAACCATCAAAAAAGTAAATATACAGGACTGTCTCAGAAAATTAGAATATTGTGATTTTCTGTAATGCAATTACAAAAACAAAAATGTCATACATTCTGGATTAATTACAAATAAACTGAAATATTGCAAGCCTTTTATTATTTTAATATTGCTGATCATGGTTTACAGCTTAAGAAAACTCAAATAACCCATCTCAAAAAATTTGAATATTCTGGGAATCTTAATCTTAAACTGTAAGCCATAATCAGCAATATTAAAATAATAAAAGGCTTGCAATATTTCAGTTGATTTGTAATGAATCCAGAACGTATGACATTTTTGTTTTTTTAATTGCATTACAGAAAATAAAGAACTTTATCACAATATTCTAATTTTCTGAGACAGTCCTGTATATTTCTCTGCTTCAATATGTTTTGTGTGTTTGTGTGTGTGCTGACAGTGCAGTGAGACAGTTAGCTAAACATACATTTTATTTCCATTTGCAGTCAGAACAGAGGCTCTGCAAAACTGTATGTTAAGATACAATTACAAGTGTTTCCCAGCTGACTATTTGCTTTACCAAGTTTACTTAATCAACATAGATAACAGAAAAAAGTAACAACACAGACAAGTGATCAGCCTTTCTTCACATCTTACAATTCAGCCAGCTCTTCGTGGCTGTCCTGTGTGAAGAGCCAGTTGATGACAAAAACCACTGATTCAACTACAAACTCTGCGATCTTATTCACATTTGACACATACCACATTTTATAGCAACATTCAGCCATCAGGGCTATTAAGAAGAGGACCAAAAACCAAAGGAAGATGCGGTCCATGTAATAATTAGCCTTTTCTTTGAAGGTCCACTGCCCCCAAGGTAGCAAACGACGAGCTTCTCCATGTTTGCTGAAGTGCAGCAGCATTTGGTGTTCATCTTCCAGATCTTCCTCCGGAGCCTCCAGGTCTTGACCGCCATTAATTCCATCAGTGTCGGTCATTTTATTATGATTTAAGTGTCTCCCTGGATCCTGAACATGTAGAAAAAACAACAAACAAAAAAAAGACGTGATGGTGTTTAAAAAAAGCAGAGACAGTTTTTGTTTATTGGCTTATAAAAGCTTTGTCTGACCATGATTATTAATAGCCTTACCTTGAAGAAGATTAGCCTTTTAGAGAAGATAAAAACAAGAAATGTACACAAAATCAAAACTCTTGTCCGTTTCTCTCCTCACTTGGAACAGGCATCGATACCTTCAGCATTTGTTAGGCCACAAAACAGAAACACAGGACGCGAAAGCCGAAAATGTCAAGTTGATTGTGCGGTACCTACTTCAGTAAGATAAGGGCTGGGGATTAACCCACACTCAGCAGTTTCAAATCCCTCTGCAAGGATGAAAGAGACAGATGGCAATATAGGTATTAATGTGTCGGTGATTGAGAGACAGACAAAGGCAGAGTGGAAGGGTGGCGTTATAATGTACATGAATCAAAGAAAAAAAAACTACATTGAACTCACTAAGTATTTACAATACACAAAAAATGCTATTTTGTCAAGACAAATAATTTGAAGGTGCCTGATCTGTCCTGGACTAACATCTGTTTTAAAAGCCAAGACTGAAATAAAGCAGAAATCAAAGTGATGACAAAGCAGAGCTGATGCAGGAGCTTTATGGGCAGAGTTGGAATAAATCAATTCAGTATAATGGCCTGTGGGTAATTTACTCAAATGCTTTGCAGGCTCTCCTCTCTGGCACAGCTTTTGAAATATAGCTGCAACCAGTTGAATTAGCTTAAGAGATCCCTTCATCCAGTGATGAAGACTTGGAACTGAAGTGAAAAGATCTTGCCAGAATTTTCGTACATTTAGCTCAGCAACTCTCCTCTCTACATACACTGAGCATTTTCCGTGTCACAGATTGCACACAAATCCTGTCGTTCTGATCTCTGTGATATTATTAAGGAGACCACCCAAGCATTGAGAACAGGAGCATTTTTGCAATAAATCTAATTTTGCAATAAATCTAATTTTAATATTGATGAGTCCACCACTTTGCTGCATCACAAATATCGGACTTTCATGGTATTTGCACAGACGCAGACATTGTCCCAAAGCATTCATCATCATGACTAATCATTATAACTGTTCTCGAAGCACCACCACCAAGTCTCTATTTCATTTTGCGCAATATGCTGAATAATTAAATTGGCCTAGTGATCAATAATATATTGAGTTTCAGTTGTGAATCTCTAAGAACAAATGGTACATTTGATACCAAAAACTTTTAAATATCAGTTTGTTTGTTTGCTTGTTTTTGTTTTGTACTTGCAAGGCTGAATCAAGTTCATGACACCACAGAGCTGTCAGCTTTACACATATTTACTCCTGCAGGGGCTGATTGCCTTATGCAATATGATATACATATCTGCTCCCATAATGTCAGATTTCATGGTTTTATTTATTCTTTGAGTAATTTCAAGTATGGTAAATTGTTTTCAAAATAATTTAACACTTTAATTTTTGATATGCACATACGTTTTCTTTACCCACAATTGCACTAATGTCACAATATCAAAACATTTAAGTGCCTGCAATGTAGATGGTGTGAATTTTAAACATGATACGTGCATAGGATGTCATCATTTATTTACTTCCATCAACTCAAATACTGTTAGGAAGTGTCACCTTCATTGGAGAGCTCGTTTTTTTTCTACAGAAAATTTTGCCCCGGTTATAAATTTACAAAGCATGAAGTGAAAACAATAGACAGATGGGAATTTTATTTTTTTTCATTTGATCCAAAGTTACAAACGAAAAGGGGTTCAGAAATCAATGTTTCCTCTGACTCATTGAAGTGAATTACTGTCTCTTTTAATGGCTCAGTCTTCTATGGTCCATGTAATTCCATCATTGTCCTCAATACTTTTCCACTGGAAGTGACAAACCCGCAAATTGTTCTCGCTACAGGTGTATATCCTCTTTCTCGGTGATGGCTGGAGTGCTTGTGGGGCATGGCGTTGGATGCTCCCGTTTACAAAACATGCAGCGGTGAAGGATTCGGACCAGCGTGAGACGAAACTGCTTTATTCTGAATGCAAAAACCATAGGGTTGAGGGCCGAGTTCACATGGGACATGAAAATCCCGAAATACAGGGCAAACTTTGGTATGTGACACTTTGGGCAGAAGAGGGAGATGCAGTTCATGATGTGTATTGGCAGCCAGCACACAAGAAAAAGAAAGACCACCAAGGCCAACGACTTGGCCAGCTTCAGCTCCTTCCGGTAATACCTGTCTCGATCACAAGTGGCCTCCGCACGGCGGTTCAGCTGCTGCCGGATCACTCTGAAGATCTCCCCGTACAGCGCAATCATTAAGGTTAATGGCACCACCACCCATCCGAAGAAGTTAAAGTATACCATATAGTCCATTCTTATAACAGCAGTGAACTCACAGACTATTTTGCTGGAACTGCTGATGTTTCCAAGGGCATCGCGGTTATTCCAGCCAATCAATGGAACCAATCCACTCAGGTAGGAGAGGATCCAACACAGGCAAACTGCTACGTATGCTCTCCCTTGGGTTACGATGATGCTGTACCTGGGCAGCATAATTGGAAAAGAAATGTTAGGTTTTCAACAATGCTTAAAGCACTCAGACACGAGAGTAATATTGGCATTTCTTTGAATCAATGCCAACCTTTGTTTTATCTCAGAAATATTTTTCTCAATTGGCAACTTTTGACATCAAGAGCCAACTGATTGAACAAACAGAAGGTTGGGTGCAGTCCAGCTTCCTGAGACTCCATGCTTTTATCGTTAATTTAGAAAGACAGGAAGATTTTAATTTGCTTAAAAGGTTTTAGTGTCCAGCCTACTGATTTGCAAGAAACCAAGAAGTGATATATGATGCTACTGCCTCCTGCTCTTCACCAAGTCTCCTGGATTAAAACATTAATTTACCACATTGATGCTTAGAGTTAAATACAAATTACCAGTACAGCTACCTGAAATGTTTGTGCTAAGTAATATTGTCAGAAGACTAAAAGGTTTTACTATTTATTTCTTCATTTGAATAATAGTTTATATTTAAAAAGCTGTAATGGGCTGGAACAGGCATTCACATACAATATAAAAGTGTGCAGAAATTAACTTTTCTATTGTTTGTATTTTTAATATTTCATATTTAAACTCCAATATTAATATAGTTTAAATTTTTTTCTGAACACAATGCTTACAATATAATCTACCAACATTTTGACCAAGCAAATGACATTTGTTTATATTCAGACAAAATCAAATTAAACTTTTTAGACCACTGACAGTGTACATATACGCAGCAGTTCCTCACCTGGTGGGAATCTTGACTCGCAGATATCTGTCGATGGCTATAGCCAGCAGGGAAAGGATGGAGCTCTGGGTGATGATGAGCAGCAGGCAGGAGAGGATGAGGCAGGTGTAGAACTGAGTGATAAATCCCAAACTTATAATGATAGCCAGGGGGATGACCAAAACTCCTACAGCGATGTCAGCCACAGCCAGAGACACAATGAAGCTGAAGGTGGTGTTCCGGAGAGCCCGATTCACACACACCACCACCACGACCAATACATTCCCCAGGATGGACGCAACGGCAATGGCTGTCTCAATGGAGATGTATATCAAGTCCACATGCTCTCGTGGCTTGATACTCTGAGAGGACATTTTTTTCCTCTTCACAAACCTAATTTACCTTCAGTCAGAGAATAAAGAATTTAAATAAGCTGTTAAATCTCTCCACACATGTTTTACATTTTTTTCAAATCATTTTCTAGCAAACATGTAGTCTGGCTAAGAAAAGTTTACATTTTTCCTTGCCACATTTGCTCAGCGAGTACTAATAACGGTGCACTGAACTATTAATCCTCAGCATGAAACTGAATCTCTATGGTACCAGCGCTCTTCTACACTCTCTCACTTCCTCTTATTCCTTCACCAGCCTCTACACAAGAGTCATAAAAACAAGGGGAGGGACTTTGTTGTCCGCAGCACTCTGCAGCATAGCTTTGCTTACATAAAGTGTGTACTGTACATGTGTGCGTGTGTGTGCAGATTTCTTTGGAAGAAATGTGCTTTGTAATCGCTGGCAGGATGTGTTTTGTCTGTGAGAATGGATATGCATTAGGACTCATTTGAATTTATCATCAAGCTATTCCTGTCATTGTCTGCAAGAAGAGATGTTAAGATTAATGCCACAGTCAGATAAATTGTTTCATTATTATATAGTTTGCAGCAGAGAAACAGATTGTTAACAAAAATGATTAAGAGTTGGATAGTTTCCAATTCAAAACCACGTTTGGTTGTCCGTAAGTGAAGGCGTTTACTAAATATAGGACTAAAGAAAAACACATCATAGAGTTGGTATGCGTTTCCAGCGTTGATATGCCTTTCAAAATAACAGTGTTAGAGAATTATTACATGCAGAAATTACATTCTGGGAAACAATGTGTACATGCTCAAATGACCTGCTTTATTTGTAAAGTACGTAGACACATACAAAAATGCTTTGCTGGCAGTTGTCTCTCCAAAAAATTGTAATAAATATCTGATTAAATCAAACAAAAAAAACAAACAAATATGAAAAAGAAGAAAATCTTAATGCAAAAGTCGGGTGACTGGTGAAGGGAAGAAACTGCTCCTGTGCCTGCTTGTGTTGGTCTTGTGGGCTCTGACGCACCTGCCAGACGGGAGCAGCTCAAACAGACCGTGTGCGAGGTGAGGAGGGTTCTTTCTGACGTTCCCTGCCCTCGTTGATCTTCCCAAGGGGTACAGGGTACAAGTGGATAGGCGGACGGGGGGCCCAGACGATGTGCTCAGCCTTCTTCCCAGTGAGCTGCAGTTTGGTTTTGTCCTGCTTGGTGGCACCTCAGAACCACACAGTAATGGAGGTGGGCAGGACAGATTCAGTGACTACAGTCTAGAACTGCAGCAGCAGCTCTTGGGCCAGACCATCATCAGCTGCAGGAAGCACATCCGTTGCCGGGCCCTCTTGGGGATGGAGCTGATGCTCTGCTCCCCCTTCAGCTCCTGATGTTGGTTTATTAATAAACATACCTATTTTAAGAGTGTGTACTTGTCCCTTAAAGGCACATGTTTTTCCCATTAGAATGCACCTGAGGAAAAGATGGTCCCTTTTTTGTCCAAAATTTGTCTAAAATCTCTTGGGACAACGTTTTCACACAATCACCATATAATAAACGATTTCTCCATTTATTACATAAAAAGTTGCCATGTACTCATTTTCATCCATCTAATTTTAATCTCTTGCATCCCCAGAATATCGCTGTACCCAGTATAAACCGGTAGATATTACAGATAGGGGTGTCAAATTAGCACATTAATTACAATTCCAGGCATATTTACCACATTATGTTTGTTAATTGCATAATCTATTTTTTGATCTCTAACTTTATTTTTTCTGTTTGCAAGTTGCCTTATTGTGAAATTTGTGTTTGTGCGGTCATGCGGTGGGCTTTTTGTGGGTTGGAAAGCAATGGTCAGTCCCACTTGAAAGTGGACATTGATTGGCTGTCACTGTGTTTGGGCGTGTTTAGCTAAGCTAGTAGGCTGCCATTGTAGCTGGACAGGCATGGGGAGGAACGGTGAGTAGCAGAGGGGAGAAGTGAAAATGGAGGAGCATGTGAAAGTTGTCGTTCCAGTGAATGGGGAATTTACATTTCTAAAATGCCCCAACGGCACCTTTGATAAAGGTAGAGTGATATGTGTTCTTTGTGGAAAGGAATTTGCTCACCAACGAATTAGCTCAAGTTTAGCAAAGCACCCGGTTGTGAGCGCAGCCACGGATAATGTTTGCAGCAACAATGTTAGCAACGTATCAAGCCACAGCAATGCTCTTCTCCAAACTAGACTCGAGGAGAGGACCGCGCGCATTCACACGTCTGCAAAAGAGAGGATGGCGAATGATCTTGCCAAATGGATGTAAATGGCTAGGACTGCATCTGGTCAAGTCTGTTAAAAAAAAATACTTTATAAAGCCACTCTTTTTGTTATATATAAATCTTTTGATTTGCCATAATAATGTAATGAATTTAAAGGAAAACACCTCAAGTTGAGGGCTTTTCTCAGCAATTTATAGGTGAGATTAAAAAAAAAACGTTGAATTACATTAATTAATTACGGATCTGAATTCGCTCCATTTTTTTAAATCACTTGACAGCACTAATTACAGAATGACAAAGACAAAAGGAGAGGTTGTACTTGAAAAAGAGCCAATTTTGCTTGAGTGTTTACTGATTGGTCAGGTTCCAGGAGGGTTGCCAATGTAGAGCTGATGGGATATGACCCTACAAACCTGGTGTTGTCAGTCACACACACACATTTTGAATATAAACAAGTTATCAGTGCCTATCTTCAACATTTCATATAAATGACCTTGCAATCTCAACATCATGTAGGTTTGACCCAGAATCAGATCCACAATATGAAAGTGCACACTACAGACAACATTACAGCCAGATGTCTCATTGGTAAACTCAATTATGTCATTGTAGCAGGATTCAGCCACCAACACACAACATTCAGTGGCATGCAACACAAGAGGTTTTCCCTAGTCAGTTTATCCACAATGATCTTTTCAGAGCTTAGAAATGCACACAAGCACTTTAGTAGCAGCCTAGTGTTGAAAAACAAATTTAATAGACACTGTTGGAGAATATGACCACGCAAGAAATTAAAATTCCAGAAGAAAGCGTTCTCAGCAATCTGAAAAACAACAAGTTACAGACTGTTAAATTAAAGACACTGAATCAGCAACTGAAAAACATGGGTAATGGAAGGTTATGACTTTGCCTATCAAATTTAATAACTGTAAAAATCAGATCACCAGCATTGCTTTGAGGCTTTGTTGTTAAGTTGAACTGTAGCATTAACAATACAATCCTCTGTAATGATTTATTTATTTCACTGTGACATGTTTGAAATCAATTTCATTGGCCCATTTGGGACAATAAAAATGTCAATTTTATTTTTTGTACAAAATGTTCTTTCCTATAACTTGGACCGAAGGTATACAACTGATCAAAGCATGGTGGCTTCCAAAAACCTAATCTAATCCAAGGATGAAAAGACTTTGGCACCAAGTATCACTGAGCAAGCAATCACTGAGATGGTCTTCAATTGCCTAAGGAAGTAGATTGAATGTCTGCTTGTAAATCTACTGGATATAAGACTTGGACCACTTAACATTAAGGAAATTGATGAATTGAGATCTGGGATTTGGGGCGTTGCTTAAGACCTCAGGCTTGCATTAGACCCCTCATGAGCACCAGTGAGTGAATGATCAATTTTATTTGGCGTCATTGATACAACACTCTTCATGTGTTTTTTTCATGAGATGCAATAATTGTGAAGAGGAGAAAAAAGAACACAAATCCAATAGGGCTATGGCAGCATACATTTAAATTCAGAGCTTAAGTTTATTGAATTGTTGTTGTTTTTTGTTCCTTTTCCCACTTGCATCAATCTATAATTGTAAAGTTCAAGCTGTAGACAATATTGGCTTATATATTAACAATTATTGATTTATGTTCATTCAGATTCAGATTCAGAAAACTTTATTCATCCCCGAGGGGCAATTGCAGGACAACTGAGCAGCAAGACGTTGAAAATCTCAAATAGAACAAGAAATAAAGTAGAATAAAAATGAACAGGGCATGTCTCCTTATGTACAAAAAAATATATAAATATACGAATGTCAGAAAAAATCTACAGAAAAAATCTACAGCAGAGTGACTGTAGTGGTATAAGTAAAAATAACACAGAAAGTCATTTATTTTCCTTATTAATCTTCAGTTGGTAGAATCAGCATTTCTACTAATTATTGCTAATTATTACAAATTAAATGTTTATGCTTTTATGATTTCCATACATAGATCATTCTGATTATTTTGGTATGTTAGTGACTTTGACTTACATAAGGATACTATAGAATGGGCAAATAACTTAGATATTGGGTTATATGTATATAAGTGACCATTTTATATTGCTTTAACATGGAGCAAAAGAGGAGAAGAAAAAACAACACATAACATCTTACCTTGTAAGAGTATTTGTGTCCCGACCAATTCAAGTTTCTTTCACTAAATGTAGAAAGAAACATGAAAATGACAAACTCCTTAATCACAGGCAACTGTTGATTGCAATACCCCATCATAATTTCCAGCCTCTGGTTGCATGAGCCAACATTATTATCCTGAACGGAAACAATAAATTTCATTATGTTCCTGGAGTGATCTGTTTGTGTCTGTGCAGCAAGAGACAACACAGCAAAGCCTTTATTACCAGCTCCCATTAGCAAAATTATTCTTAGCAACCTCACCAAGCAAACCAGTTTAATGTTGTATTTATTTCACCTTGATGTATTGATTTGCTGGTCAGTTGTTTCTTATTAAACTGTGAACATCAGCTCCTTTTCCAAAAGAATATTCATGCTCAAATTAACAAGCTGAAAGAGGTCAATCAAAAACGGACAAGGAGTGGCTCTGAATATAAAAAAAAAACTGACTAATTACCTCCACGGTATAGACTAGTGCAGGTAAATTATTCCCGTTGTTTATCAGTATTTACTCTTTCATGTTTTAAGTAAAGCTTAAAGTTATACCTTGCAGTGAAAACAGGCTTAACTGAGCTTATCCCAACTGTTAGTCAAGCAAGATAACAGTAAAAAAAAAAAACATGACAAAAGATGTAGAAAAACATGATTCAGACTAAAAACCAGTATATGAGAACTTGAGTGCATTGAGCAGAATATCTCAAGATGTAATAAGGAAAATGGATAGCTGTACCTCATCATTGCACTCCTGAAAAGATGTTCTACAGAAGCTGAGTTGGACACCGACGTTGTGAAGAAAACACTTTCGAAATTGCTCCAGAGTAAAGATGCCAGGTGCATTTATGTATCAACTGTGTTGATAAAGAGCTGAACTAAATTGTCTGCAAGACAGTCAGGTGTCAGTAAAAGAAAACAGAGTACGGTTGGCATCGAAACAAGTGAAAATATCTGCACAAAGAGGTGTCACCAAGCAAGAGAAGCTAAAAATGCTAGAAATAAAAGGGAACTTGGAGCTCATGATGCTGAATATAAGGTACATCAAGTTGAATTAAAACTTGGGATGCCCTGAACTGGAACCAATATGTCACTAAAGGGCAAAAAGGAAGCTATATCCTAGTTTTGAGGCATTTTTCCAATTTTGTCGCAGAAGAGGCATGTACTGCAAACAATCCCATTTTATCTCCTCTTGTATTAAAACGATCAGAGACATTTAAAAGCCAATGTCAATATCAGCTTTATTTATGTATCTCATATAAAGCCTATGGCCAACTAAATCTGATGTGCAGGTTAGGCTTCAGTCTGACCTCCACACCAGATGGCTTGCAGGTTGTGAATTTAACCAACCTGCATCAGGACACGCTCACTGGTGTTTCAGTATGTGTAAAAATGGAGAATCAAACATAGAAAATTCATAATCTCATCCCTCCAGTAAACACAGATTTCCCGTTAACTCCTAAATTGCCATGCATTGCTTCTGTGTCACAAGGGCCTGAGAAACTTAGTGGATGGAATCGGTTTCTGAAAGCTAAGATAAGCTTTATCGTGTTGTTGTTTTTTCTTTTTGCTATGAAAAGCTGCTGCTGGTGCTTGGCAGGATGTGGGTCATTTTGCGAGATGCTGCACTTGTCGCTTGATCGGGTGAAGACAGTTGATAAACAGTTGATAGTGCTCTCAGTAGATGCATTTTAAGAAGATCGCACGCTGCAGCCACTCATTCAGTCTGATAAGGAATCATATCACCCACTTCCTGTCAACCCCAGCTGCAAACAGTATTGAGGCTTTAAAGGAAGTTCCATCACAACTATGGGCTTCTAACAGATGTGATATGGGATTTATTAAAACCTATTCCTGCTGTTAACAAGCCCAAATCAAACCAGACCATTTTTCTCTCAAAGCCCTCCCCATCCGTAAAGTTCCAGTCAGTAGTTTATTTGGCATATTTTACTGACCCTGTCCATTTTTTATTTTTTTATTTAGAAAAAAACAAACGATTCGACATAGAAAAAATAAATAAATATATAACTCAAATGAAAATGTGGGGAAGGTTCCAAGAATATATGGATGGGATATCAGTAAGCAATGGCTGTGACAGTAATGTAGTTTTAAACATTGTTATTACCTTTAACAATCATTTCTTTTTTTTTTTTTTAAATATAAAATTCACTGGGAAGACTTCGAGAACGGCAGTTACTGAGTATTTTGCTGTGATTTGGTTTTAAAACAAGGCTTCTCTAAAGTTTGTTTGTGTTCGACGTTGCCATCGTTAGTCCTACTATTTTTAAAAACTCCTGTTTTGGTTTCATGGACAGTGTGGATCACAAAGGCCGCGTTCAGACTGCAGGCAAATATCCGATTTTTAGCCCATCCAGATTGAAACTGGATGACTCTTTTGAAGTCTGAACAGTCCCAAACCGCATGATATCCGATTTTTGCAAACCAGATGGAAACCACCTCCGGGAGGTAGTTTCATATCCGATCCATATCTCATTTGGGCAGATGCGTGTCAGTCTGAACAGCTCCAAACACTCAGATCGGATATGACTGTCCCAGACGCTCCAAACCACCCGCCCATTTCCAGTTGTGGAGCTACTCATCCTTTCACAGAGAGCATGTACAATCTCTGATGTCACGTCAAAAACTATTATTTGTAGTTTAAGTGTTGCAAATTCACATTACAAGTCATGTTTTAATAGCAGCTGCGTTGGTGTAACGCGGAACCATAAACCATAAGCCTTCAGTCGCGCTGTGCCTGCAGCCCGTCAGCCCCGCTCCATAACCTCTCCTCCTAGGAGGAGAGGTTATGGAGCGGGGCTGCCAGTTATTCATTGCTGGTTCGTTTTGTTAACTCTGAGCTTTGTTGGTTGGTTTGTTAGTTTGCTGGTGGTTTTGTTCTGAACACTTTTCTCTGTGACGTC
Source organism: Cololabis saira (assembly GCF_033807715.1). Lineage (NCBI taxonomy): Eukaryota > Metazoa > Chordata > Actinopteri > Beloniformes > Belonidae > Cololabis > Cololabis saira. Next base: position 14,711,720 of record NC_084594.1, read on the forward strand.
GGGTCCCTCCACCGAGACACAACTTTTGTGGTATGCGTTCATTGTTATGTCTAAAAATGATGCGCAGTGCCCATCCAAACAGGAACGGTACAGATATTTTGGGATTTTTTTATATATAAAAAAAATACATGATTTCACACAATACATGCGCTGGGTGACGCCTCCGCTCCGACGTCGTTGCTACGGCAACCTGTCAGATCAGTCAATGATGTGGCCCAGTCTGAACAGAGCCAGATCCGATATGGACACTTGCTAAAAACAGTGTGGACAGTCAGCCCTGAAAATCGGATATGAGAAGGAATCAGATATGAATCAGATTTGCCTGCAGTCTGAACGTGGCCAAAGACAGCAAGAAGGGAAAAAAGAATCTGCACCACTTCCACTCCACTCCTCTGCACTCTCCACTCCACTCCAGGCAGCTGGCTCCTGATAAGACTGCCACCATCTACACAGACTTATGCTTTTGGTGTAGGCTGGTGCATGACTTTTGGTTCCTCTGGAAACACAGGAAGTTTCTTAAATGTGATGGCAAGCTCAGTTTACACCACACCGAGGCTGTTGCCTTGCTGGATGCCACCCTCCTTCCCAAACTATTGCTGTATGCCAATGCAAGGCTCACACAGGAGCTGATGACTTTGTATCAAGAGGAAATTCTAAGGCAAAGACTGCAGCTTTCTCTGCCATCACCACGTTGACTCACTCCTGTCTCCCTGCACACTCCACGTAACCTAAACCCTTGGCTGCAGGCCTTTGCAGTCGTTTGCAATTACCTGATTAATTTTGCACCAAAGGCTTTTTAACTTATACACAAAAATCTTGCCAGTCTAGTATTAATTGTGAAAAAAGAGTAATGGTTGAAATGAGCCCCTATCGGAAATCATATTTGGTCATCTCCCTGGACTGGGCATAGATCCAGGAAATGGACCTCTTCCGTCCACCTTATTTTGTGATGATGACATGTTACAGTGTTGCAAATAACTGTCTACGGTGTTATCACAAATTTCTCAACAGGTGAAAGCTGCTCTTCCGGACCCAGCTTCGACTCCTCTTCACAAACTACAAGCAGGAGACTGGGTGGTCGTTCGAGAATTAAGGAAAACTCACCGCCGCTGTAGGTAGTGAGGTCCCCTGCAGGAAAGGCCCAGAGCGCACTGCCCCCCCCTCCCTCTCGCTCATGCATCCGACCAGGGATATGCATAAAAGAATCCACTGAGGATGTCTTCCACCTTTGGATTTCTTCCGCTGCTCATCAGGACCAGAAGAAAGTAAAAATTAAAACTGCAAGCAGCGATGAACGGGCCCTTGCACCCTTGTGCACGTTCAGGCGTGCTGCAGTGGAAGCGCTTGTGTGACTTGCAAGTAGATTCTTCAGGCCTGGACATTTAGTGGATGACACCACACACGACTCTCTATGTCATACCATTCAAAAGTTATGGCAGAAAATAGGAACTATCAAATATCAACCAATCAGAAGAAGGGGCGGGTCTAATTCATGCCAATTATGGTCAAGGACTCAAAACCAAGTCCGATGACACCACCCACGACTCTTTATGTCAAACCATTCAAAAGTCATGGGAGAAAGTAGGGACTATCAAATATGGACCAATCAGATGAAGGGGGGGCGTGCTTTTTGGCGTCTATCGTCGCCACGGTAACGCTTTTGACTGAGAAAAGTAATGCACGTCATCGCAGGATCAAGACGCACATGTTGATGTATAACACACCTGGGTGCACGTTACGGTTCGGCCGAAGAAGCGGCCGAAGAAATGGCATAAATTGCAGCAAAATTACACGATTAATTCAAAATGTCGACTTCCTGTTCAGTTTCGGCCATGGCGCCAAGAGACTTTTCTTTAAGTTGCGACATGATACAGGTGTGTACCGATTTTCGTGCATGTACGTCAAACCTTATTGTGGGACTTGAGGCACGAAGTTTTCAAGGGGGCGCTGTTGAGTCATTAGGCCACGCCCATTAATGCAAACCATTAAATATCACATTTTTCCCCAGGCCTGGCTTGCGTGCAAAATTTGGTGACTTTTGGGGCACGTTTAGGGGGGCAAAAAGGCCCTCATTTCGTCTGAAGAAGGAGGAAAAAAATTCCTACAGATACAATAGGGCCTTCACTGTCTAAGCCCTAATAAACATCAGAACTTAGGAAAATAATATGGTTCCCCTTTGGATTTACCCTCCACTTTCTAGAATGTTTCCACTTTGCATCAGAACCAGTAAAGAGAATTAGAAAAAAAGCCCAAACTGGCTGTTTAATGGTCTGTATCCTCACTGCTCAGTCCTTTTTTCCACACCAGGGGAAGGCAGTATGGAGATACATGGGCAGATACATGGAATACGTTCTTCACATTGCACATTCTGACGTCATGAGTTGGCAACGCCCACAACAGAGAGTGGCTGCTGAACTCTAGATCTCATCATTCTGACCACTGTACATCATTTTGACCACTTGGCGGCTAAAAGGGACTCCTTTGCCTACTCAACTGTCAGGAACACGAGGAATGGACACAAATGCAGACACAAAGGGAAAACGGTTCAAAAGATTTATTGGAGTAAATCTGAGCAGGCAAGGATCAGGCAAAAATCCGACGAGGGGCAGGCAAAGGTCAAGGTCCAAAAAGGCTGTCAGCGAAGGCAGAGGTACCGGCAAGGGCTTAGGAAAAAAGGTGGTCTGTGGGCAGAAAAAGATCAAGAGGTCAAAGGGTCAAAAACTTGGAGAACTCACTTGGCTTGAAAGACGGCTGAAGGCTTGGAGAACACAAGACAATCTGGCATGGACTGAAGAGTGCCTGAGGCTTAGATGCTGTGGGCCTGATTGCACCAGAGTGATTGCAGGTGTTGCCAGGTAGGTGGGGAGGAGCCAGACACACCCACTCAACCTCAGATCGTGACATCAACTCACATCATAACCTACTAACCACATCATTTCTGTTTTATTCATTGCATGTTTGCAACGCCATATTTTGGCCCATCCAATAGAGAATTCAGGCGCAATTGGTTTGCTACCCATGTGTTTCCCTCCCACAGCCACTCATAGAGAAGTGCTGGAGGATCACACTCCTGATGTGTTTTTGAATGCTCTATGATGCTTCATAGCTATTAGATGAGCAGTAGGACAAGGACGAGTTAGATTTTTTATATAAATACTGTATATGTATAGACAACCTTTTCAAGTTGAATTTCTTTCTTTCTATCTTAACTAAATGAGTCATTTGCTGAATAGATGACTAGATTAGACCATTCCCTTCGCGTAGGACTAAACCCAGATAAGGATACGTTTGTGAGAAGCTTAACTGACTGACTGAAGTTTAACTGACAGGACAAATTAAGTTTTAAATTCTTTTGTATTTTCCTTTTCATACTGAAAATAATGAAGCCAGCAAAGTTTTAGAACCGTTAAGGTCACTGCAGCACAACAGGTAACTTTTAAATCAGTGATTTGGCTTCTTTGCTGCAATGATTTTTTTAGGCTCCTGCACAATCATTTAAAGGAGCTGTATGTAAGAGCAATAATAAAACGAATCATAAAATGACCCCGATATGTCAACAGACATTTAAAAATCATGTTCATTTCAAATACTTATGTCACTGACAACAGCACTCAAGCCAGGATATTCCAGTTTAAAAAGAGGAGTTGCAGCCCTCAACTGATGTTTATGTTGTCATTTTTTGTTTTGGCCTGAAGCTCCACCCTCCACCTATCTCCCAATCACCAAGTCAGTATTGTTTCGGCATCCGGGTTGCCAGCTCGGCTCTAATTATCGCAGCCATGGCAGCCTACGTTCCTGCTGCATTCTGCAGCCTACCTGGCAACCTCTGGTCGGGGGGAGGAGGGGGAGGGTACACGCCGCTCAACAATATTTTGAAAGTGACTGCAGTACCAGTTTTGGACATTTCTTACAGACGGCTCCTTTAAAGGTGACTTATCATGACAGGCCTTGAATGTCTTAAAAACAAGCTTTTGATAGTTTCTTCTACATAAATTAGAAATTCAGCCTCTGGGCCATGTCTTTATTTTTACCGTTTCTAACATCCTTCTCTATGAGGGATTCTGAGGAGGCGGGGAGGCTATGATAATGATTGTGACTGATGATAATGACTGTGCTGATTGGCTGCCTGAATGACGTGTAGCAGGGGAGGACACAAAGCCTCGCTCCGGGCAGAAGAGCAGCCAGCTGCGTACACTATTAAAGAGTGTCCCATGTGAGCGAGCGTCAGCGACAAAATCAATTCCATTGCTTTATTTTTTTTGTATTGGAGTGTCCTAACTGGCCGTGAGTTTAATGGTTTCAGTGTGGACAGAGAGCGTCCGATGTCGCGCAGCTCGACGCGATAGTCGGACGCTCGCATGCATTTATGACACGGTGTAAACGACTCCCTGGGATCTTAAAGCCTGAATTATGGTTCTGCGTTCAGTGTTGTGCATGAACGCGTTCAAATGAACGCGTACATTGAACACGTTCGTTTCTGTGAGAACGTTGAACTGAACGCAACATATTTGCAAATAAAGAACTTGAACGTGAACTTGTTCATTCTGCAGATCATGAACTGGAATTTGAACTGTTCAGATTATGTGAGTTTCAGCTTCACTGTTTAGGTCCAATTATTATAGAATAATCCTTCTCATTTCACCAGCGGGCAGCGCGCACATTTAAAATACTCGACTTCGGCGTAACACCGGAGTAACACCTAAGGGGTAACACCGGCGCTCCGGTGAGTGTGTGGTGGCAAAAATTGTTGTTCAAAAAGAATGTCAGGACACCTCAGCTGTCTTTCGAAGATTTTATGAAAAGAGGACAAACATTCAACTGAATGGAGCCACACAGAGCAACCGGTCACATGAACCGTCAGTCCGGAGTGAGCTGAAGAAGATTAGAGACAAGTTATTTTATACATGGGAGCTGGAAAAGACAAAACATCACCCATCACCCTGGCAACCGTGCCAGGCTCTGTGTCAAAGGAACATGACCTCGGCATAGGAATGAAAACAGGCAACAGACAGTGTTATGCCAAAATTTTCCATTACAAGTGGCTCCGGTGTTACCCGTTAGGTAACACTGGAGCAACCGGAGCCACTCACCGGAGCTCCGGTGTTACCCGTAGACAAATATAAATAACATAAAAAATTAACGTCACTTACCGCTGACTCGTGTGCAGTTGCCGGGTCCGTACTGTTGGTACTGATCCTTTTATGAGGGTAAGTGTTGATGCAAAACCAAATTTTTACTGTCCCTCGTTGTTCAAACAGCCACACGATACACCGCTTCGAAACAATGGCAGAGTTCTTGTCCCGGTGGAGTTAGTTGTGGGCGTGGTTTCATGCAGCGAAGGCCGACCTATGGAAATCGCTCCCGTCGTGATTCACGACGGGAGCAGAATCTGAACGGCTCGTAAAAGTCACATGACACTGGAAGGATCATCCGAGCGGCTGTACAGATGTGGAGGTTATTTCCCTGAAGAATACCCAACAATATTAATCCTTTTGTTGGTCTTTATTTCCACGCTCCGTCACACAATTACAGCTCGTTAACTACTTCAGCCGGGACTAGTTTCCGCGCCAAAGCGCCGTTGTTCTTACCGGTGCATTCGGATCGATGCGCGTGTACACAAAATAGTCCCTGGATAACGCACTCATATGACATCTCCCCTCTTTTGAGTCGTAGACACAAACATATGTAAACAATAACTCAAAACTTGCAGTATCCCTACTGTAAATAATTATACAATCGAGGCTGGTAATACACTGCAACTTAACATATTATTCGTCAGCCACTCATGAACAAGGCAGGAAAATGCCGTAACACAATGGGATGAATAGCATTAACATTGCACATTTGCATTCTATTTTTTTCTATTCTATCCCTATTTCCCTGAGGTTATGGGGTAGACTACCCATTCACCTCCATAGCTGCCGGAGATTATTCTGCTCCGTTGTTGGCAAGCTATGTGTTAAGAACACACAAAGTCTTTGAATCTGTCTGGAGGACGGATGACTCTTCCCCTGGAAGTCACCTGAGCCTGAACCCCAGGCTCTGCTGGAACGATCCCTCTGACAGGTGAACCTGGAGGTGAGCAGAGGGGTGATGATGGTTGCTCACTCGACAGTATGCTCTCTGCCTCTGGCTGTTGAACAGGAAGGAAGGTTGGGCGCAGGTGGCGCCTGTTCCTCCGCAGTGTTCCGCGGTCCGTCTGGATCAGGTAGGACCTTGGTGTTGTGTGTGGTTGTTGGACTGTCCCTGTTGTCCTCCATTCTGACTCTCCGTCGAGTTTCATCACTACTCTCTCTCCTTCCCTGAGAGGTGGGAGTGCTCTGACACCGTAGCGCCTGTTGTAATTCCGCCTGTAGTTCTCCTTCGCCTTGGCGTCAGCTTTACGCACCTTTGTGAAGTCAGGCCACTTTGGAGTGAGGACTTTGTCGACTGTGGGCACAGTTGTCTTAATCTGACGGCCCAACATGAGCTGTGAAGGGCTGGCACCCGTGGCTTGTAGCGGTGTGGCTCTGTAGCACATAAGAGCCAGGAACGGGTCGGCCTGTCGAAGGATCTTTTTCGCCGTTTGAACCGCCCTCTCAGCCTCACCGTTGGACTGAGGGTATTAAGGGCTGGAGGTGATATGTTTAAAGTCATACGCCACAGAAAAGCCTTGAAACTCCTTACTTGAAAACTGTCGTCCGTTGTCTGTGTGTAGCTCATCTGGACACCCCCACCTGGCGAAGATGTTCTTCAGTCGCGCACAGGTGGTCCTACTAGTCATGTCAGGTAGGTGTGCTATCTCCAAATAACGAGAGAAATAGTCAATGACAATCAGATAGTTTCTCTTGTCATACTCACAGATGTCGGCTCCGACTTTCTGCCATGGCCTTTGAGGCAGTAGTGTTGTCATCAGAGGCTCCTTCCTCTGTGTCGGTCTGATCTGCATGCATTCAGGGCACTTTTTCACCAGTTCTTGGATCTGCTTCTCTAGTCCGGGCCACCACACACTCATTCGTGCCCTCTCGTGACACTTAGTAATGCCCTGATGTCCATCATGCAAACGGTGGAGTATGTCACCTCTCATGCTGTGTGGAATAACAATTCTGTCTCCATACAACAAAAGTCCCTTTGAGGTCGACAGGCTGTTACCCCATTGGTGGTATGCCTTGGCTTGTACTGGGACGTTACCCACGTGCTTTGGCCACCCACGTGTCACCAGTTTACTCACCACCTGCAGGTCACTGTCGGTACTTGTCTCTTGCTTGATCCGCTCCAGCTTGGAGGGCGACACTGGCCATGCTGTGTGGGCTGCATCCTCGAACACTGAAACATCACAGGTCAGTTCTGATATTTCACTTTTTATAACAGGTAGTGGCTGTCTGGACAGTGTGTCAGCTACAGTTAGTGTTTTCCCCGGCACGTACTCTGCAGTGGGGTTGTACCTCATCAGACGCATGAGCAGACGTTGGCACCTCAGGGGAACCATGTCGAGGTCTTTGTTGTTGATCAGTGGTGTTAGCGGTTTGTGGTCTGTGTGAACTGTGAAGCTGTCTAGTCCATACAGGTAGGTGGAGAACCTCTCGCAGGCCCAAACGACCGCCAAGCACTCTTTTTCTATCTGCGCGTAGCGCTGTTCTGCATCTGTTAATGTTCTGGAGCAGAAAGCTACTGGTTTCAGTCCCTCAGCATGGCGCTGTAGCAGTACGCCACCCAGCCCGAAGCTACTTGCATCTGCACTCACTATTGTAGGTTTATTTATATCATAGAATGCCAGTGTGGGTGCTGTGGAGATGAGTTGTTTTACCTTGTTGAAGGCGTCGACTTGTGCTGCATCCCAGGTCCATGCTGCGTCAGTTCTCAGCAGGTTGTTCAGGGGTTTTATCACCTCTGATAGGTTGGGCAGGTATCTACCCAAATAATGAACCATACCCAGGAACCTCCGGAGGCCTGGTATGTCATCTGGTGGCTGTAGCTCTGTGATGGCACTTACTTTTGAGGGGTCAGGGCGGATGCCCTCTTCATCGATGAGGTGCCCCAGGTAGTTCAGCTGCTTTTGGCGCAGGCGACACTTTCTGTCGTTAAGCTTCAAACCTGCTCTCTCCAGGATCTGCAGGACGTTCGCAACAGACACTGCAGAATTTGGTTGCTTTCCTCCGTCTCTGAGTTGGCAGGGTGAGGGGAGACCACTTTATATATGTTAAAGCAAGAAAACATGTGTTTTTCATAATAGGTCCCCTTTAAAACCTAACATCCTCTAACAGGGTGACAAAATAATCTCTCAGTATTTTGGAAATATTCATTTCATCTATCTTCTCAAATATTAACTACATTTGCTTGAAGAGGTGTTGTTTTAGTGAGCTATAAGGTTATCAATATATTTAGACACAGCAAGAAGTAGAATACTAAAAATAAAAATGTATGATTTATCGTTGCAAACAAATTCACAAAGCTCTGTGTGTGGCAACTGCTTAACCAAAAAAAGAAGAAAAAAAAGGCAAAGTACTTCCTCAAACGTTTCCGAGAGCGAGGTATATGATAAGTAACTTAGCACGCTCAGACTCAGACTGTCAGACTGTCAGACTGTCTCTCATGCACACCATCAACTTTGGAACACCAGCCCGATGGGAGACACAGCCAAGGTGATTTACACAGTAGCGGAGGTGCTCATTGCAGTCTGCTGCTGTCTGGGTAACATGCTGGTTATTTTTGCACTGTGGAATACGAAAAGCATCAGAAAGCCCACGTTCTGCCTGATCGTCTCTCTGGCTGTGGCTGACTTCTTGGTTGGATGTGTGGTCATACCGTTTGCTGTGCTGGTGGACGACCGAGTGGAGACTTCATTCAACACCTGCCTCTTCCTCAGCTGCGTGGTCATCCTGTTGACATGTGTTTCAGTCCTGTGCCTGCTGGCGATTGCTGTGGACCGTTACCTCCGGGTTTATATCCCTCTTAGGTAAGATTTATTTTAGAATTGCTTACATTTGATATTCTGTAAGTGTTTTTGAATGGTTTGAACTGATAAAATAGTTTATAAATAATGCTGTATTCATTCTGATCACATTTCACTCTTGAGAGAATATATAATTTAACTTACCAGTAACTAATGTTTCTCTGCATAGGTACAAGAGGATTGTAACTCAGAGATACAGTTATCTTGTGGTGGCTGCATGTTGGTTTCTTGCAATACCACTGAGTTTTGCTCCAATGTTTGGATGGAACACCTCCAAAACCCAGAATGTGTCAGCCAGTTCTACAATTCCCTGCAAGTTCATAAGTGTGATTCCCATGTCCTACCTGGTATATATAAACTTTTTTGTGTGTTCCTTGACACCTCTCTTGGTGATGACGAGTTTGTACACCTATGTCTTCTGCACCATTCGAGCAAACCTTAGGGAGAAACCAGGAAATGCACCCAAAAACCAGTCAGAGAACTATCTCAGGAAAGAGAAACAGCTGGCAACATCTCTGTCTTTAGTTTTGGCCTTGTTTGCTGTGTGCTGGATCCCACTACATGTAATGAACTGCATAATTTACTTTAGCGAGAAGAAAGATGTTCTAACATATATGACTTTGTATTTTGGCATTGCCCTTTCTCATGCTAATTCAGCTGTTAACCCAGTTGTTTATGGGTTCAAGATACACAAGATCAAAGCAGCCTATCTGAATATGTGGAAAAAGTATATCTCTCATCCAGCACAAACCCAAGAACCGCAGATAAGTCAGACGTCAGACTCCAATACCAGCAATAAAATTGCGACCAGTGATGACTGAAGGATTATTTATGTGCTTGTTTGATTCTGAAAACCAAGTCAAGATGTTTTTTTACACTTTGTTATAAGTAGGACTGCAACAAAAAACTATTTCTATCATAGTCTATCAATTGTTGAAATTATATATTTTTCTATCTATCTATCTATCTATCTATCTATCTATCTATCTATCTATCTATCTATCTATCTATCTATCTATCTATCTATCTATCTATCTATCTATCTATCTATCTATCTATCTATCTATCTATCTATCTATCTATCTATCTATCTATCTATCCGATATATATATATAAATATATGTATAAGATATACATATATATAGCATATGAACTGACTTGGTGTGAGAGAAAAGGATGCATAGGGTTAGGTGCAGGCAGATGTTTCACTGTGGCAACTCCTGAAGGTAACAGCCAAAAGGAAAAATAGACGACAAGATTCCCCAGCATATCACAAATATTTGCAATCTATTAGAACAGATTTGTAATGTTAACGTCTCACTACCGGTACTCCTCAACCGTTGGTACAAAGCAAAAAATTTCTACTTACAGTTTCTGTAAGTAGAAAACAAGAGCTTTGAGATGATGTATCGTATGATACACTAGACATTACGGCATACAGGCTCAGTGGCCAGCTGCAGCTTTGAGAGGTGAGAGGGACAGCAGAATTGACATTATGAAGAGTTTTATCGTATATTGGAGAGTAATTCCTGAGATATTTCGGCCTTAGTCTAAAAAAAAAATGTGCCAAGCAAAGAATCGATTATGACATTCTTTGAAAAGTTTTTTTAAATTGATTTTTGTGGACTAGATCGTCTATTTGTTGCCTAGTTATAGGCTTATTTTATTTATTTTTTACCGATAATCAGTACTGGTATTGATGCAGTTGTAACTGATGTGTTTGTAGACAGTAAACAAATATAGCCCAGAGCAATCAATGATTTGTCTTCTCAGCAATCTAAGTTTGTGTTTCCTGCATCTGTCATCTCGACTGCATTGCGAAAACTGTTACAAAGAATTTCCGCTGAAAAAAAAAACTTTTATTCACTCGGTTCCGTGTCACAGTTTGACACAGTTTCAGTTCAAGTTTCAGTTCTTTGTAAAAGTGAACATTATAACTTTTTTACATATAGACATTGCAGGTCAAGCATGATGATTGTTGATAGTGGAGATTATAATTCATCTGATTTGTTCCCACATGTGGTTAATGGCTAAGACAAAATTTCATAATAGTGTTGCGTAGCAGAACTACAAAATACAATCCCACAAATGACTCAAGACTTTGTTAAACTTGTCTAATGTAGTTTTGATATTAACCATTAAAGGTCAGCTTATTGAAAGTAGCACATATTGGGTTTCAAAGTCAAACACAAATAATGTTCTGAATTACTAAAGCTATTCTATAGATTTTTTTAGATGTATTTTTATCATTGTTTTATTGTTTTTATACTGGAAAAACAAACAGCCTTAATTCATAGGTTCTAAGATTTATTCACTTTAATGCTTATCAAAGCAGCTCACTGACATCTCCATGGCAACATTGATATGTTTTTAACTTGAGAAGCATTTTCCACAAACTTTGCAAATATGTTTTACTTCAAATGTATTTTGAGATCTCACAATAGAGATGTAGCTACTCATGAAGATTTCCAGAAGGAAATGTGAAAAAGAAATAAAACCCGCAATGTGGCTCAACTGTATTGTGAATGTTTCCTCTTCTTTTTTTTCCCTTTCCTGTTTTAATGTAACTTCAATAAACTAGAAAAAAAAACTTTTTTGAGGTTGAGAGAATTTATTTCAATGTTTGGAGTTACTACCATCTCAAAACCTCAAGCCTAATTCATGCTTCTCCCTTGATCCACACTTCCCTCCGCGGAGCTCTTACGTGTACCAAAGTTTTCTGACTACAGTCTGATTTATGCTTCTGCATTGCAGTAACACACATAAGGTATTCACAGCACCTACACGGTTGCTGGTTTACATACTTTTGCATAATTGTTTTTGTCGCTCTGTAATTTCACCACCAACCACTAGGTGGCAGTGTATGTTATTTTCTGCAGCGCCGTAGCTCCCAGTGCTGAATTTCCTTTTGTTTACTCTGTATGTGACTCAGACATAACAATGGATCAAATAAAGTATAATCAACATCAATGCACAGCCCACCCCTGCCCCCCCTAAAACCGGCCTCGCTTACAGGTGAATGAGACATGGGGTAGTTTTGTTGAAAATGTGCTGTCCAAAATGTCCTGGAAAACTCGACTCCTGCAAATGCGCGTTCCCCAAAGTTTGTGGGGGCTTCGCTTTGGACGGAGCACTGACGGGAGGGGGACGAGGGGGTGGGGCTTAGAGGAGGTGCCACTTTCAAATCTTGCTAGCTCTCCAACATTACAGACTATACCTTTAAGTTTTCAAATTGAGTAAATTTGGTAGTTTTGGCTGAATGCCAATATCAGGAATGGGAAAAATTATTCTAACACTTTAAGTATGATGCTACACACATGATGAAAGACAACGTGCTTTAGGCTTGCTGCAAGTTAGCTGACATGAGTTACAAGGAGGTTTTTTAATTTTCTTATTTATTTTATTCATTTTTATTTATTCAATCACAATTTAAATTACAAAATCCACCATTACATTGTCAGACAAATATTTTGGGCAACATGTAACTAACATGATCAAGCAAGAGTAAGGTGTGTGGCAGGGTGGAGAGGTGGATAGGACACGCGCACCTGTGTCCCATCCGCCTGAGTGGATATCTCCATCCTGCCTGCCTTATAAGGCGGAGCTGGACAGCAGAAAAGGGGTCAGACTGAAGCTGAAGGAGCTGGAAGCACGTGTCTTGGGTGATTTGGATTAAATAAAGGGATTCTGCACGAAGCTCCGTGTCCTCCTCTATCCTGTCGGTCGGGCCCCGTAGCACTAGCCTTGCTACACTGGCGCCCAACGTGGGGCCCGACGGGATGGAGAAGGGAGGCACGGAGCGGGCCCTGGAGGCGCTCGCCCATGAGTTGGCAGACCTGGCAGCCGTGCTTCAGAGCCAGGGGGAGCGGCAGCTCGCGGCGCTAGAAGCGCTGGTGGCCGCGGAGCGACCCACCCCTGCGCCACGCTCGAGGTTCGCCGCAGCAGCGCGGGAGGAGCTGGCGGCGACGCAGCTGAGAGGCCGGGAGGCAGAAGCTGCGGGCCGCCAAGCGACGGCTCCCGAGGCGGCGGGACCCCCGGAGCGGCCCACCCCGGCGCCACGCCTGAGGTTCGCCACGGCAGCGCTGGCGGCACAGCAGCCCACAGGCCGGGAGGCTGCTGGCCGCCAGGCGACGGCTCCTGAGACGGTGGCGGCTGCGGAGGAGGCGGCGGTGCTAGCAACGGCGGGACCCGCGGAGACGGAGGTGGACCCGCGGCCAGAGCAGGGCTGTGTGACGGAGGAGGCAGCCCTGGACACACCAGCTCCAGACCAGGGCTGCGCCGTGGATGAGGCGGTCCTGGAGGCGGACCAGCGACCGGCGCGGATCCCCGTCACGGAGGAGGGGGTGGTCCTGGACGCACCGTCTGACCCGAGGCCACCATGGGCCCGGTACCGAGAGCGGCGTTCTCGGCGGTCGGCCCGTCGCCGAGGGCGGCTTCCGGGCTTCATCTCCCGCTCCGAGGGGGCGAGGGGGGGAGTAGGCTCGGCTGGACGGACAGACCCCGGCTCGAGGTTGGCGTTGGGGGTGTGTGGCAGGGTGGAGAGGTGGATAGGACACGCGCACCTGTGTCCCATCCGCCTGAGTGGATCTCTCCATCCTGCCTGCCTTATAAGGCGGAGCTGGACAGCAGAAAAGGGGTCGGAGGAGCTGCTGTCAGGCGGAGGTGCTTATGCACTGTCTGTGGGTGGTCTGGGTGTTTGATATAATAAAAAGGGTCTGCACAAGCTCCGTGTCTCTCCATCCTTCGGGCGGGCCCCCGTAGCATCCACCCTGCTACAAGGTGATAAACAAGAGTTAAAAAAAAATAATCAGAGAATTAATCTGGAATTAAAGTAATTAAACCTTTATATACGGATATGGCTTGTTTAGTTTTACTATGTTTCAAGGATTTTTGAAAGTAAGAATTTCATTTAAGAGTATTATATAACATATCCCTCTTTTTTCCTGCAACAAAACCCCTATTTTAATAGTGTGGAAGTTTAAGATTGGTGCTTGAGTGTCTTTCTCTGAACGCAACATGTTTGCAAATAAAGAACTTGAACGTGAACTTGTTCATTCTGCAGATCATGAACTGGAATTTGATCTGTTCAGATTATGTGAGCTTCATTGTTTAGGTCCAATTATTACGGAATAATCCTTCTTATTTCACCAGCGGGCGGCGCGCACATTTAAAATGCTCGACGAACCCGGTGCAGTCTTTACGAATGTAGGCTGATTTATGGTTCCGCGTTACACCTACGTACGCGGTGTGCGGACCGTATGGTTCGCGTCGCCGCGTGCCTTACGCCGTAGTCTTCGCCGTCAATTTAACGCGGAACCATAAATCAGCCTTGACTGGTGAAGAGAGACGTTGCAGACGCAGCGTGAGCGCCGTCAGATGATGATCCGCTTATCATTATCTGGGGGAATTTTACACATCGTCTCCCAAAGAGTCTGACGGTAGGAAACTAACTTTTCTGTGCAAATTATGTCCACCTGCGCTGAGAAAACAAGTCCGAGCGTCTGCCTCGTCAACTTCACATTTGAAACGTCATGTGGAGTTAAAGCATCAGTCCAGTGTGAGGAAATATCTGCAAGTCCTTAATAATCAAAAAAGTTCCCAGAAAGACCAAGAGGTCTGATTTCCCAGTAACGGGTAGATAAATTGATAATGCACTACAATGTTGGAGATTTACAGCCTCTGAATAAAGTTGAAACGCCACTAGGACAATACATGATTGTATTCAGCAGGGGTCTCCAACCCTGTCCTGCATGTTTTACATGTTTTCTTGCATCATCACACCTGATTCTAATTAATGGACGTCATCAGCTTGTCATCCAGGTCTGCACAAGTCTGTTAATGACAGTCATTTATATCAGGGTTCTGAGGGGAAATATCTAAAACATGCAGGACAGGGGGTCCTGAGGACCAGGGTTGAAGACCACTGGTATACGGTGGGGGGCGTTTCATTCGTACTTCTCACCTAAAAATATTGAAATGAACTGAATTTGAACTAGTTCAAAATGAAAATAGTGAACTATGAACGTGAACTGTTCATTTTTAAACTATGTGAACTGAACTTTGAACTAGTTCATCAGAAGTATGAACTTGCACAACACTGCCATAGACATACAGTGTGTGTGTGTGTGTGTGTGTGTGTGTGTGTGTGTGTGTGTGCACCAGAACCATCGGACTTAACGGAGCGTGGCCAACTATGCCTGTATTTTGTGCAGCCTATGGTTGTAATAAACAGCACAGTATTGAAAGCAGATCATGTGGTCGGTATTACCTTTCACAAGTAAGATTTCATAATAATTTTGGTTATTTGACAGTTTATGTCATCGTCACTAACTTTATTTGGCTATCAACAAAATCCTAACGACAGAACCTGGTACTCTTATGATCTCTTGCTGTTTTTTTTTTCCCCCTTCACATTTTGAAGGTTTCCCAGTAACACAGTCGCAAAACAAACATGCTAATAGGAATGTCTATGATAATACGTAAAACCAAAGTTAATATCACACTTTGATGAATGTGTTTTTTACCATTAGTTATTATTGCATGTTTAGGAATTAGTGATGTATTGTGTATTAAAATACACTGTGAGATACTAAGACCTTTTCAAGTTGTTTCATAAACTACTCACCCGATTTGACTGCTGTTATACCATTGAATGATGGACAAAACGATAACAATCATCCCATAGATATGGGCCAGTAGGGCCCTACTGGCCCATATCTTTGGGATGATTGTTATCGTTTTGTTTTGTCGTTTTGTCCTTCATAGAATGGTATGACAGCAGTCAAATCGGGTGAACTACTAATGCTTAAGCTTAGGGTGAGAGTTTGGCTTAGGCTGTAAAAAATAAATAGAAGTCAATGCAAAGTCTTAATAAGGATAAATCATTTATACATTTATTAATATACCTTACAATATGTCTTTCTTTGTTAAAGAGCATAATACAAAGTACTTTAGCATGAAAGCACATATTTTTATTTTTTTAAAGTGACAGCGTCCCAAAACTTCATCTCTGCCATTTGTAACAAACCAAACCATGTGAAAATCGGGTAAAAATTCTGGGAGTCATGATTATTGAAGTTGGACATACACATTCCCCACTAGAAATAAATGCACTCGGGGTGCATGGGGGACCCACCCAAGATGGCAGCTGCACTGATACATCAGCTCCAATGGGCAGTGTCGGTCTGTGAGGCATATACGTGTATTATGTTTATGATAACCACTCAACCATTATGCACCTGCACATCTGTGCACCTGCACATCTGTGCACCTACACCAGGATGCAACTCTTGCGAGACTGCTTCCGGATGACAACTCAAACTGCTCGAGAAACATCTGGACTACACAACCTGGTGCGTTTTCATTGATGTTGAGTGTATATATTTCACGTGATTTGGAGCTGAAAAATGTTAAGCATCAGTCGTTTTACAGACACTGCAGCAAACTATTGTTCTACCCGACTTAAAAATTACAAAAAATAAAACAAATCAATCAATTATGACGCCATCGAATCGACAGAGAATTATGAATTAGGCGTACACGTCGCATCGACATGGACTGCAAGAAACATGATTGGAAAATGTGTTCTCTTTCTGTCTCTAAATGAGTGATGCTTAAAATTAATCAGCTGCTATCGTAAAATGTCCTTTATTTGCTCCATTGCTGTGTCTGAGCTACATACAGAGCGGAAACAGAAGATCTATTAATCCACATCACGTCATCAGAATAGAGAATAGAATAGAGTCAAGTTATGTATAAATACGTGACACCATCACTCTAAATTCAGCTGCTTTGACTAAAGGCTGAATTATGCTTCTGCGTCAAAATTGCGCCGTGCCTACGGCGTGTGGTTTGGGTCGACGCCAGCCCCCGGGTCTCCCACTCAGAAGGCGCGCCGATTTTTTCCAGTGGCCAGCCGCGGTACTGCAACCAAAAATCCCATGCGGCCCAGAAAGCTTTTTTCCCATAGACCGCAATAGTAAAAGAGAAGCCTCTAAAACTGTTCACAGGACACCTCCAGCTGTAATCACCGGCTATTACTAATCTTTGTATTCTATATTTTTAAGTCATGGACTTTATATCCGTCAAAAATGTTTTATAACGGCCAGAAAAGTCAAAGAAAAGTCTCTTTCTGGGCGTGACGTCACGGCTGACGTCACAGCCGTGTCCGTGCATTCCACGGATGTTTATATTAATATATATTATGTAATTATATTATATTAATACATTAATAATATATGTAATACTATACATGTAATAATATACATTAATTAAGATATTATATTAATACATATTATATTAATACTCGCGTCATTGCCCCGGGGCATGATGGGAGGCCCCAGAGCATCATGGGAGGTGACTCAACTGCGCATGCTCTATGGGCTGCTGTATGCGGAAGTAAACCCGGAAGTCAGAGATTTTTTCGGCTTATGCGCTGGCTGAGCAGAATGCATTGAAATGAATGGGCAGCCATTTTTGACGCCCCATCCAGTTTTATAATACATCCATGGTCGACGCAGACGACACGCCGTCACCTGCGGCATCACTGACGCGCACCTCCCGAAAATTGTACCTACGCGTCGAGGAGACGCAGACCACACGCAGACGGAAAGGGCTGTGATTGGTTCGTTTGAAAGCGAAGCATTTCCGGTTTCCGGTTTGAAGCAGTAGTGAACTTCCAGGGCTCTTTTCTTCGTTTATATGTGATTTTTTTTGTTTTGGTTTTTTGCACAATAGTTTTCCTTATTTCTTTGATTTACTGTGACCGGAAAAAGTCGGATAAACCGTTCAGAAAAAGATCGCTAACTAGCGGTCGCGGGGCGTACTGCACCGCGACCAAATGGAGTGACGGAGAAGTCAGAAGGGTTCAGCACGGTGTGACGGCTGCGGCGTGTGCTCTGCGTTGGTGTGACGCAGAAGCATAATTCAGCCTTAAGGTGTAAAGACACAGGATGTTTTTTTTTGTTTTGTTTGTTGCCGTTAAATCCTTTATTAAGAGAAAAAGTCGGTCACTTTTGACTTTTATGACAAAAAAGTTCACCAAGTCCCCCTTGTAGTTCATTCACTTTTTATTTATTTATTTTTATTTATTTAGGCATCCACCATGCTTGAACAATTTCTAAGAGGCAAACTTTATAGAAAAGAGAAAGCCACACCAAGTGGCTAATGCCAGCTTTGAAAACCAGCTGCAATGAGCACGTAACCTAGTGTCTAAGAGAGGAATTGTAGAGCATTTCAAACAAACATTTGACATCAAAGCATGGCACTGATATCGAAAATATTTCAAAACAAGGAAAACACACAAAACAATCGTATATGCATGTATAAATGCATGTATGCAACCAGTCACACACATTTTTAATTTCTCACTTTAACATGTTATCTCGAGGGTACACTTTACTTATCTTACTTGGTTTGGAAAAATGTAAGCAAGTTATAGTTACAACTCACGATTATCTGATCAGCTACTATCAAAAAAATGTGCACTTTCTCACTACTCTTGAAGAGTCTTGATGCATAGGATTACCTTCTAATGTACTGTGTTTAATATCCTAGCCCTTTGACTGGGGTGTAGCATTTAGCTACGCTGGTTCCACTTCTCTAATTTGACTGAGGGCATAAAACAGCTACAGTACACATCTCTAAAAGTGCTATATAACAAATTCTGACCAACCTGTAAACTAAAATACATGAACATCAAGATAACAGAACACAGCTATTTGTAACATCAAAATATCCTTGTTTTTTTACACAATGTATCAGGATATGTAATATATCAAATAAATACAATTATACAACCATATTCAAAACTGCTTTGTTAAAAGTAGTTTAGAAGAGAAAGATAAATACTATTATTCAAACTTTCAAAGGTGGTATAATTTCCAGTGTAATGTTCAGTCTTTGGCCACATGGTGGCGATAAAGTAGCTCCTTCTCCACTTTGGTCTCAGTGACAATCACACCAAGCACTTTCTTTAGCTCTCCAGGAAGGTCATGGACTGTATAATTATCGCATGAGTAAGATTTTCCTCATCCCACAAACTTATCAATCTACTACCTCACCTTGCAAGGCTCAACTTCAGGATAGATGAATATCCTTTAGATCTATTTGTGCTAAGATAAGGTACCCAATTACTGGCAGACACATGCGTTAATGGCCCAGACTTTGTTCTTACTATTCAGATGGCTCTTCAGGATCTGTCTTACTCTTTTGAGCTACTTGGCTGTGGCCAACTTTTTCGCAGCTTTCTCATATTTTGCCATTTGCCTGTGGGACCCCAAGATATTTGTAGCTTCCCTGAACATCTAATGTGTTGCCTTTTGGTAGTCCAACTCCCTGTGATTATTTTGCCCCACTTTCCACACCATTCCAGCTGTATAACCTGGTGAGGTGGATCAGCCGGTTCTCACTTCATTCATTGGCACACAGCTTGATGTCATCCACGTAGAGAAGGTGGCTGATGATTGCTCGACTTCCGAACTGCAGTCCAGACCTTTCACCAGTCTTTTCACTTTCCAGAGAAGTTGTTACAGGAAGAGGAGACGCTACACAATAGTGGACATTGCCCTGTTCCAACTTTGCTGCATCACATTATATTTTCTAATATTTTCCATGACATGGCAAAATTTTCTCAGTTTCAACATTGGATATTTCACAATTTGTTTTCATTTTAATTTTACGCAAAATCCCAATTTCATAGTCAATGGGGTTGTAGATAGACAGATACTGTAGATACTCAATTCAACTAGCATATTCCTTTTTTAACGTATTCTTTTCAGTTTTTCTTCCTCAATTGTGTCAGTCGTTTGCTGATTAGATGACTAGATACGACCTTCACCTCCGGAAGGGGCCAAAACCAGAAAGCACGACATGAGCTAACAAATATGATAAAGATCAGCGCGATAGAAACAGCTCTTAAAGAGAAAGGACATTTTTATGTTTATATGACAATCAAACTCTGTGTAATTTTCAAAGGATTATACCTTTGTGTGATGCCTTGGACTGATTTTAATTGACAGGACAAAGTAATTGTTTAATTGTTTTGGATTTCCATTCCCATACAGAAACTAATGATGTGTCAGTGATATTAACAGCAACGTTGTAGCACAGTTAAAACATAACAAACATTTTTGTTATGTTATGCAACAGCAGTGGTCAGCTCGTTTGAATCAAGGATGTGACATTTCTGCTGGGATGATTTTCAGGCTCCAGCAGCATCATTTACAACCAAACATCGTCTAACAGGGTGACAAAATAATAATCTGTCAATCATTTGGAAATATTCATATATTCTAAAATCTCAAATGACAACTATATTTACTGCTGCTCGAGTCCTGGCTGCCTGTCCATCAGAGGATAAACTTCTGAAACTGGTCTATAAAGCTCTTAATGGTCCAGGACCAAAATACATCAGTGACCCCTTGACCCAGTATGAACCTTCCAGACCCCTCAGGTCATCTGGATCTGGTTTTTACCAGTTCCCAGAGTCAGAACCAGACATGGAGAAGCTGCATTCAGCTTCAATGCTCCACATGTCTGGAACAAACTCCTAGAAAACCTCGGATCAGGTGAAACACTCAGTTTACTTAATAAGTCCAGGTTGAAGACACACCTGTTCTCACCTGCTTTTGAATAAATCTTCAAATCTGCACTGGTGTTTTTAAACTTGAGTTTAGATCATATTTTAACAACTGATTTTATCTTTCTTTCTTTTTTGTTTACATTTTAAATCAAGCTATTTATTTATGTTTTAATGTCTTTGTAAAGCACTATGAATCACCTTGTTGAATTGTGCTATAGAAATAAACTTGCTTTGCCTTGCCTGAAGCTGTGTTGTTGTAATGGTCCTTTAGAATCTTAAAACCATATCAATATGTTAATATTCTGTCATTTCCTCCTGATGTAATAAAATGAAGGCCTCTTGTAAGACCTAACAGCAGTTTAATTATTGATTGATTAGCAAAATCACTTTTTTTTTAGACACAGCAACAAGTTAAATACTGCTTAATAATACAAACGCATTTTTTTGCTTGCACACAAATGAATATAGAAAGCTTTCAGAGAAGCATAGTAAAGTGTGACAAACTCCTTACAAAAAAGGGGTATGTACTTCCTCAAAGGTTTCACAAGATCAGACTTCCCTCAAGTTCACGGTAGACCATGAACTTTTGAACATGGAAAAATTTAATTTTTTTTCGTTTTCTTAACATGATGAGGCATTTTGTGAATAGATCACGCGATTAGACCAGCACCTCCGGAAGGAGGCCAAACCCAGAGAGCACTACATGAACTCCCAAATGTGATAGATAAGGATCAGTGTGGCAGAGAAGATTCTGTCTTTATATGGTGTCAAAATCTGCGTAATGTTCAAAGGATTATGAATTTGTGTGATGTCATGGATTGATTTTAAGCGATAGGACGGAGTACTTGTTTAATTGTTTAAAGATCTTTTGTATTTTCCTTTTCATACTGAAAATAATGACATCAGCAGAATTAAATCGGCATTGGTTTGCTACCCATGTATTTCACTTCCACGGCCACTCATAGAGAACTGCTGGAGGATCACACTACTGATGCGATTTTTTAATGCTTTAACATGTTTCATAGCTATTAGAGGAGCAGGAACACAAGGACAAGTTTGATTTTTTATTGCTGTATGAACAAACTTTTCAACTTGAATTTCTTTTTTTCTATCTTAATAAGATAAGTCATTTTCTGAATAGATGACTAGATAAGACCACTCCCTTCGGGTAGGACTAAACCCAGATATGGATCCGTGTGCGAGAAGCAGCTGTGAAAGAGAGAGCACATTTTATGTTTAAATGACATTGAGCTCTATAATGTTGGGAGTAAAATAAATGTGTGATGTCTTTATTTTAACTGATAGGACAAATTAAGTTTAAAATTGTCCTTTTCATACTGAAAATAATGATGCCAGTAAAGTTTTCAAAGAGTTAAAGTCGCTGCAGCACAACAGGTAACTTTTAAATCAGCGATTTGGCTTCTTTGATGCGATGATTTTCAGACTGCTGCACAATCATTTAAAACCTAACATCCTCTAACAGGGTGACAAAATGATCTCTCAGTATTTTGGAAATAATCATTTCATCTATCTTCTACATTTGCTTGAAGCGGTGTGTTGTTGTAGTGAGCTATAAGAAACTTTAAAGAACATCAGTATATTTGGACACAGCAACAAGTGAAATACTGCCTAATAATACAAATGCAATTCACCAAGTTTTGCGTGACAACCTCTTAACTGAAAAAAAAAAAAAAAAAAAGAGAAAGGCTAAGTACTTCCTCAAATATTCCCCAAGAGCGAGATATATAAGCGGCTGCATAGCACACTCAGAATCAGACTGTCTCTCAAGCTCACAGCAGACCATCAACTTTGGAACACCAGCCCGATGGGAGACACAGCCAAGGTGATTTACACAGTAGCAGAGGTGCTCATTGCAGTCTGCTGCTGTCTGGGTAACGCGCTGGTTATTTTTGCACTGTGGAATACGAAAAGCATCCGAAAGCCCACCTTCTGCCTGATCGTCTCTCTGGCTGTGGCTGACTTCTTGGTTGGATGTGTGGTCATACCGTTTGCTGTGATCGTGGACAAGCGAGTGGAGACTTCATTCAACACCTGCCTCTTCCTCAGCTGTGTGGTCATCCTGTTGACATGTGTTTCAGTCCTGTGCCTGCTGGCGATTGCTGTGGACCGTTACCTCCGGGTTTATATCCCTCTTAGGTAAGAGTTTTTTTTACAGAATTGCCTACATTTGATATCAGTATTTTTGAATGGTTTGCACCAACAAGATGATTTCTGTTATTGTCACTCAGGAGAGAATATACAGTTTAACTTACCAGTAAATCTTTTTTTCCTGTGCATAGGTACAAGAGGATTGTAACTCGGAGATACTCCTATTTTGTGGTGGCTGTATGCTGGTTTCTTGCAATACCACTGAGTTTCGCTCCGATGTTTGGATGGGACACCTCCAAGGCTAAGAACATTTCAGCCAGTTCTACAATTCTCTGTGCGCTTGAAGCTGTGATTCCCATGTCCTACCTGGTTTACTTCAACTTTTTTCTCTGCAACTTGATACCTCTCCTGGTGATGCTTATTTTGTACACCTATGTCTTCTACACAATTCGAGGAAATCTTCGAGGGAAACCAGGAAATGCGGCCCAAAACCAGTCCGAGACCTATCTCAGAAAAGAGAAACAGCTGGCAATATCTCTGTCTTTAGTTCTGGCCTTGTTCGCGCTGTGCTGGATCCCACTCCACATAATGGACTGCTTAGTTTACTTCGGTAGGCAGGACCTTTACATACCACGTTTTGTTTTCTATATTGGCATTGCACTTTCTCATGCTAATTCAGCTGTTAATCCAGTTATTTATGCATTCAGAATACCAAAGATCAGAACAGCCTACGTGCATCTCTGGAGAAAGTATATTTCACGTTCAGCAGAAACTCCAGAACCTCCAAGTCAAATGACAGACACCAATCAGAGCAGTAAAGCTGATGACTGAGGGATGATTTCTGTTTCAGTATGAGAACCAACTTTATATATTTTTTATACTATGCTGTAAGCTTATTTTCTTTCTTTTTTTTACTTTACGTTCATCCATACTCAGCATTAATATTGATGCAGTTTCTACTGATATGTATGAAGCCAGTAACATATATATAGCTCTGAGCAATCAATGATTTGTCATATTTTCAGGAATCTGTGGTTGTATGTTCCATGTATGTGGGCGATCTTGACTGCATTGTGAAAACTGTGTTGCAATAAACTTCATCATGACTAAGGCAAAAATCCAGTTTTTATTCAGCAAGTTTCATATCACAGTTTTAGACTATTTCCGCGGGAATTCCTGTTCTTCGTAACTTTGGTGGGCATTGAACTGTAAAGGAACTCACAGCTTTGGGGAAGGGGTCACATGAAGAACTGACCTTTTTCTGTGCTTGAGTGAATCTATTTGGGTGTTTGAAGTTCAGTTCTTTTTATCAGTTCAACACCTCTTACATAATAGGACATCTTATCATTTGCCCAACTTCACATCAAGCAGTTTCATTCCTCCTCTGAAGTAAGTAGCACAAATCTTCACTAATTTCAACAAAACTGACTTCGCCCCCTATACTCGTTTTTTTTTTTTTTTGACTTAAGTGTTATGATATCTTTTTAATTTATGTTTTTATTTTTGAAACTGCATCTCTTTGGTAGTTGAGCTTGCTTAAACATCAATTTCAAAACAGGCACACTCTTTTGAAATGCAGAAGTGAGTAGAGCGGAGCCAAGTGGCTGGCCCCACCCACGACTGGCAGTGAGCAGAGCATTCAGACCAAGACCTTGTTCAATTTAGGGCTTTGCCTGTTTTATTTATTTATTTTTTTTGGGGGGGGGGGTCTTCTTGGCAAATAGTTTGTCACGTTTTAATATCATCAACTTCTTAAAATAAAAGTTAATGTTAAATTTTCTCAAGTTTTTCAGAAAACAGAGACAACTAAACCAAAATTTGGACCCTTTTGAAAATTTGACATTATTATGTTAGGGGTGTGCAAAGTTGGTCCTCGAGGGCCACTGTCCTGCATGTTTTAGATGTTTCCCTGTATCTACACACATGATTTTAATTCATGCTCATCCTCAGTTTGACTTCAAGGTCTGCATGACTCACGTAAGCCATGTCTGTCAGGGTGCGTTAAACATGGAAACATCTAAAATCTGCAGAATACCGGCCCGCGAGGACCGAATTTGGACACCCCTGACTTAGACCATTATTTTAGGAGGGTGATGATATGCTTTCCTGAAAAGCATATATCGATTTGTTTGCAAGGATAAATGATCCATTTTTGCATTGTAAGGCAGTGTTTAACTTGTGGGGTGTTAAAAAAGAAAAAAAAGAAAAGGCAGTTGTACAGTAGTACAGAGTACAGAGTATAGGACTATTCACTTTGGCTTATTATGACATAGGCTTTATCAGATTGCAGCCCATGTGACCTAACAGAAGTGAAGATGACTCTGCGCAAGACCATGTAAGGTATCAATAATACTTGGTACTTTCCAGAGCTTAACTGTAGTCAAATCTTAATGTTGTGTTGTCTTTTTGGTCACTTTTTCTGTCACCTGCCCTGTTGTAAATAAATGAATCTGATGTCATAGTTATGCTTTCTTTTTTAAGTCTTGCTTAGACATATATTAGAAGACTACAGAAGACTACACATATATATATATATATATATATATATATATATATATATATATATATATATATATATATACAGTACAGTACCGATCAGACGAAAATCAGTTTATATATTGTGTTCCTCATCAAAATATTCACCAGCGTCCATCGTCTTGTCAAGCATTATTGCTACCAAGGTCTGCCATCCCTGAATGCATAAATATATATATATATATATATATATATATATATATATATATATATATATATATATATATATATATATTATTAGTTAAAAGAGATTATAATTAAGCTGAAAACGTTAACTTCAAGACTGAATGTTGTTTTGCATGCATTTTTTATTTTGTTCCCTCTTGTGGTTGTCAACATAGACAGAATTTCACAATGTTGTTGTGTAGCAGAACTACAAAGTACAATCTCACAATTAACAATTAACACAATTAACACGTTTTTGGAAGTCAATTAAGTGAAAGTATTTTTAGTATTATTTTACGACTTTTATATATTGAAATATAACCGTAAACCTGGTTTATGAGATGACAAAATAGACATGTACTGTAGTTACTCTTTTACGGAAGGAAATGTGAAAAAGAGATCAAAACTGTGAAGTGGCAGTATTACACTGTATGATTAATGTTTCCTCTATATGTCAGTTTCCTGTTTTAATGCAACTTTAATGAAGGAAAAAGAGGAAAAAGTATTCTTTTGTGTTTGAGAGAATTTATTTTGATATTTGGAGTCTTAACCATCTCAATATCACACAACCTTGTCATTCTGGTGAACCAATGGGCCATTTCGTTTTCCTAGACACTGGGACATCACAGGCCCAGACGGGCTCACTTCTCTTTCTACACAGAACTTCAAATCAAGCAGCACTTGTTCCTCCTCTATAAGTAGCACACATCACCATCACTAATTTCAGCAGTCCCCCATTACTGAGAAGGGAGGCAGAGTCAAATTATGTATAAATATGTGACACCATCATCCATCACACCCTTTTTTTTTTTGGTATGTCTTTATTACTTTGATAAATCATATACAGGCGCTTTATTAAGACTTTAAGAAATTCCTGACACTTTTGACTGGAAAAAAAGGCCCTCTTTTATTTTAGCCACATTTCATATTTCTTTAGACGCACATTTTACTTTAACAACTTTTAAAAAGGCACATGTTGTTGAAGAGGAAGTGGGGTGGTGCCAAGTGGCTTTCAAATGTTCAAAGCTGAATTGAAAAAAATGATGTGCACTCTCTCACTACTCTTAATACAAAGAATCGCCCTCAAAGTTCCTAATTTCTAGAAGTAAGGCTTGATATGTTAACCCTTTAAGAGGACTGTCATATTAACCTACAGTAATTCCACCCATCTAATTTAATTAAGGGCATACATATCTACACTTCTCTTGAAGTATTTTATCACAAATTGTAACCAACCTGTAAATTTAGATCCATGAATATCAAGATAACAGGCCATTGTTTTTTTCCGTGTTTTAAAATACTACAAAGTTTTATGCATGTATTCATTTAAAATGGGTCCAAAAATGTCTCATGTTAACTTAATGAAATAAGTTAACATATTCTAAACCACTTAAAAAATAGTAGCAATTATCTTTCTCTTCTGAACCACTTTTAAGAAACGTTCACATTTGTGGTGTAATGTTTAGTTTTTGGCCACATGATGGTGATAAAGTGGCTCCTTCTCCACTTTGGCTTGTCAGCAAAAATGACACCAGGTTCTTATTGTACCTCTCAAGGAAGGTAATAGACTGTATAGTTATCACCTGAGTAGGATTTACTCCATCCCACAAACTATACAACCTACTACCTCACCTTGCAAGGCTCAACTTCAAGTAAAGTGAACACAGTTTAAAGCAACTTTTCATTGTCGACCATTTATGCGGGCGGCAGTAAGGCCATGCATTTTAGATATACCTCCGAAGATTTGATGAGGCTATTTGTTAAATATTCCTTTATTCGCTGAGTTCCTTTGTCCATGGAGCGTTCCTTGTATGTGAAGGCTTCAGTCTCACCGCAGAATATCCTGTTTCCTTAGGAAAGACAGTAGATTGTATAGTTATCTCAGAAGGAGGACACAAACCCCACAACTATTCAATCTACTACCTCAGCCTTAAGGACAGAAAGGACAGATAGCTTTGCAGGAAACAGTCGAGACTCGACAGTCTACCTGAGAGAAACAAAGGAAGGAAGATGACATGAGGTGTTAGCTTTCGGTGTTCACTTGCATCTAAAAGTCATAGAAAAAAAATGTGTAAAAGTTCAGTAATGACGGTTTTGCAGCATCTAGCCATTTCCGGATTCTTTTTGAAGTCTTCTTCTGAGACTTAACACTTGGATTTAAGGTTGTCTTTTGTTGTAAACAGCAGAAAATTACCATAGTTGCAAAAATACACACATACTTTTACACTGCATGTCATTAAAGGAAAATTAATAACACCCACATCAATATGTAACCTCTCAGAGCAGTTTTATGTTTGCAACTATAAAATCGTAACCTTTGTTCACTCTAGTTGCAATGCCCGAGTGAAAAGCTCTATTTGAGGAGAGAACAATGAGGCATGGTGACAGATACAGTACGTTAACACATGCTGGAAAGGAACAGAGGACATAAAAAAAATCCCCCAAGACCTTAACATTAAAAACAAAATACAGATTTCTGTCAATGTCTTAAGCGCTGCGGAGTAAACGTCACTTACTTTCACAAAAATCTGCGCACCCTCAAGTGTAACGGTGGCAAACACTAGTCCCTGTTTGACTGCAAAACTTGCTTTCGGTCTTTGAACTTCAACTTCCGAAGAGGAAAGAAAAAAATTGTTCTCTTTAATCACACATTTTCCCCATTCAGTCCATGCCATCTCTGCAGCCAGAAAGTAATGAAAATCAAGAGAGGAAAAATATAAAATGGCAGTACCTCAGCCATTTTAGGGAGCCATTTGGCACCCGTACCTAACATCTGTGGTGCAACCTGTTAACCGCCTCCTCCTTGCAATTCTTGCCTATAAGCACTCCCTGCTTCTTTTTTCCCCTTGAGTTCAGGTACAGTATATGTTATGTTATAAGCATCTATGATACTCAAATTTAGATTGGAAAACACTGTTTTAAAGTCAAGATATAACTTGTGAAGTTGCCCTCATTGCACAGTGTGGAAGATACGTAACGTTAATCGAAAATAAGCCCGTTTATCGTCCCAGCCGGAGGCTGAGACACAACTAGGGTAGAGCTGTCCAAGTCCAGACAGGGCCAAGCTTTGACTGAGATGACTGAGCCTAGACACTATGGTAGACAACGGCGGTCAACCCATGCAAAGGCTGCGACGTTTTGCATAAATTAGCATGTGAACTATGTTAACTGAAAGGCGGCTGGGCTGTTTCATTAACATTCTGAAATCCTCTTTGGCCCATTTATGGCCGGCAGTGATTGAACTGTTTTGGCAGCCTTTTGCAGTTGTGGTGGCAGGGCATGCTCATTGGGGCAGAAAGAAAAGGCACTTGGGCATCAGACAGGGAGAGGCCTTAACTGAGACGTTTGAATTAATTTGATGGTCAATGGTTTTAAACTCTTCGCACTGGCTGACAGCACAGAGGGAGGGAAACTAGAAACTTTTCACATCATAGAAATGGGTTCTGCAAACAGATCTTTTAGATTAACCCAACACCTGCCTTTCCATCCAGATTCTAGAGTAATGAAGCAATGCAGCACGCAGCACATTATAATTTGGATATATGACTCAAAAGTCACAGCTTCGGCTGGGATACGATCAGCATACAACACTACAACATGTGGCATGTGGTGCTGTAATGCATATCTGTTTTTAAATGATCACCTCATCTCATTATGAGATCCATCTGGTTCCAGCCTCCACTCTGAAATCAGAAATGATTTGAAGATTGATCCATTTTTGCCATAACTTGGTATGTAACCTATGGCCTATGTAGTTGTCTCCAAAAAATACACAATATACCTCACTAAAGAGTCATAGAAGGGGGTGATTTGCTAACAGGACCTGCAGAGAGACTCAATCAGAATAACAAACATATTGCTGATACAATGATTCACTGCAGGCACAGATAGACTTGTAAAAAATCAGCTTGTCATACAGCACAATATATCTTTGCTTTCAAATGCTCAGGAGCCAAACAATTGAGTATTTACTAAATGAAGGCATAAAAGATACCCATTACAAACTGGCGCTGGTCCACGACGATCAGCAGAATAGTAGGGGGGGAAGAAAAAAAAACTGAGGTTGACTCTCTTTTTGCAGCTCCTTCCAGTCTTTGATGCCAAGGCATGGCCATTGTCTGCCTGCCAAGCTGGATCTCAGTAACAAAAGTGGGTGACGTCGTGGATGCAGCATGGCAGAAGCCATTGCCGAGGGGGAGGTGGGAGGCAATGTTGGCAGACAAGCAATGAGAAGGTGCCATGTCAGAAAGAGGGTATGATGCCACACATGAAACCATGGGAGCGTAGCGTGCTGCCAGATGCTCGGTGCGGGGCCGGTGCTACGTGAGGTAGGTGCTCGCACACGGGGAGGAAAGTCCATTGTTCTATAAGCAAATTGTATCCATATGTTTCCTAGACTGACTAAGTTTCCAGTCTCATCATCTGGGATGCATCCGGATCTTGTTTAGAAAACCCAGGTCACATGAGTTTATATCCATCTGGTGTGCGGTAACAGTCAGTGTTTTGTCTGTATGCAGAAACATAAGAGTTACATCATGTTGTTATATCAAAAAGCACTTGTGATGTCTGTCACTCTGTTATGTCTGGGGCAAATACCTTTCTTTTCCTCTCTCAGGTTGATATGATAACCTAATTAATTTACTTTATCTTTAATTCATGTTTTCTGTCAATCTTAAGTACAAAACATAAAGTAATGTCATAATTTTTTTCTCCTCAAAAAGATTCCCATGAAAGGATTTAGTTAATAAAAGCTTTCACTGCTAAGAGCCAATTTATGTCCTGAAGTTTTTAACATGAATTTAGTTGCTGTTAAACTTTATTATTTCATTATTATTATCTGTAAGATAAGATAAGACTTTATTTGTGCATTTAGCATCAAATCTGTATAGCATCATCTTTTGATTTATTGTTTTCATTGTTTATTGCTTCCCGGTTAAATCAAACATCAAAGAATAATGATATTCTAATGGGGCCATGTTTTATTACTGTTTTAATCATCGATGAACGTCATATTAACACACTTTTACTAGTGTGATATCTGTTATGGTCCTTTTAAACCATCATTTTTCTCTCCTCACAGATTCAGATATTATCAATTTGCAAATGTTCTTAAATCTGATGACAAAAGTTTAATTATACAATTGTAGCTCATTTGGCACAAACATATCATTAATTAGTTCATGTTTATGCATGGGGAAATGTAATTTCTAATCCATCTCTATTAGATTGAAGGTAGTCTTAACGTCATCACTTCCAATTTTGTAAGAAAGAGCCAGAAACGGATTAAAAAATCAGCTCACAACTATCATCCCATTTTAATTAAACTATTTTAGTACAGATTACAGTTGCTGGAATCTGGACCTCTATGACCTACAGTATTTTTAATAACAAAAGTCTTTTTTAATTAAAGTATTCTATAAAAAGAGCCAATCTCAGGTGTACTGGATGGCATATATGCATAGATTATGTATATCAAATCTATAATATATTTTGGAATTAAAAGATTAACCAGCTGTTCATGAGGCTGTTATACCAAATCCAGGTCAGTCTGAATGCTAATTTACATCAGCCAGTCTAAACTAACCTAATTTAACCGGAATAACCTAACTAATAAAGCAAGCAGGTGACTTAATAATAACTAACAAATCTATCCTTTCCCCGCCGTCTGCAGATCTAAACAATTGTTCATCAGATAGATAAACTCCCACTAACTCAGACTGAAACGGAGTATCAGAGAGGGGGAGGGGGAAACAACAACTTTTGGATTCACAAGTCACCTAATGGTTAAAATGTGTTTATACATAGGAATTAGAAACTTTGATCCACAGCAGCACTTATCAATTGGACAAAGGAGTGACTACTACTCAGTCTGCCAGTTTTAACTGCATAGTTATAGCACAAAATGTCTGACTAGTCCATTTTCTCATCTTTACATTCCTGTCTTTTGTTTATTCATTTTAATAAGATCAGATTCTTAACAAAACAGTAGGCCTATTGCTCTTTTAATGTAATGAATACCATTTAGGTGTATAAAATTACCAACAAACATTTCTTAACTACTCTTAGAGAAATCTTCAGCATTCTTTTACCATAAGATTATGGGATAAAAAGACGTTTAAAAAAAATACTACCTAAGCATCCACCATTTTTGCTGGAGTTGTTTATGGTCTTTCGTTGTGTGTCCATACACTTTTCCGTTTATTTGGATATAACTTTGATTATCATTATTATGGCCATTTTAATATCTATATTTTATTGTATACTTTATTGAGGGGGTTTATTGAGGGTGCACAGTTTCCTGTGTACAGGATGGTTATTTTATACCTTAGTTGTGCTAAACGTTTCCCATATGAGCCGAAGCGATAATTACAGACTCGACTGAAATAACATTTTGCAACTCTGCTAAGGCTGGAGCTGACAGCATGTACTTCTGAGATATTTTCATGTTATGTGTAGTTTCTCGAAGATCCTGGTGTGGGTGTGTTTATTTCATGCCATTTCATTACGGTAATGAAACTAAAAGACTGTTATTTGTGGTTTATATTTTCTTTCAGAATGGGTACGTGTCCTCTGTCAAGACCTGTTTCCCATGTGCATATTCTGCTGCGCTCCCCAGATCTGTATCACAGATGGATTTCTATACTTACTGTATGCAGCGGGTGATAATGATGACGTAATAATGATAATAATGACAGTAATAATAATCATAAACTGGTGGATCATCTAAAAACTGCACCGAACAGGTTTCGGTTCAAGCTTAATAGTATTTGTATAACTGCTGTGACCAAAAGAGCTTCATCGAGTGCCTTTTATAACCTCTGAAACAGTTTTGCTAACAGGAAGAGCTGATTAAGTGTGTGCTGTCTGACCTGATGAAAGCAACAAGCAAAAAGAGACTTTGATCCTGGTGACCACAGAGTTTCTGTCGTTGGGAGGAGAGAAACACAAATAGCGGAGGATATGGCTTTCCAAACAACATGTCATCAAGCAGCACGGCAAGTTCATCTGAGGAGAACTGGAAGGGGAGGAGGAAATAAGTCCAATTTTTCTCTCCCTTCCCATCCTCCCTGCACCCGCCCACTTTTTTTTCTTCATTCACCCTTTCTGTGCAGTACAGTATGCAACAATATGGTGATATCATAGACTCAGACACAAACTTAAAAAGCTCACCACGCGGTGTGTGAACACACAAAGTCGCTCATCAGAGCAGCATATGCCAGTGTGTTTATGCAGCGTGAGTGTAATCTGCAAAACCAAAAGACATAAAAAAAGGTTGTTTTTCTGGTGAAATTATCAAACAGGATTATTTTTGTTGATAACACTTGGTTGGCCTTAAAGTTAACCATAAAACAAATCAAATGGGCCTGAAACTGAACTGCTATAGGAGCAAACTTTTGTCTCTTCGTGTTAAGAACAGTGGAGGGATCTGGTTTGTACTGGTTTCTAAACAGGTCTGGCAGACAATAGTATTCATGAGCACTTGAGGAATTATATGGATTCAAAAGACAACCAAAAAGTTGTCTTTTCAGCCACAATATGGGTAGAAAACATCCGACGTTGCCCCTCGTTGCACATTTGTGTTTGTAATAAACAAGCAACACAGGAACCAAATTGCTCGATAAAAAAAAAAGGCCTGACTGCTTTTTCTCCCTCCGTATTTCCTGTTTGAGAGTCTGAGGTAGTTATCACGTTTGATGGCGTGACATTTGTGGTTATTATTTTTCAAACCACTGACACTTCAGTATCTTAAGGTACTTTATATCCTACCAACATTTTGCTTCTCACAACAGCATGTAACATTAACAGGAAGTAACAACATCGTTCACGGTTTTCCTTGCTGAGAGCTCGTGTTTTAATCTTGAACGCCACACGAACACAAACAGACGCCACGGTGCAAAAACAATGCACAAAAGCTCGACACGCTATCGGCGTATTAAACACAACAGAATTATTAAAACCAAAGCCAATTTTGCCTCATTCAAACAATATTGAGGGAGATCTAAGCACTGTGTTTCACTCAAAGGAGACACATGTGCAGGGTTAAAGATGACAGTAAAAGTGCAACAGACACACATAAAGGTAGACTTCAGCACAAAGAGGAATAATCGAGGTCCAAACAGAGGCAGAATCAAAAATCAGAAATACCTGGACTGTTTTTCTTAACCCTGTGTTCACCCATAGACAATAAGGCCATGGTGGCGATGGGGGGGGGGGGGGGGCAAAAACGGTTAAAAAAAATAAAAAATACAGGTTAAAAGGACACAAGAATGAATTTCCACATCCTTCTTTTTCGCTTCCAAGACAAGGGAAAGGCAGAGTAGTATACCAGTAAGCAACCCCACTTCAGCAGGGGCTGGGGCTTGAGAGGAGTTTTTGGGCCATGCCCTCCTCTCTCCCTGCCCACTTTTGCCCGGCTGCCAAGAGGCAGAGAGACGGTACGGAGAGAGGGAGGCAGGAAAAGAAATCAAGAAGGCACAGATTTTCGCCTTCATGCGCCCACCAAAGGTATAAAAATTTGAGCGCAATATTCATCATAATAAAAAGGATTTCAGTTTAGGATGGTATCAACCAAAACTTGCAAAACAGGGACAGTCGTGAGTTGTTGATTACGAACTGTGAAATAGACATCCCACTCGACTGGAGGATTAGTGGCTGGGAGGAAAGAAAAAAGCAGAGAGCTAAGTTTGAGGAAAGAAAATCAGAGATAAGTACTTACACGCTCTCTTGTAACAAAGCCAAAAAAGGTTGACAGATTTATTTACAGTTGGACAAACAATTTAATTCCTGATATTCCTGAACCGGTTCAGAGCAAATGAGTTAAAGGCTTCTCTCAGAAGCGTGCAGTAAAGCCTTTTGTCAGCAGTTGGCATCATTCCCAGGTAGTACATGCCTCACAGTTCCCATTTTCGGTAGTCACTCCGGATGTCTTTAGTTGTTCGGAGTCCGCCTGTGCTTCCATATGGATTTGTTGCATGGCAGAGCAGGGAAAAGTCACCCCTGAGGTTCAGGTTTAATTTTATTGCAGCCGTGAAAAAGAAAATCACTGTTTACTGTCAACAAGACAGGAGAAATGAGAGCAGGATGTTACATCCCCTTCAGTCGTGGAGCTCTAAAGGGAAGATAAGAGCAACTGTGATAGTCAATATCCATAACGAAGCAAATCCAGAAAGATGTTGCATGTAGATCAGCACTAAAAAAAGTGACAATTACTCAAATTCAACGTTTAAGTCCCTAACCAACATTATCATTATCTTTCAGGCAATATCCAAGACAGCTTTCCATGTGACGTCACGACTCTTTGTTTCTTAGATTTCGTTTTTTTTTTTTCATGTATTTCATCTTTTCCTCCTCCCAAGCAGTTTTCTGCATTGAAAAATATCTGCCGTCATTATTGAAGAATTTGTTTATTGAATTAACAAAGAAAGCACAAAGGACTCATTTCGCTGACATCTCCGGGAGCTCAAAGAGGAGACGAGGGGAGGATTTCCGAGCTCTCCTTGCAAATCTTACTGTGTGTCTTTTTCTCCTCCTGTTCACGAACATTGAGCTTGTAAAACTTTCAGCTGCAAGGATTTGGGCCAGCCTCCACTGGCACC
Source organism: Cololabis saira (assembly GCF_033807715.1). NCBI lineage: Eukaryota > Metazoa > Chordata > Actinopteri > Beloniformes > Belonidae > Cololabis > Cololabis saira. Next base: position 14,746,638 of record NC_084594.1, read on the forward strand.
ATTTCAAAAGAGCACTGCCTGTTTAAGAAAAAAGAAAAAAGAAAAAAAAAATCAGAGCAGACAGGTTTCTAGAGAGAGCTCTGGCTGTTTGCAGTCTCTCTCTCCCGCCACCCCTCTCTCATGAGGGCAGTGACCACTCAGGACCTTCACTCTCACTGCTTTCAAGGTAATTTCAGCTCGCGCCAGCTCACTCCCGAAGGCATCAGCTCATCTATTATAGATCCACAGTAGTTTAGATTCCACCACACAGTCCTGCTGTTTGTCACGGACACAGGGAGAAAAGGAAATGCAAGCTGCAGGACTATTTCCGGGATACTGTCGTGTCCTCCATTACAGATGTGTGTCAAACTCTCACGAGGCTCCGCTCTGCTTGTGTTACAGTTCACACAAGCTCCTGGCTGCTATGAGTTGCTTTTTTTTTTTTTTTTTGTACAGCACTCAGTGGTCTGGGAATTCTCATCTAACATTCCAGCTTGGTTCCCTATCAGCAGAAACCCCCTTTTTTGTTTTGTTTTGCTTTGTTTTGATTTTAAATCTTATCTTCCAAGGATACATTTTAAGTACACTAGTTACAGTATTTTTTTTACATTTTGAAGATACTCTGTTCGAGTGTTATATATTTGACAGAGTTCCCCTGCCTACTGCCAGGGGAATTCTCCGCACAAACAGTGGATAATGAAGGCCTTTATCTCTGGATTTCCCTGCTTGGCTTAAGGCTGTGTTTATTGCATTATTTACTTCAGTTCACTGTAGCTCAGAAACACACTGACCTTTTACCCAGCTATTAATGCAGTGAAGTGGCTGAAGGTGCGAATGCTTCCACAACTTCCTCTGAGCTGTAAAAATAATTGGTTTTGCACGCCATAGTAAGACTACTATGACTTTTTTTAAACACATTACACATAATTCAAAGATTGTATGAGGTAAAACATAACCTGCAGAAGGACAACCACAGAAAAACATTTTTTACAAGTTAAATCAACAACATCATCGAGGCCTATTTGTCACAGTTAACACAATTAAACAGAAATGTTCAGATTTTTTTTTTTTTTAACAAAGGTTGACACTATTTCCAAAGGTTCAAAAGAAATACTGTATCCAAACTAGAAGGGACAAAACACAACATGTGTTTACACATGTGTTTACTTAATCTCTATTCTGATATAGCCTTTTTATTCGGAAATGTTTTATTGATTGTAGCTAATAATTCTTTCTTTTAAGTAGACTATTTTTACATCAGTCCAGGGACAGCGGATGCAAAATAGCCTTTTGGCTAAATCCGGCACATTTTACATTGGGTTAAATGTGTAATTAATGTGCATTGTCCCTGTAATTTAAACCTTTAAATAAATAAATAAATACAAAGCCATGAAATAAAGGGGTGGAGACAGTAGTTTGACTTGACTCCACCCCTCTCCTCCATTGCGTGTATATATATATATATATATATATATATATATATATATGAATATATGGATATATATATATATATATATACACGCAATGGAGGAGAGGGGTGGAGTCAAGTATATATATATATATATATATATATATATATATATATATATATTCACATTCATATATATATATATATATATATATATATATATATATATATATATATATATATATATATATATATATATATATATTCATATATTCATATATATATATATATATATATATATATATATATATATATATATATATATATATTCATATATTCATATATATATATATATATATATATATATATATATATATATATATATATATATATATATATATATATATATATATATATATATATATTTTTTTTTTTTTTTTTTCCCATTTGTATCACCCAGTGCTCCTACCTAAGTCAGTCCTGGGCTTTGCTCTCCCTCTGCCAACCCCAGGAGGGCCCAGCACTGAGCTCAAGCCTCCTTCTTGCTTGAGGAGTGAGCAGGCCCTTCTTTTCACCCAACAGGGCGGGGTTCCCTGGTCGGATGTAATGCATGGAAGGATCACGTTGTTCCAGCCTGATCCTCCCCACCCCCTCAGGCACCCCGGCTGGCCAGAGGAGGCATGTACAGCCCAGGATATCTGCATGTTTTTGTGTGAGGGTAGCTCACATTAGCTATCATGGGGAACACGGAGAGAACACGCAAACTGCACACAGAAAAGGCCCTTTCGCCAACACCACCCAGGGTATCGGTGCTGAGCCGGTGTTTATATTTGAAAGCTTGGTGATAGAGGAACAATAAATCCTGAATGATATTAAGCTATGTGGAGATTGATAGGTCATATCAGAGCTGTGCCTGTGATGTCACAAAACTCGACAAATCTCATTTTCACACAGACTGCCTAAAACTAAGAGATGGGATATAGGTTTGTCAGGGTTTTTGATTGATTTATCACTTCAGATACCTATATATATCCTCTCAAGCACAGATGTTTTCCCCTCTTTTTATTACTGTACGTCCCCTTTTTAAAAACTAGTGAGGATTTAGCCAGTCACAACAAATCAAGCGTTAATATCGACATATACATTCATAGTGAGTGCTATATTTGATTTTTAACATAAATTTAAAACAAAAAACAAAGCAACAACAACAAAAAAACATGAGGGCTGACGAGGGGGGCCTGGACGATAGGATATTGTCTTTCATATTTTTTCCCAGGAGGGATATTTGTCACCGTAGCAACAGAAACCGGCAGTGGGGGAAATTGTACTTCCTGTAAAAGTACTGGAGATGTTTGTAAGAACTATGGCCTAAAAGAAGTCAGGCATGTAGCATGCCTCTTTATTTTTGTCTTATCTTTATGATTAAACTTTAAGCAGAACAACTATTCACTAGAAGACAGGAAGTGGTTACAATGACTGAATATAGCTGTTTTTGAGAAAGAATCTCTGCATCCCATGGGGAAAAGCTGATGATTATTACAGCAGGGAGAAGGTGACCTTATGACAGCTCTGTTATTTGCAAAACAAAGATGAAAGGGACTTATTAAACTTAAAAGGAGTCATAGAAATACATTATTGCCCATAAAGTTAAAATGAAATATATTTCACATTTTCTCATTAAATGACTCAGTAAAAAAAATGATGAAAATGTGGAATGTTTCCGAAAACAAAATTTTCCAACTTCATGGATAACTTTGAATAAAAAGAAAATAAAAGTAGTAAAATCATCAGCCATCTCAGCTTACTCCCTCAAACCGGAGGGGTCGCCACAGCGGATCAGCATAGCTGCATGGTTTTACGCCGGATGCCCTTCCTGGCGCAGCAAAAGCCTGACGCTCTACCCACTGAGCACATCAGGTCCCCAAAATAATGAATAATATTTGAATAATCATGAAAACTAAAACATGCATTACAACATAACAAAACATCAAATCCAGAAAACAGTTCAGGAAAAAAAACAGAGGAAGGGTAAGAAAAGCATATAGATAAGAAGTATTCAGTGCACATAAATACATTTGTCACATTTCATTTTTAATGTAAATTTTGCAATATTTATAGACATTTATCCATTTACAGATGTATTTTTGATTGTCCGTCTGAGTGCTCAGTTTATAATTTTCTACTTCGATGGTTTTCTTGAGAAAGATGTCAGACAGGCTCATGGATGGGCAAGTGTTCTCAGTTTGCTTTAAATTAGATTTCTAACATTGCTGCTTCAGGATTCATGGCAAACTTTTGTTTCAGCATTGTTTCTCATCTTCTTACCAGCCCAGGTGGTCCAATGAGGTGCACATGTGCACGGATCAAAAATAAATCTATGTTTAGGGGCCAAATAAATGTGTTCTTCTCGGCCCTGAGGCAGCAGTACACATTTATGGTGCAGGCTTATGAGCTTTGACGTCAGGACCAGAGATCAGACCAGACAGTTATCAGTAGTGGGATCATTCAATGTACAGATAATGGACACTTAACTGATATGTAATGGCATTATATCTCATTTAAACAGTTTTTCAGTTTTGCTTTTACTAAATAATTTATCATAATTGTCTCATCTGGCTTCTCTGTTTTTTCATTGTTTTTTTTTTCCAACAGTCTTAAATACAGAAGTGTAACATTCTGTGTGTTGATAGGCACTCGAACAAAAAGGTCTATTATATATATATATTTTTAGGCGAGGAGAGACACGTTTATTCAGATACATTAAAACATCATCACATAGCAGAAAATAAAAAGTGTGATTCAAAATTTAAACAAACAAAACAAAACAAAACAAAACAAAACAAAAAAGAACAATATATAACAAGAGTAGGTAAAATATTATCAAGTTTTGCAACTCAAGCTTAAAAAGAACTAGTGCAGATTTGGAACATTATTCAAATGTTGCTGAAAACGGGTGTATCTTCAACCTGTCTTTAAATAAAGTGTTTCCGCAGTTCAGAGGCTTTCTGGGAGTTTGTTCCAGACATGTGGAGCATAGAAGCTGAATGCAGCTTCTCCTTGTGTGGTTCTGATTCTTAGAACTGATAAGTATTTTGGTCCTGGACCATTCAGAGCTTTATAGACCAGCATCAGAACTTTATCCTCTGATGTACAGGCAGCCAGTGTAAAGACCTCCGAGCTGGACTGATGTGGTCCACTTCTTTGGTCTTAGTGAGGACTCGAGCAGCAGAGCTGCAGTTGTCTAACTGATGTTTTAGGTAAACCTGTAAAGATGCTGTTACAATAATCAAGCCTACTAAAGATGAATGCATGGACTAGTTTTTCCAGGTCCTGCTTTCAACCTTGATATATTCTTAAGGTGATATAGGCTGACTTTGTTATTGTCTTAAAGTGTCTACATTTAGGTCTGAATCCATCACTAGACCCAGATTTCTGGCCTGGTTTGTGGTTTTTTGGTGTATAGATTGAAGCTCTTTGATGACCTGTAATCATTTCTCTTTGGCTCCAAAGACAATAACTTCTTTTTTACTTGTGTTTAACAGGGGAAGTTGTGACACATCCAGTCATTAATCTCCTTAATGCATCTACCAAGAGTCTGTAAAGGGCCTCTGTCTCCTAGTGATATATCTGCGTGTCATCTGCATAGTTATGGAAGTTTGTTTTGTTGTTCATTATAATATGTGCCAGTGGGAGCAGTTAGATGTTAAAAAAGAAGAGGTCCCAGGATGAAACCTTGGGGAACTCCACATGTAATTCTTCTCTGCTTAGGTGTAAAGTTACGTTTTGACACAAAGTACATCCTGTCCTCTAGGTATGTTTTGAACCAGTTTAGTATAGTTCAACAGAGACCTGCCAAGTTCTCCACCCGTTTGTGTAATATGTTGAGGTCAACTGTATCAAATCCAACACTGATATCCATTAAAACTAAGATTGACATTTTTCCACCGCTGTATTCAAGCATATGTCATTAAACACTTTGGTTAGAGCAGTCCCATGGCCGTGGTGCTGTCTTAAACCTGACTGGAAGACTTCATAGTAATTGTTTTGTGTTAAAAAGTTATTTAGCTGTTGAAAAACTGCTTTTTCCATGATCTTACTTAAAAATGAAAGATTTGAGATTGGCCTGTAGTTTTCCATTTTGGTCTTGCTGTTCTTTTTCAGCAGAGGTTTGATTACAGTTTTTATTATTTATTTTATCATATTTTCTTGTAGACTATGGGGTCTGAAAAATAATTTATTCTTGAAACCTGTAATGTGATTTAGAAAGTTGTATCCTATTTATAAATATTGTCAATTGTGTCTTTGCTGCTGTCTTTCTTTGTAAAATGAATGAAAAACCCAGCAAACATTGACCGTTGCACTGATCTTGTTCATTTCTATGGGAGAAGTGCGTTACATCATCTAGGTTTTCCTGTTTTGTCTTTAATGTTTGTACTTTCTGAACTTTGTGAAACAACTGAGCTGATGATTCACTTGGCTTGGTAATGCCACCAGGGTCATGACCTTATGATATTGTGCAAAAATGTGTTCCCTCTCCTTACATATTCTAATTATTTTTGCTTGTTTGCTTTATTTGAAGAAATAATACAAATCATCTCATTGTTGCTGGTCTTTGTATTAGGGAAACACAAGCTCAAACAAACAGCAACATAGAACATTTTTTTCAACATGACATTGTTAATGTCAGAAAAATGGAAAAAGAAAAGCATATGAGCTATATTAAGTATCCCCATGATTCAGAGGCCTGTCAATCCACATCTAGCCGCAATATCCTGTATGACGTTATCAATTTCTCACATCCTTGTGGCTCATTCTTCCTCAGGACATTGCATCAGTTCATTGCGGGTTTGCCTTTTGCTAACGTACAGCTTTCTTACGATCCAGCCACCTATTTTCAATATGGTTGTGGTCTGGACTTTAACTTGGCCATTCCAAAACCTTGATTTGTATTATTTTATTATTATTATTATTATTATTATTATTATTATTATTATTATTATTATTATTATTATTATTATTATTATTATTATTATTATTATTATTATTATTTGTATTGAATCATTGGGCATTAAGGCCAAACAACTCCACTTTGGTCTCATCTGGACATTCATCCAAAGTCCATCCATCCATCCATTTTCCGTCGCTTATCTGGAACCGGGTCGCGGGTTCCAGATAAGTCCCTGCTGAGCAGCCTCAGCAGGGATGCCCAGACTTCCTTCACCCCAGACACTTCCTCCAGCTCTTCCGGGGGGAGTCCGAGACGTTCCCAGGCCAGCCGAGAGACATAGTCTCTCCAGCGTGTCCTGGGTCTTCCCCGGGGTCTCCTCCCGGAGGGACATGCCTGGAACACCTCCCTAGGGAGGAGGGACATGCCTGGAACACCTCCCTAGGGAGGCGTCCAGGAGGATCCGGTACAGATGCCCAAGCCACCTCAGCTGACTCCTCTCAATGTGAAGGAGCAGCGGCTCGACTCCGAGCTCTTCCCGGGTGACCGAACTCCTCACCCTATCTCTAAGGGAGCGTCCAGCCACCCTGCGGAGGAAACTCATCTCGGCATTTATCCGCGATTTTGTCCTTTCGGTCACTACCCAAAGTTCATGACCATAGGTGAGGGTAGGTGCGTAAATTGACCGGTAAATCGAGAGCTTCGCCTTTCGACTCAGCTCCTTCTTCACCACGACGTTCAGGTACATTGACCGCATAACTGCGGACGCTGCACCGATCCGTCTGTCAATCTCACGCTCCATCGTTCCCTCACTCGTGAACAAGACCCCGAGATACTTGAACTCCTCCACCTGAGGCAGGACTTCTCCACCCACCCGGAGAAGGCATGCCACCCTTTCCCGGTGGAGAACCATGGCCTCGGTTTTGGAGGTGCTGATTTTCATCCCTGCCACGTCGCACTCGGCCTCAAACCACCCCAGCACATGCTGAAGGTCCCAGTCCGAGGAAGCCAACAGGACAACGTCATCTGCAAAAAGCAGAGACGAAATCCTGTGGTTCCCAAACTGGATCCCCTCCGGCCCCTGGCTGCGCCTAGAAATCCTGTCCATAAAAATTATGAACAGGACCGGTGACAAAGGGCAGCCAGTCCTTTGTTCACTAATATTTCGATGTTTCATTTAGACAGAGTTGGATTTCTTTTGGCAACTCTTTCAAACAAACCATACTTGTTCAGTCCTTTTCTAATTTTAGAAAACGTATAGATTTTAACAGTTAACATGCTTGGTAAGGCATGTTGAGGCTGAGCTGTAGCCCGTAGGAAGCAAGGCGGTGGTCTCGTCCTCCACTTGTGAATGCTGCACTCCACATCATTTAAAAAATGGTTTCATAATCCTATCCAGATTAGTGCACAGAAAAATTGCTAATGTCTTTCCTTTTTGGCATTATATCAACACAAATATGACACATATGAAAGCGCCAGACCAGCAAACTGTCAGAATACGTGCTTTTTATAGACCTCTGCACATCTGCTGATGATCAGTTTATCAAGGTCTCATGATTGGCAAGTTGTAAATTAAATAACGGCATAATCATATGCTTTTTATTATTTTTAAGATAAAAACATACTAGTAAAAGTTTAAAACGAGGAGCACTAACTTTTGCACATGGCTGTATTGTCATCATACACTCACCTCAAATGCAAGTCACTGCCAATGGAAGTTATACCTTAATGTATTTAACACAATTCTTCCTGGCTTGGTGTTTGCACAAGAGCTTTGAGTGATCTCCATCTTACCATAACTTTGATGGGTGTGTTTTAATTTCTTCCAAGGTTGTAGTTCCAGTTGCTGGTATATAAGAGCCATGCAGGTAAATTCTGTTCTCCCGCTTCTCACTGCTTCAAGATTGTTTTTAGTATCTTCCTCACCTTAATAAAACAGAACTGACATGAAAGCTGATTGGAGGCAACCTTTATGGTGAGAAATGCACTCCAGTTTCTGTCTCTTTAAGATCATGAAGGCTTCACTGCTGCTCCCCCGAGGTCATTGGCCTTCCTTAGGCTTCCTGCCAATTGCCATGTTACTGTCAAGAATTTGCAGAAATGCCAGCAAAGCTATTAGTCTGGACCCTTTTAAGCAGTCAACATGCTGGACTGCGTGGACAGAACAACAGTGTAGACTGACAAAGAGTCTGGCTTTATAAAACCACAAAATAGTTCTCTTTCTTTTTCTTTTAACTCCCACTCATGTATTTTTGCTCCCTGCATCTTTGATTAAAAACCTTCCTCGGTGAGCTCACAGACTGCAGCTAGATGAGGATGCATATCGTCCTTTCAATAAAGAAGAATATGCCTTCACCTGTTGTGTATGCGTCTTATACTTCTCGAGTTTGAGTGTGTCATTTGTGGGAAGTGTTAAGGGTGAAATACATCAAGGCTTCTCCACGTGCCCCCGGTGCCTCACAGCTGCTTTGCAAACCTTTTTCATTTCCTTGAGCTACAGCGACATCTGGTGGTTGGCCGAACAAATCACACTTTGTTTTTGATCCACCTCTTTTTGAACTTTTATTGACCAAGTGAATATAAGGGATACATCTGGATGTGAATCATTCGATTTAAACTGGAATTGATTGATTTGAATAATTGCCTTTAAAATATGAATCTGAATGGATTAAATTTAAATTGGATCTATTGGTTTGAATCTATGGAAAAATTCAGCTTATTAATTCATCCTCACCTTTCACTTTCATTATCTTTATTCAAATTCAGCTTTTCTCTTAAATTTTTTGTGCCACACATCTGGGCCCTCGCATCAGGCAAAATTAGTCAAATGCAGATGGTAAGAACTCGATTTTATGACAGTAACGCGCTTTACGTCATCTATACCTGGCATAATCACGTACAGGCAGCCAGATATTCACAGATCGGACTTCTTCTTCCCACTTCTCAATAACTCATAAATAAAGAGACTTAGGGCCAGTCCCAATACACCCCCTAGCCCTACTTTTCAGCCCTACCCCTACATTTTGCGCGTTCCCGTGAGGGTAATGGTGTCCCAATTCCTCTTTGCATCTAGGGCTAGTGGGGATAACGAGGGGTAGGAGGTATGAATCTAGCCCATCAAAGCTAGGGATTTCAGATGCTGACTTCGCGGCCGAGGGCCTGGGAAAATTTCCCAGAATGCTTGACTGAATCAAACAAAAAAACATGGCGGACATTTCTTATTTTTTAGTGAATAAAATCAATATTTTGAGTTAAAAAGTAGTTCTGCATAAAAATGTGTTTTGATTACATTTCTAGCGAGAAATATATATTTTACTTTCATAATATTCACTCAGTGAATGTACATAATCACTCGCTTGCCCGTTGTTGCGAAGTCTTTTCAGATCTCGCCAGAATAAAGGCTGATTTATGGTTCCTACGCCGTAGGCTCTGTGTCGATGTAACGCTGACCCATAAATCAGCTTCCGAGCCGGCGGCTTTTCTCATCCCCCGAAAACATCAGAGCAAATTTCTTAACAGGCGTTATTTGGATAAACTGAGCCCAGGTTGGGGATCTTAACGGTTACTTTTACGCCTGAAAAAATATTAAAACTTAATAAAGTGGCATATTAACAGCACTACAGCGGAAATTAAAACAACTTCTAGCTTGCTTTTAGCTTTCGGCTTCCTGATATGGTGTGACGTATGTGCAAACGTAACTACGCAGTCGCTTACGTACCCGAACGAAAACAACACAGTGACGTAGCAAGTGGTGTCCCAATCCCTAGGGAAGATTACAAGGGCCCTACGCCTGTGGCTTCATTTTTAGGGCTAGTGGTAGTGAGTGAGGGCTAATGGTAGAAAGTAGGGGGTGTATTGGGATTGGCCCTTAAAAGCATGAATGTTGCTTCTGAGACACAGACTATAAACTACAAGCCAATTGTCACCAAAACGAGAACCAAACTGCATAAAAGACATAGGTGTCAATATGCAATTGGCTGGGACTTACTTAGGGACTGTCTACAAATTGCGGTCCCCAAATAAAAATATTCAATATTTAACAGGAATCCTCTCACTGGAGGGTAGCAGTGCTAATCACCAAGTCAAGGTACAGGTACAAATAAGTATTTCAATTGCTCAACAGAACGTGTCTGTCTGCTTTTATTTTGGTGACACTACAGTTGGTGAATATTTACATAATTCATACATACAGGGACGTAGATAATTCCGGTAAGAGCACCTGTCTGCCATAACTTATGTATTATCATCAGTAGGAGACAATTGTCAACCGTACCCATTTTGGTGACACTACAGTTGGTAATATTGAAGTTATTGAATATTTTTATTTGGTGACCGAGGCGACATAGCGAACTAGGAATGAGACTAAGTTTATTTATCAGCTTCTTTGCTCTACACGGATTAACACTCACTGTTTCTCATGAGAGGAAATACATATGAGTGGCCTTTCATGTACAGTTATAAGAATACTGTTTTTTTTTCACACTTCATTTTTTTTCATGGATTGAAATCAGAGGGCTACGATACTCCACATTCGGTTTCACTCTTGAGTTCTGGTGTCCAGAGACACACACCCAAACTAAATCTATGCATTTTCGTTTGTATTGTATTCACTTTATTGATTTACTGTCCCATGAAAAGTAAATCACTTTCTCTCTTTTTGAGAGAAAGGTTCTCTCTTTTGTGGAGAACCTCCACATCTCTTTTCTTTTTCATGTATTTTTTTTCAAACTTACAAATACTCACAGATGGTGAAGAGCTGATTAAAGTAATCTCAACTCAAGGGTCAGAGCATCCCGGTCGTGCGATGGTGGATGGGGGGACTTGTTGCTTTACTGAAAATCCTCTTAGACATTAGATCATGTGACGTCACCCCCAGGGTTTGCATGGAGCTATCACACCACTGCTAAAGAAAAATATACATATACATTTATTAACAATATGAGAGAATAAGATGAATAAGGAAGTACATCAGTTAGCACGTTTTTATATGCTATTGATTACACTTTTACATAAAAACTTTGAATTTGGGTGATTATCAGGCAACATGTGAATCACAATATGTGGTAGTAAGCAACAATGTGGATATTGCAGCATGGTGATATCCTTATCAGAGAATAATCACTCCTCGTGTCCTTTATGGTTCCTTTCAGCTCAGTTTTGTATTTTCTATCATCAAATAAGCCATATTTTTGCTAAAAAGCCTTGCACAAAAAGAGGGATAAGATCTGAATCAACATTGGTCCAGCCGTGAGACCTGCTGGCTGTCCTCTGAAGACGGTCGGCCAAAGCTCGGAGGCTTCAAATGTAGCCAGCAGATATTCAGATAATGGATATGAGCCCAAAGAGCCCCCCTACTTATAGCACTGGTCATCGGTTGAATGCCGATAACTTTTATTAGGGAGTAATATGAGTCATATGATAGCCGGTGGTTTCAAGAGTGAGTTTTGGCCAAGGTGCTCCTGAGAACCTCATGAGTTTCTGAAGGACACAATGCCAGTTTCTATTTCATTTTAGCTTGTTTTGGTCCAAGTTACTGGTGCTGTGCTACGACAGCCACTGTATTATGTTGCGCTGATTAAGTAAAAATCTATAATGATCAAAGGTTCAATGAGGTTTTCTTTTACATTTATGGTCTGAAATAATTGCTTTTTCATCCTTTCAAAGAACCATTTAGTAACTGATCAGCATCGGCGCCAGCAGCACCAGCAGACTGAACAAACCGATAAAGAAGGCCGGCTCCGTCGAAGGGTGAAAACTGGATGGTTTTGGAGCTGTGGTCACAGCAGAGGGGGTCACTGAAGACACTGGCATCCATCATGGACAACCCCGACCATCCTCTCCGCCACACACTGGTCAGACAGTGGAGCTCCTTCTAAATAGATCGAGACAACTCCACTGTTGTACGAACAGAAATAGAAAATCTTTCCTACCACATTCCTATCACCTCTGGCAGACAAGGAACAGCCCGCATAGACAGCAGGCTTTACCTGCTGCTTGATACAGGTTCTATTTTATTTTACTTTACTGGATTTTACTCCATGTTGTTTACATCTAGTTGTTTTTGCACATCCTTATTTAAAGTTCATATACTTGTGTATCTTATTTTTCATACTTAAATGTTGTATATTGATTTGCATCCATCCATCCATCCATCCATCCATCCATCCATCCATCCATCCATCCTATCTATCTATCTAAACATCTATCTTAACACAGGAAACAAGGTGAATATTTTACACCTGTCTTCATCCCACAGCTGGAGTCCCAGGTGAGTTCAGACAGCACAATAGAGGAAAAGCAAGTAAACAAAAGTTTGGTATCTCGTGACATCGTTTCAGAAGCTGGCACTGAAAAGAGTGCCCTTAAAACAATGAGCAGAACACTGAAAGGTGGCCATGTACACAAGTCATCTCCCTCCTCCACAGGCTGTCTTGGTTTGTCCCGTTGACGTGTTTCTGCAGAGCAGATGGCTTTACACATAAATCCTATTAACAACTTTCTGCTGATTGAGGTGCAGTGAGTACAGGGCTTTCTCGTTCTTGCAGTATCTCTCCTGAGGAGCCAGTTTTAGTTTTTTGTATTTTCTCAAATTTTAAAGAAGTTGCGGTAGAACTGAGCTTGGCGAACGACCATGTCTGCAGAGAAGGTAAAGGATGGTTTGTGGTTTTATTTTTTTTTTTTTTTATTTACTTAATAACAACATTTTTTCTTAGTAGTGTCTCAACTTCTTGGTAATGAGACATATTAAGAGCTGGTTTAATAGATATTATATTATACTAATATACTCATACTAATGTAACACTTTAGTTGTTGACATAACGTCATTATCGGTTGCACTGTTTATGCAAAGTTTAGAGTTTAAGTGGTGTGTTATTGTAAGTTAGCCTTTAGTCTATTTCTATTTGATTTAGACCTAATCTAAAGATCTAAATGGATCTAAACTGCTTGAGTTAAATTTTTGAACATTTGCTGATGATGTATTAACTGGCCATTGACCTGTGTGTCTGGTAACTGTTACTAATGCCATTATTGGAGGAATACACCTGGAGTGGCAGATTATCTGACAGGAACACTGTTTATGGATGAATTCAAACCTGTAAAATATCCATGCTGACAGAATGGTTCATCTTAGGGCCTGTTGAATGTTTTATTTCATTCAATGCTTAGCAAGTCATTGTTCTTCTGAACAATACATGTGCTAAACTCTGCACAAGAGATTAAAGGCGGTTGGCAATCCGGCTATCTAAATCATGTAACATGCTGATGTGGTGGCATCAAGATAAAACAGCTAAATCTTTTCTCCTGTCATTTTCTTCTTGCCATCAGTTGTTATTAAACATTACTTTTCTTATTTATCTTGGCAGTGAGGCAAATCCGAAACTAGACATTCCTACTTTTCCATGACACTTAAAGCTATTATTAGATAATTACTGGATAAATCTGTTGTATTAAATCTAAACCTTCACAATAAGTTTCAGTAATAAAGTAATGTATGAGGAAGAATTTTTTCCAGCTCTTATGTTTTTCTTTAATGTATTTATTAAAGAAATCATGCATATGAGGATGACAAAGCATTTAGAAATGTTATAGGACAATTTAAGAAAAAAAAAGCTCTCTTAAAATGTTTTTAGCATAAATCATCAGCGGTGTTAATGTGTTCTGTTGTGAGGAAGTTTAAGCAAAGCTTTCCTCTTTCGCAAGTTGTAGATCTTATTACAATAAATCAACGTAACAGACATAACTTGATAATTTGGCAACTTTGATGCAACGATCCACCACAATATGAAAACTGTCAAGGTACATCACGAGTCACATTGTATGGAGGTTGGATTTTCTGTGGGACACAAATAGGGCCCCGTGAATGCAGAATCTACATGTAATAGGATTACCTCTATACTGTTTCCGCCGGCTGCAATCACACTGACCTCATTCCTCTGCGACTCGGGACAGTGACACGTCCGTGTCACTTTGCGGAAAGGTTTAAGTCTTCAGACTGAACAGACTTATGAAATGTTGAGCACAAATAAATTAGCCTTCCTTTTGTCTTCATTGCAACCTGGATTTATGTAAGAATGTATTTGCAAGGATTTTTATCATTTACTTAGAAGGATAGGTGCATGCCATCATGCAAGTGAACCTTTGTAAGAGGGATTTTGTCCTCAATGACCTTTAGAGACCCAAAGGGTCTTGGGGTTAGTGCCTCCATTGTACTATTGATTTAAGCTCATGTCTAGACTTTCCTTGACATAACTAATGTTTTGAACCATGGTGTTAGAGCAGAGGGAAGCAAGAGGGAGCATTATTCAGAGCCAGATCCACTCACTCAAATGATGCCCCCCTTCCTTTAGTGAAAAGTAGAAGTAAATGTGTCTTGAATGACTTCAAATCTTCTTTTGTGATTTCCAAACCTTTTAGTTCCCATTATGTTGTCTTCAGGCACCTCAGCAGTTGTGACCGTTAACTCAAACGTCCTCTTGTTTCTTACATAACAATGAACGTAATAGCTGTAAGTACTAAGGTGTGGCAGTGGTACAATTTGTTGCCTAAAATGATTCTTGGTAATCAGCAGGATGCAGAGAAAGAATACATACGTACAATCATTACAAAACCTGTTCACTTCTTGTTTCATAAGTGTGTTATAACAGAGTTTAACACACATAGTATACATTGGGTTGTTCTTTTGTTGTCCTGACAGTGTTGATGCAACATAAATCAAATGTAATCTGATTCTATTGTATCAAGTGGTTTGAGTGTTATGATTGAAAAATAATGGAAATAGGATATTATTCCTCTCATCATTTATATATTTTCTTCCTGCTTCTTGCATACTTTCATATCTGCCTTGTAATGGTGAGTTATTCATACTCTTTTTTTTTAATATTCTATATTTCAGTATCATCCTGTCAGTTTTCATTTCCGTCACTTTTCCGTCACTTTTCCGTCAGTGTTTCTTCCTGCTATGTGTTTTTTTTGTTTTTGTCAACTGAATACATTAGCCTGACTGTCATTCTTGTCATTTCTTGAAAGAAAATCCATAGAAGCCGAAAAAAAAGAAAGACTCAACAAACGGCACAACCGAATCGAAGTCCAATGGAACTGAGGCCAAACCCAAAAAAACAAAAACCAAGAAGAACGAAGATGCTGCTGAAGACGAGAGCGCCACCGCTCAAAGTGAGGACATTTGAGCATATCCCAAAACACAAAATAACAAACTGTCATGTTTGTAATGTTTCTTTTGTTTCTTTTACAACAATGTAACTATGATGTCTAAAATCACCTTTATAGATGGAAAAAAGGTAAAGAAAAAGAAACCAGAAAAAGACAAAGAACCGGAAAAGGACAAGGAAAAAGAGAAAGAGAAAGAGCCAAAAAAGAAAACCAAAAGTGCTCCTAAGAAGAAAAAGGGTAAGCCATCTACATTCACTTTTAAATTCCTTTCAGCTCATTTTTTAACTATTAATTTGTAGATTCATACCTTCATTTCCATCCCTCCAGGTTCAGACTCAGATGATGACGATAATGATGACGATGAGGAGGAAACCCCCAAGAAAAAGACAAAGAAAAAAACCACCAAGGAAACTTCTCCAGCCGCAAACTCATCCAAAGAGAAGAAATCTAAATCTAAAGGTAAATTGAACCTGGGCTCCATCAACTTAACAGAGAGACAGATAACCAGTAACACTTACACTCGCTTATACCTATGACTGAATTAGAATCACCAATTAATTTAACCTGCTCTTTTTAACTGTTGATCTTCTGGCTGCAGAACAACGGCTCTAAGCTTTACAGCACAGAGACATCCAAGGTTTTAAAAGCATGCTTAAAACAACAGTTATATGACCAGATCATAGGTAAGACGATTAAATGATTTTATTGTGTAATGGTGAGTAAGTGGAAATAGTGAGTTGGCAGCAGGAGCAATAAAACACTTTAGCCAGTAGCTTAAGAAATCAGCAGTTGAAAAGTTCATTAAAATATTACCACAACCAAATTCTATGATTTTAACTTTTGTTCAGTCAACCATTTACTGTCCTGGAAGACCCTGGCTCCTGATTCTTTTTATCTGATTAGCCTTGTACTTTTACTTAAATAGAGGTCTGGAGTAAACGCTGATGCTCTAAAATAATGAACACATTCACAATGACTTAATACGAGCCTCTACGTAACTAATAAATAATGAAGGTGACGTTTGAAAGGGACATACTGTATGAGAGGATGCTGTCCAACACAATATTGTGCTTTTGCAAATTCAAATTCATATTCAAAAATATTTTATTTATGCCCAAAGGGAAAAATAGTTCTTGCAGTAGTCACAATTTAAGTCTCTTCAAAGAGACATTGTGGAGGTTTATGCTGGGGCAGGAAGGATCTCCTGGAGCGGTCGCTGGATCTGAGGAAAACTCGGACTGCAGACACTCTTGCTGAATCGCTGTGCTGTGAAAAGGATGCTCAGGGTTGTCCATGAACTTCTTCATTTTATGAAGTATACTCCACAACCAGATCCAGATGCTCCAAAACACTTCTTTATTTTGTTAAGTTTCTCTAAGTCATTGGTTCTGATGCTGCTCCCTAAACAGATGACTGCAGATGTGGTTGATCCCCCCACAACAGACTTATAGAAGATATTCAACATCTTGCAGCAAACACTGAAGGACCTAAGCTTCCTTAAAGGGGACCTATTATGAAAAACAAGTTTTCTCTTGCTTTAACATATATAAAGTGGTCTCCCCTCAGCCTGCCAACTCAGAGAAGGAGGAAAGCAACCAAATTCTGCAGTGTCTGTACAGCCGCCCGGATGAGCCGTCCAGTGCGATGTGGATCTACGAGCCATTCAGATTCTGCGCATTTTCGTTACGTAACCAAAATGCAAACCACGCCCACAACTATAAAACAACTATTCTGCATGCGAGTGTCCGACTATCGCTTCGCACTGCGTGACATCGGACGCTCTCTGTCCATCTCCCTCCAGCCAGCTGCCACTTTATTGAGGTTTTTGTAGTGAAATGAGGAGGTATCATAGAGACTCATTTCAACTAACTAGATCAGCCGTTCCTCATCTGTGACTGTTTCCTACAGCGCTTTCAACCGGCTTTCAACGCCAGCGACAGGAAGAAAATAGAAGCAGGGCATCCGACAAATGTTCAGCTCAAAACGCTGCACCGCGTCGTGCTGCGCAGCGCTGCGTTGCCGCTGCGGCGCTGCGGCCAGTTAGGACAGTCCAATAGAAAATAAAGCAATGGAATTGATTTTGTCGCTGACGCTCGCTCACATCGCATGCATGACACGGTGTAAAGGCTGATTTATGGTTCTGCGTCAAACCAACGCAGAGCACACGCCGTCGCCGTGACGCCGTCGTGAACCCTTCGGACTTTTCCGTCACTCCATTTCGTCGAGGTGCAGTACCCCCCGCGACCGCTAGTTAGCGATCTTTTCCTGAATGGTTTATCCGACTTTTCCCGGTCACAGTAAATCAAAGAGATAAGGACAACTATTGTGCAAAAAACCAAAACAAAAAAAGTCACACATACACGAAGAAAGAAAAGAGCGTTGAAGGTTCACAACTGCTTCAAACCGGAAACTGGAAATGCGTTGCTTCCAAGCGAACCAATCACAGCCCTCTCTGTCTGCGTGTGGTCTGCGTCGCCTTGACGCGTAGTTACAATTTTCGGGAGGTGCACGTCAGTGACGGCGTGTGGTCTGCGTCAACGCATAACACACGCCGTAGGCACGGCGTCGTTTTGACGCAGAACCATAACTCAAGCTTTACACCAACGCAGACCCTACGCCGTAGGCTACGCCGTACCCTACAGCGTAGCCTACGGCGTAGGGTCTGCGTCGATTTAACGCAGAACCATAATTCAGGCTTAACTCCGCCGGCTGGAGCTTCGGCCATTTGTTTGTAGCGTTATTCAGGCAGCCAATCAGCACAGTGCCTCATTATCATAGCCTCCCCGCCCACTCAGAATCCCGCATAGAGAAGGAGGTTAGAAACGGTAAAGATAAAGACATGGCCCAGAGGCTGAATTTCTAATTTATATAGAAAAAATAATCAAAAGCTTGTTTTTAAGACATTCAAGGCCTGTTTAAAATAGACATTAAATGCCATAATAGGTCCCCTTTAAGAAGTGAAGTCAGATCTGCCCTTTCTTATAAACAACATCATGTCCAGTCCAGTCTGTTGTCCAGGTGAACACTGAAGTGTTTATATTTCTCCACCACCTCCACTTCTTCTTTCTTGAAAACTATTTGACTTAATCCTGGCCTTCCTAAAATCTACAATCTCCTTTGTCTTGTTCACATTCAAGATGAGATGTTGGCTCCCACACACACAACAAAACGGTCCACCAGTTCTCTGCACTCAGTTTCTTGTCCATCACTGATACACTGCAAAACCGCAGTCGTCTGAGTATTACTGCACATGACTCCGACTTGTACCGGCAGTCTGAGGTTTACAGCGTAAAGAGGAAGCGTGAGAGTACAGTCCCCTGTGGGGCTCTTTTGCAAACACACAACCATTCAATCTCACAATCTGTGGTCTGTTTGTCAGGTAGTCAGTAATCCCAGTGATTGTGGAGGCATCCACCTGTGTCTTCTGGAGTTTCTTACACAGAAATGCAGGCTGGATTGTGTTAAATGAACTGCAGAAACTGCAGAAACTGAAGAACGCAATCCTCACGGCACTGGTTCAGATTTCTAAATTTTGTTTTGGGTCATACTGTTGTCATTCCCAGCTTCCTCTTGGATGTGGATGTTTTTAGCCCAGCTAACGGGCAGCGCTCTAATGAGTGACGTGTCGGTCAAAATTGATCCAAGATGAAATTAGAGTTACGTCTCACAGCTTTTTTTCTCTAGAATCTACACCACTTTTTAACTTAACTGTGAAATATCTGACACAACGTTTGATTAATATTACTTGAAATGTTGTAGTCATTCATAATTCATAGGGTTGTTCTGATTCTGATACCAACACTGGAATAACTTGACGACTGAAGAAAATAGAGGCATCGGTGTTTGCCTTTATTCACCTCCAAACACCAGCCAGTAATTTATGAAAACAGAATCCCTCAGAATTCCTCTTCATTGCTCTAAAAGTCAGCTAAGAAAGTTATGCAAATACTATCCCTGAAAGAAATTTCTCGTTTTAAGTTAAGTGCGGAAGAGATTGTTTGCAAGTGGTTGGACCGAACTAAGTATCCAGCATTACCACTACGTTGGCAATGTGTATCGAGACAGTCAGTGGCGTAACATCATGGTGATAGGACCCGGTGCAAATATTTTTTTAGTGCCCCCACCTCTCTCCTAAACAAAAGCGCACACCGCATGCACACACACACACACACACACACACACACACACACACACACACACGCACACACACACACACACACACACACACACACACACACACACACACACACACACACACACACACACACACACACACACACACATGCACACACACATATGCACAGCCACTATAGAGGACTGCTATTGTCGCCATACAGGCTAACATTGTGACTGGCCCCTCGGCGGTCAGATCAATGCCGTTTCATTTATGGAGGTACAGTAGCTGGCAAGCTGTCCTCGTATCTAAAAACGAATCCAATTTTGTCATTTTTGCTTTAACATAATCCTGGCTCTTTATTTCTTTTCTCTTTTGTGCGCAGCTTTTTTGTTTGGGCTTGCAAAACATGATGCTACGCTATATTTTGTCATTTATTTTCTTTTGGTTACTTTTTTTTCTTGCTGAAAACTCGTCACGTCATCGCATCATCATGCACTTAACATGACTGACAGGTAGCATATTAAGGTGATTGGACTATTCCATTCACAAAAACCTTTTTCTTTCCCTCCTTCCTTCATGGGCCCCTGACGGCATCTGGACCCCGGTGCAGCTGCACCGATTGCATCCCCGATATCTACGCCTGTGGAAAACATACTCTATAGTACTCGATATCTAATGTATCAGAGTCACTACCAGAAAGGGGAAAAAAAATAAACAATCATATTGCAATCTCTTCCTGTTTTAGATTAATTGTTCTAATGAACCACAAGTTCAGTTGTTTTTTTTGTTTTTTATCCTGAACAACAGGTGTGATGTTCCACTGGGACTGAACTGCTGCAACATCAGTGATCTGTTTATGTTCATGGCCATTACAAAATCTAAATTTAATTTTGTCCAAAACAAAGTAAAAAAAAAAAAAGAAGAAGAAAGAAAGAATTCAACGTCTGATCAAAGTGTGGACTTCTAGCTTCAGTTTAAGATGTTCAACAAAAATATGACTTTTACCATTTAGGAGTCACAACCATTTTAGATGAATTTCCCCCATTTTCACAGACTTCTGCACCAAACTACACTTTTATCCTCCATTTCTTCTTCCACTGTGTCCAAGAAAAAGCTTAGCAGCAAATATGTCGCTATTTTGTTCCTCAGAAATGTGTCTACTTTTTCTCAGGATTTTCACAGGCTAACAGAGGAACAACTTGTGTTTAGACTTGAATGAAGCATCTCAGCTCAGAGGAAAGCAGGCTAATCACTGCTACAGTATATTGTCATTGTTGCTCAGTCCTGTCATCTGGATGGAAAATTCTCAGAACTGTCAATTCAGTATGTCATTCATTATTTTCTTTAGAAGTTATTACCGTAAGAGATGGCATATAGTACCTTTTTTCCAAAAGATCACACTGTCAAATCAGGTAGAAATACGAGAATGACAGTTTATATAAGCAGTTGGTGCTGATTCTTATGTTTGGCACACTCTCATTACAGTTCATGTGAACTGGAACTGGTCTAGCTTGTAAAAGCACTAATTGCAGATTGACTGAGTTCAGTTAACCTTTCATTTGTCGTCCAGCTGTTGTGATTGCTGCATTGTTATTTTGACACAACCTTCAACTTGATATGTACTTAAATGTCCTGATCATTTGGAATTTATATAACTGACTTTCACCAATCATGCTTCAAAGTCATCACATTGTGACATCATGATAAAAAAAACCCATCATATTAACTTTGATCTGTTTAAACTGAAGAACCAAAGCATTACACAAGTTTACAGTATATTTCACCCTATAAGTATTCAATCATTATAAGTATTATTACTATCAAACTGTAGGGCATATTCATTGTCTCTGGAACTTCCTTGTTCTGTTCTTGTTCTGTTGTATTCTGGTGCAGCTTGTAGCAGTTATCACTTTAAGAGCTCCAACTAAATCCAGCTAAATCGCTCACAATCATCTGAGCAAGTACAATAAACAACTGAAGAATAATAAATACATGAATTATTTCCCTCCGAATTTCAGATGGAGCTGAAAGGATCGTGGCAGCGGCCACGTATTTGATTTCAAGTGAATTCTGTGTTGTGCTGTAAGTGCAGACACATTTATCTCATCACCGTAAAACATATTTACATGTTGGTGTTTGGCTCAGCGTTTTTCTCTTCATCTCTTTTTAGCAAACATTGCAGTTTTCTTATGTGACAAATTCTCTATGTTCAATTTCAGGCTATTTTTCCTTTTCCCCCCATATTCTCCCTTATATGATTATTAAGTGTGTTACTGTAAATGTTAGTGGTATGATGAGGTAGAACATGGACCTTACACATGCTCATAAGATCCTCATTTCCAAAGCTGGGACTTCTGTTTGTGTGCACTCAAGTTTTTGTTGTTGAAAGTAAAGATAAACCAAGTTTTTTCTTCTGATGAATGATGTAACTTCATCAGTTAAAAATACTAAATCTCTATACTGTAGGTTTTATCTCCACCTAAATATATGAGCTAATCCAAGTTAGCTTTCACTTTCGGTTTGTTTTGCAGCAAGAATCGATTTTTTTTTAAGTTTAATCTGCTAAATTTTAAAATGTTGCTCTATTACTACCTGATATTCAGAGAAACCCACTTGAAGTAGATGATACTGTTCCCAAACCAGGCTCTTACTCCTAAAGTTCATTATTGCCAAAGACATGCATGGAGCTCAGGCACAACAGAGCTCTGAAACGTCATTTGTCAGCGAGTTTAAAAGTCAGGGCATGTTGGGACAGATTCATTTTAGTGGAACAAGTTTTAAGAGCATGTGCTGACAGTATTGTGGGTGCAATCTAGGTTTTGAGGACACAAGGCTTATGCCACTAATTTCAGCAAAGAATTTGGCGTGCTTCTCTATCCAAGTTATGCAGTATGAGGTTTAGCAGCTTGTAGCTTTTGAATGTAAACTTGAGCTGAAAAAAAGACTTTGTACGCATGTAATGTTAGACCCACTTCCAAATGTGCTTTTTCATCTTTTTCTCGAGTCTAAAAAATGTTGGGTCACCCATGGAAATGTCAGGTCAGGCCTAAACTCTACTCAAGCTGCCAAATTTGGGAAACCAGCTGAAGAAAGTAGCAAAAGTAGAGGTCAAACTGAGTAGCTTCACCAGATCTGCTGTCACACATCTGTCTCATGTGTCGTGAGCTACTTTTTCCTCCTTTTGTTTTCCATATATATATATATATATATATATATATATATATATATAAAAAAAAATACTACCAAAGGGGACTAAGATCACCGATGGTGGGGCGTGAAAGACCAGGAAAGAAAAGACGGGAGTGATGGGTGCAGTTTGGTGACAGTGTGATGTGTTGTACCGCATGTGAATGAGTGTATAATGTGTTATGTTGGGATAAAAGGAGACATTTAAACATAGGACAACTAGATATTTACAAACCGAAGAGGACAGAGAGAGAAGCATTCCCTTTTCAGTTGTTTATTTTTAGCGTATGGTGTGTGTGTGTGTGTGTGTGTGTGTGTGTGTGTGTGTGTGTGTGTGTGTGTGTGTGTGTGTGTGTGTGTGTGTGGAATGTGTTTGGGATCGAGAAGGCTTGTGAGTATATTTAAGTGTCTATGTCAAAACTGGGGGGCATCAATCACATCAAAATGACATATACATAATATACATACAAGTATCTTTAGCTGCTCAGACATATGTAAAGATACCAATATAAAGTCATATACATGTAGTCAAATAGTACATATACATATTAATTAATTAATTAATTGTGGGAAAAAAATGATTAATTTGTGCAGTCTTCAATAAAGACCAATGTGTAAACATCTATTTGAGAGTACACAATCGTCCTACATTTATCATATATATATATATATATATATATATATATATATATATATATATATATATATATATATATATATATATATATATATATATATATATATATATATACATATATATATATATACAGATGCAGTGAGCTACTTGATTATAGTTCATATTTGTTTGGCACAACTCCACACAACTCTCCGGGCTGTCTGTCTTCTGCATTAAGGAATGAGGTTTCTATTATTTGTCTTTGAAGAACAGGTTACATTCCTTCGTGTGTGCTCACACCATTCAGCAGTTTATCACATACAAGGACAAATGACATTTTTTAAATTCTGCTTGTTTTTGACTTCTCAGAGGAAAAAGATTCTGATGGAAAAGAAAAAAAGGCCAAGTCAAAAGAAAAGGACAAGAAGAAAGAACCAGCTTCAATGTTCATGATAAATGGAGACAAAGAGTCTAAAAGCAAAAAGAAAGGTGGTTGCATTTCTGATCATTTTCTCTATTGAGATCTCATATCTTTGTTGACTTTAAAAAGCATTTTTTGTTTTTTTGTTTGAGGTAGATTACATTTAACAGACGGTCAAATATGTGGCTGTGTGTGGGGAGCACAGTCCTTGTATCTTTGTAAAAATGTTAATCAATACATGAAATTTAACAAAAACTCCTATTTACTGAGCAGCTGCCAAGTCTGACAGCGATGACAGTGAGGAGGAGACAAAGTCAAGCAAATCAAAGAAGAAATCCAGCGCTGCACCTGCATCCATGTTTCAAACTTCTTCAGAAAAGGAGAAAACCAAGGACAAAGACAAGAAGACTAAGAAGAAAGGCAAGTTTCCTAAAAACCTTCTTTTTGTTTTTCAGTTAGTTTGACAAGTACTCAACATATTTCTATTTTCAGGAAAGGCAGAAGAGAGTAACGAATCTGAGTCAGAAAAAGAAGAAAAGTCTAAGAAGAAGAAGGGCAAAGGGAAGAAGAAAAAGGTCTCAAATTCTCACAAAGTAACACATTTTAGTCCGGTGATGTTGCACAGTAAAGAAAAAAAGTTGATTTACAATGAAAAATAACAAAAATGTCCTTTTCTTGTTTTCCTTCCATCCATCAGGAGAGACCCCCCTCACCTGAGATTGAATTTGACAACCTGGAGCAGTTTGTGATGGACCCAGCTCCACAGGGCGTGACTGTCAAATGCAGGGTGACGCGGGACCAGAGAGGCATGGATAAGAACTTCTATCCTCTGTACTACCTTCATCTAGACAACGAGAAAAAGGTCGGTTTCACTGTGTCGACAAGTTTCTATATAAAGGGACAGCAGCTTTAATATTGAAATATACTTGGTTTTTTTTACATTTCCACAACAACTACTATAGTTTAGAACAGCGGTTCCCAACCTTTTTTCCTTGGAGCCCCCCCTACTTGTGTCTAAGACCAGCCGGGCCCCCCGACCCGTACGTACTAGCACCAAAAGAGTAAAGTGATTCGATACAAATCTTTAATTTGAAAAAATGAACCTTAATTATGTTTTTTGTGATACATTTCTCTTTGGTTTACCCTGTATACATATGACTTTGTCTTTCTCACCTTCCTTTTGTGTCACCAATGTATAAAATACACACAAAAAATAATTGAATTTCTGAAAAATGTCTCTTTTAATATGAGAGCAAAAATGTTTATCATTTTTCCTTTAATAACCTGTCAGAGTAGTATGATTAAATGTTGAATAATGATATAATAATAAGTTTTAAGTTTTTATCCTGCTAAATAACTTATACATTATATACATATATATATATATATATATATATATATATATATATATATATATATATATATATATATATATATATATGTATATATATATATATATATATATATATATATATATATATATATATATATATATATATATATGTATATAATATGTATAATATATGTATATATATAATGTATTTTGGTCATTTTAAAATACTAAGTGGGTTTATACAGACTTGGATTACATATTCCATTAGGTGTGTTATTATGATTTTTTTATTTATTTAACATGCGCAAATATAATTTTTACAACTGCATATCCTCAAAGCAGACAAAGTTCCGCACACCCCCAGAGATCTCTGGACCCCAGGTTGGGAGACACTGGTTTAGAAGACGGCTGATGTTAACTGAGGAATCTCATTAATTATTCTTCAGATCAGCTGGTAAAGATGTTTAAGCAAAAGTAGGAAAGTCTTTGAAAAGTCGAGAGCTTGCAGCTTTAATAATCTGAACAGTGTCATTTATCACCAAGCTGATAGAACTTCTTCAGCAACCACTAGATTGTCTTTTTTTTTCAATTTTAATCAATAATATCCTCTTCTTTGTAGACTTTCCTGTTGGCTGGGAGGAAAAGAAAGAAAAGCGCAACTTCAAATTACCTCATCTCCATTGATGCTACGGACTTATCAAGAGGGGGTGAGAACTTTGTTGGGAAGCTGAGGTATGTTGCATTGTGTCATCAGAAGCAGTAAACAAGAACCAGCATGGCACCGTTTGAAAGAGCATGCCGTAATCACCTCTGAATTCTGTGCTGTGCAGGTCAAACTTAATGGGAACAAAGTTCACCGTGTTTGATAATGCGCTGAATCCAGAAAGAGCTCTTCCAGACTTGTCCAATGCACGGCAAGAATTAGCAGGAATCATCTATGTAAGTCCTACCAAGTGTTTGCCATTTACACGCTGTGCTTTTCAGGAATACTGTTTGATTTATCCTGCCGTTTGTTTGTTTCTGGCCTCAGGAGACAAATGTCCTCGGGATGAAAGGACCCAGAAGGATGACTGTGGTCATTCCAGGAATGGATAAGGACAATGACAGAGTCCCGCTCAGACCAAGAAATGTAATATTCCAAGCCAACAGGGGAGATACATACAATTACATGCAAAAAACTTGCCACACTTTATGTTCGAAATGAAAAGAACATTTAGCCAGTGCAGGAAATTGACATGAAAAATGAGCTTTTAATAATCTTTTTTTTTCTTTCTAATTTTATAAGCAGAGAACATATTGTGAAATGAGCACAGCTACCCGCAGACTCAACTCAACATCGGAGTGTAAATGTAATTTTCATCAGCTGACAGTTTCAGACCTCTGAATTGCGAAACCTTGTGGTTACGCTTAACAATTACGGACTCAGGTGACGGAAGATTCGAAAATTATGCAAACGGAGTCCTGCAAACCATTAGAAGGCTATGAAAGATACAAAAACGCTTCCAGTTTGCGGTTTCCACAGTCCAGAATGTCATTAGGACATACCAGTTTAGAGTTACTGCGGAATTCAAAATTAACTTGGTTTTCCGTGTCTGGAAAATCAAGAAAACTTTCAGCTAAAAGTACATGTATGCTTAACTCGAAAAAAAGGCGAAAGCCCCATTAGGAGGATGTTAGTGTTCTGTGAAAGTCACACATATAAGAACCTGAAATTGAAAAGAGGCTGGCATCTGGTTTGAAGCTGGGACTAAACACAAGTGGAAGGTTTCGGAGTGGCCCGCAGACACACAAAAAACGAAACAAAACAGGACACATAACCGATTTTGAGGAACAGCGAAGAACAGAGAGATGCTGGGTACAAAAATATCATTTAAAAGCTGTGACATCTGCCAAGGTCATATCTGAGTGAAGTCTTACCTCAACCTTTGCTTGTTGTTGAGAACAACAGAAGCAAAATCCATATTTCTTACAGCTCGGCTAATGGCATGTTTATTGTGAGAGCAACGCAAGGCCAGCGGGTAAAATCACATCACTTTTCACTGGTGTTTATTCACATATGTTTTGTCGATTGTCCGCAGGAATGTGACAGTTTGTTGATAAGATACCAGAATAGAAGGATGGAAAATCTGATTGAGCTTCGCAACAAGACTCCTGTGTGGAACGAAGACACGGCGTCTCACGTGCTGAACTTCAACGGCAGAGTCACGCAGGCTTCTGTCAAGAACTTTCAGATAGTTCATAACAAAGACTGTAAGTGCTCTTTATGCATCTGTGTTCTAGGGGAAGCATGGCTGTTTGTTCACAGCTGCATGTGTTGGAGAAATGAAATACAAGGGGTTTTCCAGGCAAGAAAAAAAATCAGTGGACCATGTAATAATTCAACAATAAGCCTGACTGCAACCTAAAGGTTCAAATCGCCAGAGACTTTACATTTCAGTGCATGAAGAAAGAACAAGGTTTACTAGTGGAAAACAACTCTAAATATGCATTAAAATATCAATTAGATCGTAATATCAGTTTTAAACATCTTTTAAAACATACACGTAGCGCAATGAGGACCAGGCGAGTTGGGAGGAGTAGACCAAAAGCAAATACAGAAGATCAACACTGCAGCAACTGTACGCGCACATGACAGACCCCAGCCTTATAATTATAGACCTGACAAGCGTGAGAGAGGCCAGGAAATGGATTCATAGGAATAACAAGCATCAGAGAAAAATGAATTAGTTCTGGTAGGTTCCCAACAGTTACAAATACTGTTATCCCAGCACTATAAGGTTTGCCCTCACGTATATATATATATAGCAGTCCAACCGTCCTCATACAAATGTGATACAATGCATATACATTTATATAAAATGCATTTGGGTAGTTTATGGTTTGTATTACCATTTAACTCGATTACAGTAGAGAGCGCTGTCTACATCCAAGACCAGACTAATCACGTTTTTCTGCATTGCATCGGTAATACAGCCGTTTTGATGGACAAACGACATGTGGAATAAATGTTTCAGAAAAGAATTAAGTTGACAAAACTCACTGGAAGTAATGATTGAGTAATCAAATCAGTATTGATGTGTTCAAAGAGAGCACAAAAAATATTTCCAAGAATTCCAACTACTCAAGACATTATAACATAAAACAAAGAAAGTAAAACATTGAATTAAAAAATGTGTGTATATATATATATATATATATATATATATATATATATATATATATATATATATATATATATATATATATATATATACATACATTTATATACATTTTTTAATTCAATATATATATATATATATATATATATATATATATATATATATATATATATATATATATATATATATATATATATATATATATATATATATATATCCTTAGGTGTTTTCAACAGTCCAGCACGCACAAACTAACAGTGGTCATTAACTCAAAGTACTATGATCGTATGTAGTAGGATTAATTTGGGTTGTAGTATTGTAGCAGTAGGTTGGATTTGGACTATTTAGGGTACACAGGTCATAAGTGTAATGTTAGTCAGGCCACTATTATCTTTAGCCTGTCCAAATATCACTGACTGTAACATGATCCCATCATCCCTCCCCCATTACTGAACCAAAAACCGTTTTACCATCTTTACCATCTAATCAAGACTGACAGCGAACATTTGATAATATGGATGATAGAATCTGTTGGTAAACTGAAACCAGGCTTTAATTAAATTGTGCAATATTTTTTTCTCATTTAAGTGTAGGAATATGGACGAAAAAATGTGACCCAACACTGTATTAGAGAATAACAGAACTGGAGTAAATGTTTTAGTTCTGGACTGTTAAAGAGGTGAAGAACAGAACATGATTTCAAAGGATCGTTGGCGGGCTGTTATCCACATCACGCACTGAATACGAATGTGATCCAACATTTCGTAGAGGTGAAAGGCATGCTGACAGCCTTATGTGGATGGAAACATAGATGCGACTGCACGCCAACTACAATCTATTGATCTTGCATGATTCTGGTTTCAACATCTGGAACTCATCTGGAGCTCCAGTAAATCTCCGGGGACATGGTCTTCCTCTCTGAAACGAGTGCCACCCATTGTTGCTTTTTTTTTTTTTGTCACAGAAAAATCAGTAAAGAGTCCTGTCTCTTCACCGCTACAAAATACACCCAGACAGGAAAACTAGATCTGTCCACTCAAGATAAAGCTTTCATCTTTGTCCTGAAGGGCTGCTGTTATTTATTCTACACAATATTGACAGTGATAAAAACTGCAAAAAAAGATAAAACACAAGCTAACTTTATCTCAGCGACAACAACTCACCATCATTGGAGCAGAGCCAGACTCCCATAGTACCCACTTCTGTGCATTAGTTAGGATAAAATGTTTTTAGTAGGATTAACCAGAATGCCTACCTTTTCTAAAAATGTTGTTGCATATAGGTTTTGTATAACAAACAATACTTACAAGTACATTTTCAAACACACATTTTATGTCTGTTAAAATTGAACTTTACATGTGTGTAAGTAAAAGCTTATGTATATTAATCTTCAATTGCAACTTTATTGACACAGTTCCTTGCTTTTTGCAGTGGACTACATCGTGATGCAGTTTGGACGAATAGCTGATGACATTTTCACGCTGGACTACAACTACCCCATGTGTGCTGTGCAGGCCTTTGCCATCGCGCTCTCGAGCTTCGATGGCAAAATCGCTTGTGAATAATACAAATGTCATCAGCTGTCTACTAACACTGAAACCAGAATGGAACGAGGCCACAATTTCCATCAGACCCACGCATGTCTTTGGACTGGCGTACTCATCCTGCGATGGGCGGCAGTGATAATGATGGCTCCTTGAGGACAACCACATACCTGCTGCTGCATTTCCAACCCATCCAGGTGCAATGAACAAAACCAAACATAAAAGATCATCTTAACTTGTCCAGCATGGCACTGGAGAGTTCCTTTTGGTTATTCAATGGGAAAAGAAACAGAAATTGTCTGAGCCACAAATAGGACTTCAAAAGGACCCAGAGACTGGAGAGTTAGGGGGTTTTGGAGAGCTGGAAGACGACACCTCAGTGATGAAGGTGTTGAAGGTATATTAAAATGTTTAAAAGACATCTGGCTTTATACGTTTTGCTTTGTTATGCTGTGTTTGCATTGCATTCCTGAAATAGATCACCATTGTTTTGTGTCATTTGTGACTTCACCCGCTTGTGTGAAACACAAAGACTAAACGCAGAAGCTGAAGATGGGAACATCTGTGTTTGTGAAGACAGTAATCTGTATTTAATTTGACGTATTACACCAGTATGCACAATTGACCAATTTATACTCTGATATCTCATAATATTATATTTATTTGAATCCTATTAATTCTGATAGAAGTTGACTGTGCAGGTGTAGTGACTGTGGAACAATATTGTAACGGTAACATGCATAGTTTAAGGGGAGTGTTTAGTTTCAGGTGTCTATTATGAGTGATTGTTCTGTCTAAAATTTGCTCGTTTCAGATAATTTGGTCTGATTTGAGCTTTTGTAGGGGTTTTTTTTGTATTTGTATCAGATTTTGTCAGAATTTTGTAAAATTCATGTATTTTCCTGAACTATTGCCTTTGTTGCATTTCTGATCTGAAAGGGCGAGCATAAAGCTCTAACACTGATCTCAAAACAGGCACAGCCTGCAGAGGAGAGGGGTGGAGTTAAGGCAAGTTTCTGATGCCCCTTAAACCCTTGCTGTGATGAACTGAGTTGTAAAACCATGTTAAAAAGAGAGCTTTCGTTCTGTACATCTTCAGGCTGATTCCTCTTTTTTTTCTCTCTCCGTTTTACCTTTTGGGATTTGCCACAGAAGATCACCTATGTCCATCTTACATTTCAGTCTTACCCCCCTACCACCAATTGCATATCCTCTTTCACGACATCCAGAAATCTTCTCTTTGGTCTTTAAAAAAAAAGATGGGAGATCAGAAAATGTCACCTTTGAGGTTATAATGCATCCAAATTAAACGTCATCAATGTCACTCTATTCTATAAATATATGCTTTGTGAGTAAAAGGCCTATACAGTATGTTTTGTAATGCGTCAGAAAAGTTATAAAACATGTTTTATGACTGTATCATCTGCTGTGAGCGGGCAGCTGGCAGATAATCAGACAGATTCCAGTTGCAAGTTTCAGAGACACCCACCCTTTTTCTTCAGTGGTTGCCTGACATGTCGAGAGGAGCTTCGCTCAGGATGAAAAACCTGTTTGAACCGAGGGCCTCGAGAGTAAGTGAGAGGTGTGTATTCTGCCTGAACCTGCTCAGGCAGTTGTCCAAACTCGCAGATTAAATGGAGCCTGAAGCTGGCGGCTGCTCTTGAACAGATGCTGCATGGTGAGTTCTGTTTCCCCAGTATTGTCTGTTTTTGGTGGCGAACTTGCAGCTAAACAACTGCCAACTTTAATACTGTCATTCTCAAGTGCAAACACTCTTGACGTAGTCACATTGTGGGTCAAAAGGGGATATGTGCATAATAATCTTAAAATATTGCAAATATGTTGTTGACCAACAGAAGGAGCTGTTGCTGGATGACAAATGTGTTTGTGAGGGTTGCAATGATAATATCAGTTGTTGAGAGCTTGTTATATCCTCTCTTTTCTTTTTTTTTTTTAAATAGGCCTGGAAATAAAGGGGCAAACTAGGGCATAAGTCTCTATTTCCTTAACTTTACTAAAGAGGTTAGTGTTTGTTATTGCATTTAGCTGATAAATACATTTGTATGCGGATAGTTTCTTTTTCTAATTCAAATGGAAGGCACGAGTCTGATGGCAAAACTATCCAATAAATCAATTGTACCATGTAACATTTACTATATATTGGTTCTGTTTCAAGTTTCAATCTCACAGTGATATTTTATGAGTGATATCACTCATAAAATATCACTGTGATATTGTAGCATATGCTACGATCTATTACTGGAAACATTGAAAATAATGTACTTAATTTGTTGAATAATAGAGAAATATCTCATTAAAAAAAATCAAGGCCCCGGATTGAAATGAGTGTTTCATGTCTTGTAACAGCATTTGAGCAGACTGGATCTAACTAACTCAATTCTTTTTACTTTTTTTTTTTTTTTTTTAACCCTAGCAATGAACCAACATTTCCTTAAAACATGAAAAGATTATATCATGTTTAGATATAACTATTTGCAATCTGTTTAGTTCATTGGAATTTTGGCTTCCTTTAGTGTTTGGTTGTGAGTAATAGAAATGTAAACATGTCAAATGGGAAACGTGAAGACATAAAAGTCTTCTTTGGACATGGAAAAAATGCTCCATAAATAGAATTGAACAAAGAAGGAAACATCTACACTTATATAGTAAAGAATTCAATAGAATTTCAGACTAGAAAATAATGTGGTAAAACTATGCATCCATCCATAATCTCTGCCTGCTTCCTCTCAGGGTGACCGGGGGTCGGCTGCAGCCTAAGAGCCTCATATAACATAATGTAATCTAAAATTACAGTTAGGGTTTAGATTCAGTTTTGGTGGAATATAGTTTATAAAATACATTGCAACAAAGGGTTTTTACATACATTCATATTTAATATAGCATGAACATATTGTTTCAGTGGTGACAACATGCAAATTTTCCGTCCATGTTTTGATAAAAATGTTAATTTTTGAAAGAGAGAGATGTTGCTCCAGCTCTACAGAGGAAAAGAAAAACTTTTGTCTAAAACCTCAATAAATATTGACCCCTTTTTCTCTCCATTTCTACACAGTACATCATAACATCATTTGACGATCATTTCATTTCATTTCATTTCATTTCATTTTATTCTTTATTTCATTCAAAAAATATAACAAACAATTCAATACAAATACAAATGTTCATAAATTGTGAATGGTTTATCTGAGTTAAAGTTACCTAGAGATACATAGCGTGACCTTGGGTTTGACTATGCACGTCTTCACCATTTCAAAAGTCTGCTTACATCTTTTAGTTTTTCATTTTTCTTCATTAACTAGTCCTTCTTCTCTGCAAAAGCTTTGTTACAGATAATATATGGTCTTACTTTTTTTTGTAAGTTAAATATATGATATGTGTATTGATTTGATTTGATTTTGATTTGATTTTTATTTTTGTACATGTAAAAAACAACACTTCAAGAGAAGTTAAGAAAACAAAACAAAGAATTTCATCCTTTAACACTTGATATCTTAGTTTACATGTGCAAAAAAGGAGTAGGAATCCTAGGAATTTAATCCTACCCCCATTCACTAATCATTTAACCCGTATTTATAAATACTCACACACTGTACTCACACTGCTAAATAACAGTATAATAATAATGATAATAATAATAATAATTATACTATACTGTAATTATACTCACATAGTTGAATATTTCTATATATATTTGTACACACATGCCCATATAAATATTTATATAAATATACTTATTTAAACTATACTGTCTCTATTAACTGCATCTGCTCTTTATCTATGTGTATATCTACTTACACACATAATATATATATATATACCTATACATACGCATACACCCATACATACCTACATATATATATATATATATATATATATATATATATATATATATATATATATATATATATATATATATATATATATATATATATATATATATATATACACACACACACATACATACACATACACATATAATTAGCTACCCGTTTATGAACATAAATATAAACAAATCTACCCATTCACCCAATAGTGTTTATCTGCAGGCCCCTAAAAGCAGCTAAACCCCTTCCTCTTTGTTCCTCGTGAAAATCATGTTTTTATATTTGTATATATTTGTATATATATATATATTTATATATATTTAGTGGTGATGTTTAAAATGACTACTGGTCTTCGAGCACATTGTCAGACGGGTTTTTGAGACAGGAAGCTCCAATCAGTGCTCAGAGATTTGTGGGCGGGGCCTGCGTCGGAGTCACTGCTCGTTGATTGACGCACTCGCTCGGCTCCTCCTCGAAAACTCTTATTTCCCTCCCCCTTCGTTTTCCAGTGTAGTGCGTTGATTTCATACCAAAGTCATACTTTACATTCCAGTTATACTGTCAAACTTCTGAGAAATATTGCGGAAAACAGCAAGGCGCCAAATTATAACAAAGTTACCTAAAAGAGCAGCTGGTCTCACAGGGAAAAAAATAAGGTGACTTCCAGAATAAAAAAAGGTAAGTTCTCCACAAATATTTCCTCTTTCTTGTCCAAGGCATTTGCTGGGGAGTTTTTTCATGCCGCTTGTCTCGGTGAAGTTTTCAGATCATTGTCATTTTTCACATTTTTTCCGCGGAGCTGCCTGCAGTTGGGAGGGAAGGAGATATGTGGAGATTGATACACAATTGTGTTTGACTTTCCCAGTGAGCAGGGGTATCTTTGACAAGCATATTTTCACCGGTCGCGCGCTCCCTGGCACACACTATTACAAAAAAAAAAAAAAAGAAAGAAAAAGAAAAAAGAAAAGCTCCCCTCTTGGGCAGAGGAGAACTGGGCCAATATGTTTGTCTTCTGTGTCGCGCAGCTCACACACCTGGATCCCAAACTTCCAGCTTTGTGGGACATTTACAGCGACCGGCACCGAGAGATTTGGAGGAATCCCTTCAGCCTGGTGTGGAGCTCTGCATCCCAGAGGTAAAACAAGGTCCTGATCTGTCAGCACTTCCATGGAGGCGAGAGCTGCTGCTGCTCTCCCAGCGCACACGGCAATTCAACACATAACAAGAAGCACAACACACTTTATACTCCACAACACACCATCTTTGTCAAAAAAGTTTGTTTTAAAGTAAGCCAAAATTACAAAAGTGCAAACTCTCTCCAGCACCAGCAGTGGGAGATAATAATAGATAATAGAATGAAAACAACACAGACTTTGTAATTTATTTCATTTCATTTCATTTCATTTTATTTATTCCATTCATGGTATATATTCTCAATAATTTTGTACAATATTTCATGAAGTACACATTATCACCATAAAAGAAAAGGAGCAGGAAGAAGAAAACTTATGATACCTGCCCCTCTCTGTTAATACAATTACGTTGACTTACTCACATATTTATAACATGAAAACAAACAAAAAATACCACTCTATCTATTCTTTTTCTCTTTCCCCTTCTTCTTTTTTGTAGGCACTTATCTTCTCTTTTTTAAACATTTTCTTAAGTTGATACAAACTTGTGCAACCTCTCAGTTCCTTGCTTTGTCCATGCCATAATTTTACACCTGTAACAGAAATACACCTTTGTTTTATGTTTAGCCTTGCAAAAGTATGTTTGAAATCATGTTTAAGTCTGTTGTCTTCATCCTCCAATCTGAACAAATTTTGCAACTGATTTGAACAATTTAAATATTACTACAACTTATTAAAGACAAACTGGTTTTTAATCTGTAACACTCCAGGATATGTTATTATACATGAGGCTAATTCATTTACCCCAAATACCTGAAGCTAAACTGTTTTCTTGACAATGTTTTGTATATTTGTACTATTGCAGAATAACGGTGGATTTATGAATATAAGACCAACAGAAATGATTCCCTGTTTTTTGTTTAGTTTGTTTTTACCACCCTAGAGCTACACTTTTGCAAACTAAAATAGTTTCTCTCCTCAAAAGAAAAGTATTTTCTCCTGTGTATTGAGACTCCTGTATTCATTCATGAGCTTCAACATTGAGAAGTATCAATAATTCACCCCTTTCAGTTAATTCAGAAGCAACTGGGCCCACAAAAAAACAAGCGATGGCTGCTTGCAGCCAGAAAATGATGTGGAAACGCCACTGTTTATAAAACCAAGAAGGAAATGGTACCAAAAATGTTATGAATTAGGAGTTACCTTTCACTTTCTGTTGTGATTTAAAACAAATAGATCTATGTTGTCTTTAGTATTAATTGAGCTTTGCTTGTTCTTTCTGAGTTTTCTTTTTGGTGCCAGCCACCTGGTTATGTGATGATACTCTGCAAAGTCTCACTAAGTGCATAATTCGGGGGTGAGGATTTGAGACGCACTGATATGCGGCAGGCTAATTGTATAATCATACGCGTGCCACCTCAGGCTACACCTGCTTCCAGGCTGGGCCAGACTCCACAAATATAAAGATAATGACAAATTAAAAAATTTGGAGCTTCTGAGTAAATGTAAAAACAAACAGACAAACAAACATAAAAAGCAGCATTTCCCAGTGTATACAGCCACACAAGCTGCTTAGTTGAGTCACTGACAGTCAACAGGTTTGACAAAACAGCAGAATGCAGTCTGTCAAGTTGGTTAACCCTTCATCTGTCTTTCATCGGTTTTATCTCCCATTTTCGTACAATTGTAAATCTTTTTTGAAAATTTTTCGGTGGAATCGAGCTCAGCTGCAAGGCAAACAGTTGTTCCACCTCTGTTTTTTGTCAGCGTGGCTATAAATTTACAGAAGACAGAACATAAGGCTTTTGGTGTGGTCTTTGAAGCTCTGCAGTCTCTGTCTTTTTGGCCACATTTTTTTTTTTTTTTTTTTTTTGCCACAAGCCTGATAAAGAGAAGGAACAGATATCATATGGCTTGTATTTTTTTTCTTCCCCCCTTTGGTCATGTTAGGTCATGGTTGAAATACAGAATCTATCGATTTAACCTCCTTTAAGAACTGCTTTCGATGAACATATGGGAATGATGTATCCACCAGAGCAACCAAACAATGTTTCTTTGGTAAATGAGACTCACCAAGGTGCCTAATAATAGATTTGATGCTGATGGGTAAATCTGGAAAGGATTTAGCATTCTGCTGCTCTGACAGATTCTCCGTTTTTGTTTTTGAGCAGCCTGGATGTATCGGGCCTCCCAGTGTACAATGTGTTTTTCTTTTCTTTTTTTCTTTTGTGTGTCCTTTTCATTTATTTTCAGTGGTTTTTTATTTTTATTTGCGCTGTTGTTGTGTGAGAGGGTTAAATGCACAGGGAAAGTTTTACAACTCCATCCATGTCATGGAGGTCAATTAGATTACTTGGTAGTATCCCCTCAAAGTGGCTGTTGTGTCTTTTTTACGCCCCAGCTGTGTTCCTTCGGGCTGTTTATCAGAGCTGCTTAATGAGCATGTGTTCTCCCATTAGGCTAAAAGAAAATGCAATCCTCTCATGGTTGTGATTTTTCAAAAAAAACGTACAAGAAAATGGCAAAGGTGATGTAGATTTTTTTTTTAGAATGACGCAGTTGTCTGAGATTTTACTGAAATGTCATAGTCATGCTTTTATCAAAAGAACTGCTTTTTAATCTTTACATCTCTGCTGTAAGTGTTGGTAGTGGTGGTGTTGGGGCTTTGGGGGGTGATGGGGGGGGGGGTCACGCACTCAACTGGACTCCACCCAGCTTGAATCAGTTTTACAGCTTTGCGTTCCCTAATATCGAGATTCAGGAAAGGCATCATGTTATGAAGTTGGGTGGAGAAAAAACCGGAGAAGCTGAATATTTTTGTCCTGATCCGGGTCTGTGATGTCACACTACTCTGCACATCTGAGCCGCTCACTTCACGGCATAATTTCCATACTTACCTGGCCCAAAATAAACAAGCTTGTGTTATGTTGGAGTTATTGTCGTCAAGTACATAATGGCTGATTTTTTTTGTTGTTGATTTTTTTATATTCATATTATTCCCCCTTTAAGTCACTTTAGGTATTGCAAATCATTAGTGGCATTTAGCGTTTTCCCGTGCAGGAGTGCATCCTCCACTTTTGCCTCCCGGTGTTTACTTTGGATGCGGCTCTGTTGACCGTTTGTCCGTCGCTGCTTCGCTTATTTGTGTTAAACCCACAGAAGACCGGCTAATGAGCTTTTGCCCATTTGTGCAGACATTGGCTGCTTTTTAGCACCATTCCCAGAAGTGCTCGTCCAAATGGTGGACTCTTACCTCTCTGTCACACCAAATCTGAACAAATACCACTTATGTCTGCATGGTGAGGACACAGAGGGCCTCCGAGCGAAGCCTGCAGCTCTCAGCAGAAGGACATTAATGGCAGTCTGGAACACAATATGCAGTTTGACACTAACAAGCAGGGGATGGGCTGAGGAGTGTGTTTGTGGAGATGAATAACAAAATGAGCCATTTGTAAAAGTGATCAAATCGAGGAAGACAATGCAGGAGATTTCAGCCAAAAGTGATCAAGTTTGGATAAAAGAGCAGCTAATTCAGCTCTTTCGGATCCCACCAACTCAGTTTATCAACAATGTATTCACATCATGGACTGCACATGTTTGCACATACTCCAAGCCATCGGGTTTTAACAGATAAGCTTTTCTGGCTTCTTGTTCAGACCACTCAGGGGAGGAGCGAGCGAGGAGTGGCCTCGAACAGTGTAGTCTTTGTGTCAGCTGTCCACATGTTGTTAAATGTTTTAGTTGTTCTTTCTCTGGCGACCAACTGTTAGGAGTGATGTTCCATATAAATGAACTCGAAAGAGAGAAAGAGCTGAGAAAGAAATGTCTGTGTGTGCGCTAGCGTCTGGGACCACTCCGGCCCATATTACAGATAACAGGGGACACACTCCCACTGTGGGTCTGTCTTCCATTTCATATATGTGTGTGTGTGTGTGTGTGTGTGTTTGTGTGTGTGTGTTTGTGTGTGTGTTTGTGTGTGGCCTGTGTGTCACACTAGAGCTCCAGTGACCCAAGGGCACTCATGTGAAACTCCTTTAATCCCTTTGCTCAGTGTGTTTTGGGTTGGGGGATGATCTTCCCTCTACAACACAGTTATTCTCTTCAGTCCAAGTCCCTTTTTATGCTTACATGTTAAAGCTTTTCGTCTCTTTTAATGTCTCATTTGAGTTTTTCCTTCTGAAAATCTCTTGCGTATCACCCTGATAAAATAAAATCCACGGCTGCTTTTAATGCCTTATGGCACGGTTCATACAGTTAGATGAATTACTGTCTGCTGCGTTCTGCTGCACGTCTTAAAGGTTTCACAGATTATGGCTTCAAACCGCGTGCCTCCCCACAAAATGACTAATTCAGGCTAGATTGGCTTCCCCGCCACTTACATTGGAAAATTTCCGATCAGAATGCTGATTCAGGTTGTAAAAGAAAAAAAAAAACACACATACTGGCTTGCTTGCCTCACTTTTTTGTCATAGTTTCCCTCTTCAGCTGGCTTAAATGTCTAACATCCCGATAGTTGCAGACAGACCACATATCCAGGATCATCCATTACTTGAAATAGAGAAATCATTGAATGGATCAGGTCTTATGTTCTTGCTCTGGCTCAACATGTACCGAGTGATTTGTCTTCACAGAGTTAAGGAAAGACAGAACCCGTCTTCATGCTGTGAGATTTATTTAGAAGAAGGCAATAAATAACAGATCAGCCTTGTTTTCTTTTGTTTTGCTTTTTCATTGTGTTAAAAAGATTTAAAAAACGCATGCCACACTCTTCCAGCTGAGTATTTTCACACAGAAACTGTGGACATTCCTGTGTGCAAGATGTTATTTTGTGGGGTTATAGTCTTCCGTGGGTATTCAGCTGGTATCAAACTGCAAATGTTTTGACTTTACAAGGGGTGCAGATGGTGTGTGCTCATGTGTTTGTCTCAAGTTTTCCCTCTACCTCTCTTTCTGCCTCTTGCCGTGTGAGTTGTTGGCTGTCCAGCCCTCCTCTCACTCTCAGCTCTGATTGTTTCCTGAGCGCCGTGCCAGATAGGAAGTAGGAGGAAGTTATTGGAGGAGCTGGAGAGAATTTATTAGGGCCAAACACAGACACAGGAGGGAGAAGGGAGGGTGGTGGCTAATTTTCTTTTCTTTTTCTTTTTTTTTTTTTTTGGGGGAGATGGAGCTCGTGGTTTTCTGGATTCTCGCGAAGACAGTGGTGTCAGCAGCAAAACGCAGAGCAGACACTGGTGCC
This sequence comes from Cololabis saira, assembly GCF_033807715.1. NCBI lineage: Eukaryota > Metazoa > Chordata > Actinopteri > Beloniformes > Belonidae > Cololabis > Cololabis saira. The sequence continues at coordinate 14,786,727 of NC_084594.1, forward strand.
AGCGTAGATTCACCCCCTAAATTAACTCCAGCGCTGCAGGCTAAATGTGTGCATTTCTTGTAAATGCAAAACGGTTCAGACTGTGCGCCGGGAGGAGAGCGAGGCTCTTGTCAGAGAGCGGCCTTTCCTGGCCTGGAACCTAAAATGTTTTCTTTATCTGTAATCTGACCTTAGCGAGCAGCTGCTCTTTCTGCCGCCAAGACCTGTTGTTTCCCCCGTCAAATGTGTGTTTGTGTGGCAGGGGTTGTATGTGTGTGTGTGTGTGTGTGTGTGTGTGGAGGGCTTTAGCTGTGACGGAGAACACTGACGCTGCATCTGTGAGGGTCCTCAAATTTAGCAAGAAGTGTGGCTCTCATGTGGTGGGGGTTTAGGCGCGGATGTGTTACTGTACGAGGGTTAAGTTTGGTAGTGGCGCGTTCAAGTCTCGAAATGAACAAAGCGGGGACTAATGTGCAGCGTCCTGGTTTATAAACAGATAGTTACTTACACACTCGCGGCGAGAAGTGATGGAGAAACATGAAAAAAGAGGCAGATTTGCTGGAAATCTGTTAGTAATATTCTTTGAGACATGAGTCAGTGGAAGCGCGTTAGGGAGGTGGGGGGTATACAGAGCTGTGGGGACAAGCAGAAATCTTTCTTTTTCTCACAATGTTTGTGTAAGTTAAAAAAAAAATCAAGATTTCCGTGTAAAAGTTTAGCTCCGTCCTGTTTGTCCACATGTCCACACAGGGAAGTGTTGATGCAATGCCCTCCTACATCCTCATCAGTGCCTCTCATCATATTAGCTGGGCAGTATCATTTTCATGGCTAAATGTTGCGTTTCAATAATTGCAGTGTGTGGGCATGTTCAAACTTTGAAAGGTTTGTTTTATTTTTGGAGCATAGAAAGTGTGATGATTGACATCATTTTTGAGCTTTTATTGTGATACTGTTGTGTTCTGTGCTGTATATCAATATAGCTATTAGGGATGGGCGGTATGGACTAAAAAATTTATCACGATAATTTCTGCATTCCGATATCCCGATAACGATAAAATGACGATAAAAAAAATACTAATTCAACTCCACCTTGTAACTATAAACCTATCTCATCATCATTTTCTTTCTTTCTTTCTGGCTCATTTCTTTCTTTCTTTCTTTCTTTCTTTCTTTCTTTCTTTCTTTCTTTCTTTCTTTCTTTCTTTCTTTCTTTCTTTCTTTCTTTCTTTCTTTCTTTCTTTCTTTCTTTCTTTCTTTCTTTCTTTCTTTCTTTCTTTCTTTCTTTCTTTCTTCCTCGCTCATTTCTTTCTTTCTTTCTTTCTTTCTTTCTTTCTTTCTTTCTTTCTTTCTTTCTGGCTCATTTCTTTCTTTCTTTCTTTCTTTCTTTCTGGCTCATTTCTTTCTTTCTTTCTTTCTTTCTTTCTTTCTTTCTTTCTTTCTTTCTTTCTTTCTTTCTTTCTTCCTCGCTCATTTCTTTCTTTCTTTCTTTCTTTCTTTCTTTCTTTCTTTCTTTCTTTCTTTCTTTCTTTCTTTCTTTCTTTCTTTCTGGCTCATTTCTTTCTTTCTTTCTTTCTTTCTTCCTCGCTCATTTCTTTCTTTCTTTCTTTCTTTCTTTCTTTCTTTCTTTCTTTCTTTCTTTCTTTCTTTCTTTCTTTCTTTCTTTCTGGCTCATTTCTTTCTTTCTTTCTTTCTTTCTTCCTCGCTCATTTCTTTCTTTCTTTCTTTCTTTCTTTCTTTCTTTCTTTCTTTCTTTCTTTCTTTCTTTCTTTCTTTCTTTCTTTCTTTCTTTCTTTCTGGCTCATTTCTTTCTTTCTTTCTTTCTTTCTTTCTTTCTGGCTCATTTCTTTCTTTCATCATCCTTCCTTCCTTTATCGTTTTTACCGCGAGATGGCAATTTCTTACCGTGGGGAATTTTTTTGACGGTATATCGTGAACGGTAAAATATCGCCCATTCCTAATAGCTATTACACATTCTTAAGTGAGGCTGCTGTAACATAAGTAAATACGCCAAAACAGGAAATACTGTTAACTATACTGTTACTGAATCCTAGCCACATTCTTTGCAAGTTTGTATTTAGTTAACAAAGCCTATATTATATAATTTACTGAATAAAAAAATTAATATGTTACCCTCTTAAAACGCTCGTGAGGTGATGCAGGATCCTTCTTTTCCTCAGGTCTTTGTTTGATGTTTGGTTGGTCTGATTGTGCTTTTAAGCTCTTCAGCCGAAGAGCGTGTGTCCATGTAGCATTTTTGGTCTGGCACAAAAGTGCTGACAGGGTGCCGAGAGGGACGCTATCTGAGCTTCTCATCATGAAAGCACTCCTGGGTACACGAGGACAACTAGCTGACTGAAACCACTGACTGCACATACAGATGGATGTAGCCACCACGACATGGCTATTAGGTTTGTGGCCTGCCATCCTCAAGAATGAGTGGAGTATTTAACCATTTCAATCTTGGGTTTTTCCCCACCAGAATTGATGCTTAATGAAGGGACTTGGGCAAGAAGATAATGTCCTAATGCAACTTGGGTAACTCACCTTTCACTCAGAATGCCCCATCCATAATTATGAATGACTTTAAGGATTAATGCAAGTTAATAGGATGAGTTTTATACATATATTTGTATTTATATGTATATATGTACAGAAAAAAGAAGACATCTCTAGAAACAAGAACCTTTTTTTTTTTTTGCTGGCATGCAAGGACTTTCCTGTCTTTGTTGTGATAACTTCTGTTTTACTTATTATAAGAGTAGTTTGTGATTTGATTGAGACCAGTGCCTTTTCAGAAAAGTTCAGTGATGTTCAAAGATAAGTCCTTGAAGCAGATGCACAAAAAAGAAAGAAAGAAAGAAAAAAAATCTCCTCGGTCTGAAAAAGATCTTCATGTTGCCAGCCGTGCTTTTTTATGAGCAAATGCACGTTTGTTGTATTGCCTGTTTGCAGCCTTTTTAAAGAGTAAAATCCAAAGCTCAAATCATTATTCATCGAGTCTGACATCACTGAGGTTGAGGTCGTTCTCATAGTTTATGTCTTTTATTGTATCCTTTCTGGGCCTTTGTGGCGCTAATACTGCTGTCGTGGCAGGACGGGTTCGCATGGCTCTCACGGTGAGATGTTTAGTCTCCGTAAAAACATAATCTTTTATGATCCATCCTGTTTTGTCTGAAGCACCCACTTGTTCGGTGAATGCACTTTTCCCACAACTGGACTGGAGAGGAGATCAAAAATCGAACATGACAGAGTAATTTTGACCCGAGGTCTCGCCTCACTGCAGCATAAGTAGAAACCCATCTGGCTGATCCAATTCAGAGCACCGAGATGATCTCATGTTCAGCGGGAGATTAATTTGAAATGATTCGGTGCTCCCGTGCCAGCTGAAGGACGTTCTCCTGTTTACCAGCGGTTCCGTCTTGTTTTCTCCACCTGCAGGTGATCGTAAGGGCCTTCCTACATCGAGTGTCGCATTCAAACATCTGTAATCAAATCCCTTGTCAGATATAGGCTGAATCGACAGCTCTCCCCCATGTGACCCGGCAGTCTTAGAGCTACTGAGGAGAATTACTGGAATTCACTGGTACACAATCCTGTCTAGGAAGAAGAAGGGAGGCTTCAGTGCATTTCCAGCAAACTACTCAGTTCATAGATGGAGCCGAAGCAGAGATAAGCCGATTGGTGAAAACAGGTTGCAATGTGATCGCTCTGTGCAGCGCTGGGAAAATAGGAAGAGGGATTCTGGTGCATGAATGGCACTGTTTCAATGAATGTGCAAGGCACATAGCTTTGCGGCATTATTTACATTCCTGCTGCACATTGGAATCCTGTAGCATGTTAGTCTCAGGGTTTTATGGCCGGACTCCTGGAAAATGAGAAAGGAGGTGTGTCATTGATTTTTCTTTTTTTGTGCGTGTATTTAATGTGAGAAAACTGTGTCAAGAACCTCAATAAACCCTCCCATTCATATCTCATGCAGTGGGTTTGTGCATGGGAGGTGGACCACCGCAGTATGTTAATTGAATTAATATTTTCTAGTATATGGTGTCACACTTCCCTTGAGGCTGAAATCTTTTTTTTTTCTTTTTCAATCAATCATCAAACCAACAGATTTCAACAACGGTGACGCTATAACTGGGTACTAATTGGTCATTTTGTGTAAAACAAACAACCTAACATTTATAATCAGCATAGTTGCATTCATTTGAAACTTTTTTTTGGTCAATTATAACTATGTTGTAGTTATAATTGTTTAAAACACTTAAACAGGTTCAGATGGCCATTGAATTGTTAAATAAATGTGGTTCACCTGGGATTTACAGCTGGCTTTTTTACATTGTATGTTGGTCATGAATCCTATTGAATCCTAAAAGTTCTCATCTTTAGATGTTACAATTAACTCATTAAAATAAAAGTAGCTTTTGCCTAAATGTCCTTTACTGTAAAAGTGATTTGAACAAAGTCGCCTGTGCTGATGTCCTCGGAGCTCGAAACGGGACGAAGCGGGAGCGTTTCAGTGCTGATGTTGCATTCCAGTTGGAACAATCCCACTGTTTTCTGTAGTCCAAAGTGGACGCCTAAATTGGACAACTACCCCCCCGCCCCCGCCCCCTCCCCCTCCAACACACACACACACACACACACACACACACACACACACACACACACACACACACACACACACACACACCCTGTTTCCCCCCTCTGCTTTCCAACCAGCCCACTCCCCCCCCACACGCATCCCCTGGTCTCCTGCCCTTATTTGGGAAGAGACGTTCTGAGCGCTTGGCAGAGGGGAGGTAGGCCGAGGAGGCAGGGAGGGAGGGAGGGCGTTGAGTTGACACAAGGGAGGCAGGAGGAGAAACAGTGAGCACTCGCAGCCCTTTCTTAATAAGGACATGTCTGGAATTCAGGCCCCTCTCGCGGTGAAGAGCCTCTCTTTTTGCAGCACCTCTCCCGAACTGACTCGTGTGAACACTCGGAGCTCCAGCGAGGTCGTCAGATCTGTGGTTGCACTGTTTGCTGCTCCCCACAGCTTCCAGACTAGAGGGCTTTTGCTGTGTTTTCTCGGCTATAATTGGCCGTAAACAAGGGAGCAGCCACTTCTTCCTCACTTACACCTCCATCAACCTCTGATTGCTGAAGCCGTTACTCCTCGACACCTGAGCTTTTGATAATGATAAATAATTTTGGCAACATCTGCAGTACTTCAGTTTGAAGCTCAGTGTGTGTTTGAGGACCGCTCTTGTTGAGGTCAGGAGGCCTATACGCTGTTTTGGCTTTAAAATTGTACCAAAGCAGATTTCTGACAACATTTCTGTAGGTTGATATTACATTAATTACTCACGACCATAAATATTGAGTGAGCTACATTCTATGGGGACCTTTATTTTACTTTCTTCAGTTTCAATAAATGACTTAACTAATGATAAATGATGAATAATGATCATGTTCTTTACTGCTCCACAGTTTTTTCAATTACAGTAGCTGAAAAAATACCTTTATAGTCTCTCAAAGCTCCAGGTGTCAGTTATATAATTTAAGACGAGGCAGCAATGACAAATATTTGTTTCCAGTTTTTTGAAATGTGACTATTGACAGCTTTCATCCATCATTCACAATAGTAAGTTGACTAGCTTTAGCTTCAGTTAGCTGGATGAAGAAGAAAACTAAAACTTCCTGTGGAGATTCTTGCATTCATAATTGTCATTATATATTTTCTTTTAAATGTAGGTAAACTCATCAACTGATTAAATAGTTGTTGGAGATCCAGCTCTGTATGTGATTCATCCACATAGCTGTAAACATATCCTGTTCTAGCCTTTGGGATGCTACTTTATTTTATACAAATTTGAGATTAATGTGAATTCCAGAGGAATGGGATGAATTAAAACACCCAGGTCGTGTGTGGTTTGAGTCATTTGAAGTGATCCAGCCGTGCGATCTGCAACACGGAGGTGAGCTGCCACTGACTTCTTAGTTTCAGTGTCGGGTTTTAACACTATGACCCTTATGCAAAGGCTCCGCCAGTCTCGGCTAAAGTTAGCAGCCCGACTTGTGGATATTTGTCAAACTCTTGTTTGGGTTCAGTGATGGCCGTAAATTTCATGCCGTGCGTTGTGTGTGGTAGAACGTTACTGCGGGACAGGTGTTACCACGGCCCGCTCGCCCTTGATCTTTTGCCGGTTCTTTTTAAAAACCATTGGAAGGAAACTGAGGCGTCAATGATCCTCCACCTCTGCTTTTAATCAGCGCACGCTGACGTAACTGCAGTTATTCCAAAGAAAAGAAACCGGGAAAGGGGGGTGGGCATTCCAGGCCATCGGGCATTGATTGTTTTTTTATAGTGTGCCCATGATTTGGTTTCCCATCCTTGTCAAGACAAATAGACTTTGATTCCAGGGACAATGCCAACAAACGCAGAAGAAACTGCCCCTTGTACACCTTAGGACAGGGAAATGAAGCATGTGACATACAGTACAGACCAAAAGTTTGGACGCACCTTCTCATTCAAACAAATGGGCAGGGGTGTCCAAACTTTTGGTCTGTACTGTAGGAAGAGAAAAAACCAGGCTCGTATCGACAAACGATCTCCACAACGCTGTTCTGTGGAGTGGGAATGCTCGCGAACTTTGATCCAAGGTGGAGACGACTCCATAGCGTTGCACGATACCAATTCCGATACCTGGGCTTTCAGTATCGGCCAATACTGAGTACTGTTCCAATAGCAGTGCTGTTTTTTTCATTAAAGAAGCATGAGGCAGGATTGAGACAGGATTTATGAAAAAAATTCATATACGTTTTAAGTTTTCTAGTAATAATGTCAGATTAAGCGTTCCAAACCAAAATGAATGAGCCCTCTAGTGTTTATCTCTCCGTTGCCTTGAACAGGCTGTGTGCTGCAAAATGTGCTGCAATTGTGACCGGAATTTCCCACGCTGTCCTGCGGATGTGACGTCAAATGACGCTGCATGTGTGTTCTCCCCGTTCTCCCGTGCCGGTGTGGGTACCAGATTATATCGGGCTGAAATATTTTCCCCGGAAGTGTGCATTTTTTCCCCGCGATGGTATTTTTTTGCCATGTTAATGTCTTCACATTCAAAAAGTCTTTTTTGGCAATTGCGGATTAATCAGTGAGCGCTTAGTTGACGTTACATTTTTTAAATTATATTTATATAATGTATTATGACTATTTTGCTTAGACATTTACAGATTCAACAATGAGAACATATAGAGACATACACTTCTGTAAAGTCAGAAGTAGCAGATCATAGTGGAGGTAAAAGGGAGAAGAAACATATAACTGCTGTTCGTGACACGACCTTCTTTCAATGACTTCTCTCTCTCTCTCGGCGGCTGTAGTCACTCTGTTCCTGGTCTTTTCACGCAAACGGTCAAAAGCCAATCACAAGACGGAACGTCATCACGTACGGGAGACCTCCGATAAAAAAAGCAGGTGGGAAAAAAAGCACCGACACCGGCTTCACTGTTGGCTGCAGTACCCCCGACGGCCATCGTGGCGAAGGGTGGCGCTAATGAGTCTCATTTCTTAAAAGGAGCCTCATGCTCCTTTAAGAAATTGAATTTGTTTTATAAACTCAAATCTCATGGTATCAGGTGGTTCATGGACATAAATACTCTCTGATACTGATACCTTTATTTTTTATTATGGTAACTCTAATCCAAGGTGTTATTGGCAGTTCTGCTCTTATCTTGGTTGTTTTAAATAGTGGCTGTTGGCTTCTGTACGGCTCCTCGTCCTCTTTCGCTCGCTCGGTTCACTTTCCTGTGGAAATAGTTGCGTTTAACGGGACCCATTTCCAACGAGAGATAATTTTTTGTGGAGTGAACGAGTCTGCCTGGCCGGGGCTGTAAAAGCTTGGCTTATGATATAATGTGAAATCCAACTGAAAACAAAAGATATCGCAATCCTTTTTCACCGTGTGTCGTAAACTCCTCAAAAGACCATTAACGTTCTCTCGAAGGAAGATCTAATTTTTATCTTCTCTTTGACTTTATTTTCGTCAGTACATGCAGACGTGCTCAAGCTGAAACACAAGTATCCTGGGAGGATTGTTACCTCATTGACTTCCATTGGAGAAACAATACAATGCTGAAGGGGCAGCTTGAAAAATACTTGCGATCTTCGCCTGCAGTCAGCCATGAGCCGACCACATTGGGACACAGTTCCCAGACCACAAGCATTCTTTGAGGCCAGAGCTGATTAGTGAGGTCTTTAAACTTTGTTTTATGGAATGTCTTGAATTCATTTGGACATTTCAGTGAAATAAAATCAATTATAGCAATAATTAAACTCTGCATTGTTTATTCATACACAATAATTAATGACTGCAATAAAGTAAATGTCAGAGAAAGTAATGTGCCCCGGCTTAACATTAATTCACGCAGCTTAGTCTTCTTTGCTTTACGAGGAACAATTACAGCTAGAGAAAAAGGAAACTTAGGAGAAAAACCAGTGCAACGACTCAGCGAAAGGTTAAGTGAATAGTGGAGCTAAAGCTGTTTAGGATTGCAGACGTTATTGACTTTCGAGCCTGTAGACATCCAGTTAGGATTTATTTGATACGTTCAGAAGTTGCCTGCGGAACAGATTCAAAATAAATGCCAATTTTAGAAAAACGTGGTCTGTCTGCTTACCTGCTTGCCTTGCTGGTTATCGCAGATCTGTGTTTTCTGGGAGTCGTGAAACTTTCTTACCCTGCGCAAACGTCAGACAGATGTTTGCACTTCCTGCCAAATTTACTAAATCCGTCCGTAGATGAACGCCACAGAAAGTAGAAACGGTGACTTGTTGTGACATGTTAAACACAACGAGTAAGTTTACGTCGAGTTTGCAAGACAAAAACCCTAAATAGATAAATATACTAATGAATTAATTGTGTTCATTTTACTGTTAGTGGAATGTATTTAATCCTGTTATGAATATGCTGAATATGAATATACTTACAAATCACTCAGAAAAACAGTTTAGAGTTTGACTTGTGTGTATGCGTTGTGTTGTGCGTGTTCTTTTAGTCATGTTTTTCTGCAAAAATGTGAGAAAAACCTCAGATGGTTTTTTTTTTCGAGTGGTCTAAGGGTTTGTCAATTCCAATGGGAGAGAGCACTGTTAAAGCTGGAATAAAATCATGATTTTTTTTTCCTTTCTTTCTTTTTTTTCTTAAAATCACTTACTCAGTAGAAAGTTATAGTCTGTTTCTCAAACACCCGACTGAAGCTCCATAACTTCAACAGTAAGATGCTCTAACTCTGTCCCACTAAAGAGAGCGGATTCACTGTGTTTTTAAAGAAGCCTCTGTTTTAAATGTTATGCGGTGATGCTGATGAAGATAAACATTTATTCAAGTTTGATCTATGTTGTAAATAAAAAAAAAAAAAGAGCGAAAAAAAAAAAAAAAGGCAAATGCTCTGCTTTGTTCAACAGATCTCTTACAGACCCTTTGGCATCGGGGCTCGGGGTTGGGCCCAGGAGGAGCCGCCACCATTGCGTCCAACGAGTGGAGCGCCAACGGTAGCCCAGAAGATGGGCTGGACGGGGACAACGAGGACAAGACCATGGAGGGGGACGCCGAGGGCGTTTGGAGCCCGGATATCGAGCAGAGCTTCCAGGAGGCCCTGGCCATCTACCCTCCCTGTGGCAGGAGGAAAATCATCTTGTCAGATGAGGGGAAGATGTATGGTGAGTAGGAATGGGCGATATTTTACCGTTCACTATATACCGTCAAAAAAAATACCCCACGGTAAGAATTTGTCATCTCGCGTTAAAAACGATAAATTCCCGTTGATGACGTTTTTGTGTAAAGCCGGATTTATGGAAGGAAGGAAGGAAGGAAGGAAGGAAGGAAGGAAGGAAGGAAGGAAGGAAGGAAGGAAGGAAGGAAGGGAGGAAGGGAGGAAGGAAGGAATGAGCCTGAAAGAAAGAAAGAAAGAAAGAAAGAAAGAAAGAAAGAAAGAAAGAAAGAAAGAAAGAAAGAAAGAAAGAAAGAAAGAAAGAAAGAAAGAAAGAAAAAAATGAGCCTGAAAGAAAGAAAGAAAGAAAGAAAGAAAGAAAGAAAGAAAGAAAGAAAGAAAGAAAGAAAGAAAGAAAGAAAGAAAGAAAGAAAGAAAGAAAGAAAGAAAGAAAGAAAGAAAGAAAGAAAGAAAGAAGTTTTGCAGTACAGGTGTACTAATTTAATTGGTTTTTATTAATTCAATTTAATTGCTGTAGATTAGTTAGTTTAGGTTTTTTTATCGTCATTTTTATTGTTATCGGGATAAATGCCAGAAATGATCGTGATACATTTTTTAGTCCATACCGCCCATCCCTAATGGTGAGTACGCTGGGTAGCAGGCAAAGGGAAAAAAACAACTATATGTATATTAGGAATGGGTGATATTTTACCGTTCACGATAAACCGTCAAAAAAATTCCCCACAGTAAGAATTTGTATCTCACGGTAAAAACGATAAATTCCTGTTGATGACGTTTTTGTGTAAAGCTGATTTATGGTTCTGCGTTAAATCCACGCACAACGTACATGAAGGAAGGAAGGAAGGAAGGAAGGAAGGAAGGAAGGAAGGAAGGAAGGAAGGAAGGAAGGAAGGAAGGAAGGAAGGAAGGAAGGAAGGAAGGAAGGAAGGAAGGAAGGAAGGAAGGAAGGAAGGAAGGAGAGAGCAGGAGGAAAGAAAGAAAGAAAAAAAGAAAGAAAGAAAGAAAGAAAGAAAGAAAGAAAGAAAGAAAGAAAGAAAGAAAGAAAGAAAGATTCCCGTTAATGACGTTTTTGTGTAACAAACATGGCGGATCTGAGAGCGAGATAGATTTATAGTTACAAATGTGGAGTTGAATTGGTATTTTTTTATCGTCATTTTTATCGTTATCGGGATAAATGCCAGAAATGATCGTGATACATTTTTTAGTCCATACCGCCCATCCCTAATGGTGAGTACGCTGGGTAGCAGGCAAAGGGAAAAACAACAACTATATGGATATCAGTAACATAATAAATGCACCTAGGCAAACAAAAAAATACAAATAAAAGAAATATTGACCAGGCTGGTCTAGAATCAAATGAGGGAAAAAAAAAGCCCTCTTTTTCTCTCTTGTCACAACTCACAACCCAGAGGTGAGTGTTTTCTTTCCACACATAGCTCTCCAACAGGTCTGTACCTGTTGCGCTGTGACCCAAGGGCAGGTTCTTCCAGTCCCACCAGCGCTCTCAGAGCTGGTTATTGCCGTCCTGAGAGCGGCTCAGCCCCACTTTCCTTTGACTTACACCTGCCTTTTTCTTCCGAGTGTTCCTCTTAACGACCGACTTTTATGCCTACTGTTTTACAGCCTCCTCACTTCCTCACAAAGCTCTCCGTTGAGTTCTTTTATCGCCAGTCGTCATTGCCTTGTTTCTCCCCGCGCCGGCATGCCTGTGGGTGACTGGCTGAAGCCGGCGGTCGGTGAAGTCCTCGCGTTTGATGCCGGATGGCTTGAATAAATTAGCCATAATTAGCACAGCGTGAAACAAAACTCCGGAGCAGAAAACATCACCATGGCATGCACTTCTTGCCGAAAATGTCAAATATCCACACAGTTTTAGAAAGGTTGTGTTGTTTTTTTTCTTGCAGCATGTGCATTAAATTGCAGGTGTTAATCTCTTAATGTGCTGGAAAACTCCAGATGGACGTATTTACAAACGCTATGGTGAAACCGCTAGGATCCAGATGTGATAAATCGAGCGCACTTGTCTTTCATTATTCCTGATCTCTTCTTGTTGTTGAGACAGATCTTTTAATTACTATTTGAAGTTTGTGCAGAACAGCAATTAATGTTGAGCTATTTGCTCTCTTTGTTGTTTTTCTTGGGCCTGCCAACCAAAAACTCTTTGATTGGCAAAGTTACGTTTTTTTTTAGCCATTGTAGCTTTAATCATTTGTTTTTTCGTAAGACTTTCCAAACCCTTCATTAATGTTAACTCAAAGTGCTGCTTAAGTGCTGCCATAAATGTCATCAATCTCTGCCACTCATGTTTCAGGCAGACTGTTTTTAAGGCATTAGTGTTTGTTTGTGCATGGCTTTTGGCTGGCTGACGTCAGATCGGTGACATTCACCCAAGATGGAATCTCATGCGCTCATTTCTCAGCAGATTTGGATATTCAGGGACGAGTGCATACCTGACATTGTTTAGCTATTGTTGCTGGTTCTATTTATTGTCTCTGTTATTTTCAACCGGGTTCGACTGGAAGAGTAGAGAGAAATAAGTCAGCAGTGGATTAAACACTTAGTCAAAAGTAAATTCAAAAGCAACTTTTATTGACCTTTGCATAGATTGTTTGTTTTTGCATTGTTGTTTCTAAAAACAGGGGATTTATAGATCTGATTTACAAGAGATCTGTTTTTATAAGTGATTCATTTTGGTCAGATAGAGAATGCAATGTAAGCAAAAGCAAAAAAAAAAAAAAAAAAAATTAAAACTAAAATAATTTTCATTTTAAGCAGCTCTCAAATAAAGCTCTTTTGCAAAAATTATAGTGTACAACATTCTTTTAATATGTTTTAAACTTTAGTATCTGAAAACATCTTTGAGTTACCTAAATTACTTTGTGGTCCTATTTGGCAGAGCGGTGTTGTTTTCCAGGCTCCGTGCAAGAACACCGACAAACTACACAAACCTGTCCCCGTAGCAACAAACTGTCAGGACCCCTTTTAGAGGCTGTTTTTTTTTTCTAGGGCACTAAACACCATCTCATTTTACAATAAGTCATCTGAGGCTCTTGGCAGAGCCAAGGCATGCCCCAGAAGAAGCCCTTTCACAAGGTGATTACCTCAGACATCTAAAAGCTGCCCTGACGCGAGGTAGTGGGAATGTTAACGATTGCGCTGCATGTAATACTGTCTACCTTGCAGTCTCAGACTTCCAGTGGCCTCCAAAAAAGCAGTCTAGTCATTTCTCCTATTGTGAATTCCACTTTTTCAGCTCAGACTTTTTTTTTTCTCTTTCATTTGGTGGCAAACCTTTGCACATTTCCATTAGCAAATGGACCGCTTTATACATGTGTCAGCTCTGTTCCGCAAGCCTGTCTAGACTTCCCAGTATCATTTCCAGTCACTTAGATGGATTCACCTCAACTCTCGTGTGACACAGGGTTGAATAACCATTCAAACATGGTTGTTCCGAGTGTGGATGAAAAAGCTAGACTTTAATTCAGGAATATAAGGCAAGGTTAAAATATATGTTACTTTCTTGTAAAAGTCATTCCAATGATGCAAAATAAAACATTAATGCAACTTCACCATTAAAAGATGCGAGAACAATTCATACTACAGGTGACAAAATAGCTATTTAATCCATTAGGCTTTGGAGAAGTGTAGGTGTGAATGTTTAGGCGCAGGGTTTACTGCTGGACGCTGATGCTCAGACATTGTGAAGGACATTGCTTGAAATTAGCCTTCACAGAAGGTGCGGGAGAAGAAAAGCACAGCTCACAGAAGTGTAAATGTGCTAGAGAACATGAAAAAATGCTGTTAAGTCTTCACCACACATTCTTCGGTCAGACGAAACCGATCTGAATTTATGCAGCAGACCAGGAGGGATTTGTCCAACGCTATCACGGTGTCTTGGTGGTGCCAGCCTAAGATGTAAAGGTGGGGCTAAGAGGGAATGCATGGGAGTAAACAGTGTAGGTGAGGAGGGATGCTGGGGTGGGCAATGTGGTTAGAAGTTGTATATATTATTTTTTAAGGTAGAATCAACACCCACAATGTGAATCAAAATTCTCTTTCCTGTGGTTTAGTTGATTTCACATGATCAGTTGTGGAATAAGTTTCCTTTATACACCGTTTTTGACTTCTAGTCTGGTCTAGTCAGGTCTGCATCCTCCTCCATTATTACTCCTCATTTATTCTGAAAGCACATCAGGCCCTGAATGACGATCGCCAACCTCTCCATTAACGGATGGCACAACAAATTTCTGGAAAATAAATATGTTGCGTGTTCTCAGGAGGCTTGGGAGGAGAGGACTTTTCTGACTCGACGACCATCCCGAACAACCACATACACTCACAAATGTCCGCAGGCCTGAAGCCAATGAAACACCTTGGTGTATAAAGAAGTGGAGTACGGGACAACAAGGCATCTCCACCTGAAAGAAGCTGGCACAGTTTATGCCCTGGAGAATCAAATAAGTCGAGTTGATGAAGGCATAGCTGAAATGCAGCTGCCACTTTTGCAGTTGGGTTAATCAAACCTTTTGTTTCCAAACATTATTTGCTATAGATTTATGTCAGTTATTTCTCGTGTCAGTTATTTGTTCTGTCGCGAGGCCCTAGAGGCTACCAATCTTAAAGGAACTTAAACTATTGACACGAAATGAAAAGTCATGCCTGAATAGTTGAGACGTTTGATCTCGGTCAAATTGAAATACTTGGAACTTTTGACGCGGGGAGTTCAGAGCAACCGGCTGAAAAAAAATGTTGCCTGTCCCGTTTTTGCTCTGGGGCTGTGCTGACATGTTGCTCACCTGCGTTTTCTGGCTCCAGCAGGTGTGTCAAGCCAAACGTTTAAGCCTTTTTTTTCCCCTTCCAGCCCCGCAGCTGTCACTATTGCAACCCGCGCTGATTATGAAGAAGGAAAAGATTGAATTGCTGTCTGCGCTGACCTTTTGAAGACAACATTTGAACTAGCAGCAGGTTCGGTACATGCGGAGGGAACATGTGTGTATAAGACAGAGGGGGCTGAGCAGCGTGTGGGATGACTGAGCAGACCTGGTGCTTCCCTGTCAGCCCCTTCGCTGAGATGTTTGGAATGTTTTTAGTCATAGCTGAGCAGTATGTTAGCAATTTAAGATTACCTCAATGTTATGTGACGGGAGGAGGGACAAACGGTTGAGCGTCAGAGATGGAGGAGCAGGAGGAGGGAGCGTTATGGAAGAGTAAAGCGAGAGATTACCTTTTTGCTCACTGTCTTAGCGTGGAAGTGGAAAATTCCAGTGGTCATGAAGTTTAAAAAAAAAAAAAAAGAAAAGAGATGGGCGTGTCCCATCAGGGAAGAGGTTAAGAACGGCAGCCTGCAGCGATCTGAGTGAGTGTTGAGCAATCGTGAGCGGTTCAAAAGTGCTACAAAGATGGAAGAAGCGAGTGTGTAAATGCGGAGGCCGAGTGAGGCCGTGCGTACGGCTGGGGGACGTTGTGCGCCTGCTTGTTTGCACCTGTTGTGGTTCCCTGCTGTGTGGACCTCTGGCTGCCTGATCCCTCCTCAATCATTCGGAAACCTGAACTGATGTGAACCGCAGGAACTCATTCTCGATATTATCCCTCCAAAGGTTCAGGGAAGCAAACAAATAAACCAAAAAAAAAAGACACATCACCCGTACAACCAGTCCGGCTGGGTCATCAGTGTGAGATAACCAAACGGAGCAGCTTCATGTTTTTATTTTATGATACTTTACACATGATGTTCTCTTTTTTTTCCCCTTTTTTTTGGAGGCTCAGGATTTATTATCCACAAGCTGTTTTCTTTAATCTTAAAAAAGATTATGTACCAAAATACTGCTGATAAGGATTCAGTATGGCTGATAAGGCCGTGGGGCCCTGTGGCCCTCAAAACTTATCTTCATCATTTCTGAACTGCTGGTATAGGTTTTTTAGAGTCGTAATAAATGATTAAAACTGAAGTAAACGTCATTATTGCTTCTCTGTACAAATCTGTATGTTGTATGTTACAAAAACACTTATTTAGCAGTAGTATCAAAAGTAAAATTTCATTTAAATTTACAACTATCAGAGCATAAGTAGCAGATTTGACATCGTGCTAAATCTGCAGCAGAAGATGTACGTGGTCTGCTTAAATGTTTCCCAGCATCATATTAAATGTAAAATTGCAGATTAAGCTTGGTTTCCTGAAACTCTACTCTGGGCAATACTGGATCCGCCATTTTCAGACAAACTCCTGTCCTTGCTTAGCCCTTTTCCCGTTATCTCAGAATACAGTCATTTGTAATAAAATCTCAGTGTGTTCTGTGGCGATGCGGAGCTTTTTCTCCATCTGCCCCGCAGCTGAAAAGAGATTGAAAATGACAGTTGGTTGGAGGTCGAGCTTCCATTGTTATTTCACTGCCATCCTCTGCTGGGATGGTCAGCAGCAGGTGCTGTTGTCCGTTGACTGCTGGGTCACACTGTGATGTTGTTTTGGGAAAAGGGGCTGCTTTGCAGCCAGGTGGCAGTTGTTGGCAGAAACAGTTATGGCTTTGTGTTTCCTCCAAGAAGTCGAGGCCACTTTTTCAGCTGCCCCCTTTTGCTCCCCTATAACCAGGCGACCCCCCCTACCCCAACCTAATGGCCCTCACCCCGGCTCTAACCCCGCTACTCCCAGAGCTGGAAGTCCATGCAAGCATGTGTGTGCTCACCAGAGCTCTGGCTGTGTTCGCAGGCCTAATCAGACTGGCTAGCACAGATGTGACAGGCTTACAGGAATGCTAGGAATGCGGAGGCGCTGGAGCGGGTGTGTCCATCCTTGGCCCATGGCAGAAAGGGGAGGGCCTACCTCGGTATCGGCAGACAGCTCAGTTCAGCTCAGCTCTGCTCTGCTGGCCGAGAGCCGAACCGACGGGTTGGCTAGTATGGTGAGTGCTGCGAGCCTACTGGAGATGGCCTGCAGTACTTTTATGGTAATTGCGCTAACCAGGGCCTCATGGAGGCCAAGTGCTAAAGAGTGCATGAAAAAACAGGACTTGTTTCTCCTGTCATTATGTGTCTGGAAAGCTGTTAAACTTCTTAGACACACAGTCTGCTGCGTGTCTGTACTCCATGCGATTTAGACCTTGACCAGTTTTCTCGGTGTAAATTTCTGTCAGCAAGTTTAGAATCATTATTCATAATGATATAGCGGTTTAACCTCTCCTTTTGGCTCAATTTTCAACCACAGAATCCCACAAAGCGTGACTTGGCAGAGGAGGAAACTGAAAGAGTCCAACGGACTGCCTTTCCCTCAAGACAACATAATGCTGCTTTTTGTGCTTCTCGTACACCAAAGATAATTTTTGCCTGATTGCAGCTGCAGTTTGCTGAAAAGGCAAAGCTTGATGTGTCTCATAAACAGCAAGGAAGCTACAGAGGACCACAAAAGCCCGGGAATAGATGTCTGTTCTCTGCACAACCTGTTTGTGCAGAATTTCGAGTGTAGATGTTAAGTCATGAAAAACATGGTTCTGTTTTCTAAGCCGTCTTTGTAATTAGCCTGCGCGGCCATGTGACCGGGCATTGAAGGGGTGTGAAACGAGCTAATAAAAACTTCAAAGCGAAGTTAAATCACTTTTTAATTATTTGAATGACGAAAAAAAAATGATTAATGGGTAACAGAGGTGTTGTTGACAAAGGTTTCTGATGAACTCTTAGGAGCTGAGTTCAAGAGGTGACGAGAGCTGCCACCCTTTGTCAAATTTAGGGTACTCCTTTAAGTATTAAGTTATCTACTCAATTAATGGATTTTAATTTTTCAGAGGGAAGGATTTTAGGTATTAAGCCAAACGAGCTTGTATACGGCCCTCAGAGGAGCATGCAGCTCTGGGAGATGAGGCTAGGTCGGTTACTGATTACAACAACAATTTAATCGCAAAGACGTTTAAATGCCAGAAACATGTAATGGAAAGGAAATATGGTGAAACGCACAGACAATAGCTGTATTTTATGTTTTAACTTTAACAAACCACACCTAAAAATGTCCTACGTAATTCTGAGAGTGCCCCCGAGTGGCAGCAACACGCTATTACATGTGGATGAACTGTGTTTCAAGACGGCGCTCCTTGTTTTTTTTTCCAGGTCGCAATGAACTGATAGCGAGGTACATCAAGCTCAGGACGGGGAAAACCCGCACAAGGAAGCAGGTAAACAAGCAGCTTTGATATGTGCATTTCATTTTGCATGACTTTTGTCCGAACTGGTGACCGGGTATTAGATAACGATAAATGATAAACAATCAATTACTTCCAAACCCAATTTCTCCAGTATGAATAAAAGGCATTTCTTAGTTGTGGATTTAAGAACAAAATAATTCAGGTGGAAAAAGAATATCAAAGTAAAAAATAAAAGTGCAACAATTAAACAAAAGTATTTTGTTAAAACTACATTTTGAAATTATATTTTGAAATATATTTAAATACAATTTGAAAGTGCTAATATTAAAAGCACTTTTTTTTAACCCATCTGGTCGTTGTTGCTTTTTACGACTAAATCTGTACGCTTGTCACGTAAAACAGGTAATAAAGTGGAGGAACATTTATGCACGTAATTTTTACAAGTTGAGACACATGTTAAGCTGTATTATAAAAAGTAAAGCTGGAGGATTGTTTCATGTCTCTTGTTATCTCTGGAAAGTGCCTCCCTCCGTATATAGTTTTAGCATTTTATGCTATGACTCCATGTCATGTGTTGTATTGTTTTAAAAGCACTGGATTTTGGTTTGCAGTTTCCTGCTGCTACATTATTGTCTCAGTTCTGAATGCAGCAAAGGTTTGTCAGTTGTCTTGAAACACGTTGGTATATATATATCTATATCTATATATATATAGATATAGATATAGATATATATATATAAATTTCATTTTTTTTCCCGCCTTTGATGTGACAGTCTTCCTTCGAGCAGCATTTGCTCGCTGTATTAGCTCACCAACTGTTTTTGGTTTTAGGCCACTGGCTTGATTTTGGGTGGCCTACTTCTCAAGCTGCTAGCTCGGATCATGCGAACCACATCTGTGTTTGAGTGCATGCATGCAAACATAATAGAGCAAACGCTGTAACTGAGTAAATCGGGTTTTTTTCACACTAAGGTAAATCTTGACTTTATATTCAGACAGATGAATGCAGCTCCAGAACCTTAAGGCTAATTGTCTGTGTGGATGAAGTGGTTTTATTTAAATTGACTTGACTAGAAAATCAGAATATGAATGAATTTGTTAACTACTCGTGTAATATCAGCAACTTTATCCTTTGAATCAACTGTTTAGATGTCTTAATGTGTGTGTTGTTTCTGTAAAGAAGGTGTGTACAGTCTGCGTTTGCATGGTTGTGTGTGTGCATGAATACGAGTGCATGTTTTTTTTTATGCTCAAAAACTGTTTCACACCCCTTTAGGTGTCTAGTCACATACAGGTGTTAGCACGGAAGAAAGTTCGTGAATACCAGGCGGGTATAAAGGTAGGTGCCGCCGGCCTGCCTCCCGGCAACACAGACTGGGCTTCTCTTTCCTCCCTGGTTACGGCTTCTCCCTCTCTTCCCTTCTCTTCTCTTCTCTCTCCCTGTCTCGTTTCCTCTTCCCTCCCCTTGGCTATTCTTCTGTGCAGGTTTCTAGCCACTTGCAGGTTCTCGCCCGGAGAAAATCTCGCGAGATCCAGTCAAAGCTAAAGGTATGCGCTTCACTGCGGCCTCGGCAGGGGCTGGTACAGGCTTGGCTTTGCACTAACCAGCTAATTTGTGAATCTGATTATCAGTCTTTGCTTTGATGTGAAGCCTGTCCCCGTGTAAGTGGATTCACGCTTGCTATGCTAAATGCACTGTTTTAACGGTAACGAGTTATTAAAGGAACAATCACAATACTGCCTCTGTGCATGCAGTGTGCCGACTCACGCACTTTTAGAAAACCCTTTCGTAAGTCTGATTGCTATTAAAATTGAATCTAATCCCTTGAATGAAAGAATAATATCACCTTTTTGTAGTTGTTGTTCTAAATGAATGTAACAGTAGTCACGAAGGATGGTTATTTATCCGCATGCTCAGCCCTATATCTGTCCTCTGCAGCTTTCTCTTCTTTTCTGTCACTTCCTCTTCTCTTAAAACTCTCTTCACTTTTTACTTTGTTTCTGTCCTTAATGTTTTCTGTAAAAGTTAATATGAAATTAATGTTTTAATGATGTAACTCTTTCAAATTTTTGACCTCAAATCCTTCTGAACTCTTCATGCTTTTTTATTAGCGTTACATATTCACAACGATAATCAACGCATACATTGCTAAATACTACATATTCTGTGGTGCTAACTTCAACTCAGATTAACCCTCCTTATGCCAACTAATCCTCAAGGAGACAGCGGCATCCATTGTAGTTATATTTATCTTGGATTGAATATGTAACATATGCAGTGTCGTGAGCCCAACAGTGTATGTGTTAAATGCAAATGGATGCATCAGCCTCTTTGCATCAGCTATTACCAGGTGTCTAAGCTTTCTTCACATTTATCTTGAATTAAAAATACAATCCTCATTTGAAATCCAGGATTAATGATACTTTAAGTATTGTGCATTAAGCAAACTTTGGGAAATATGCCATATTTCTTGTAGTTTTAATCAGACAACATTAGTTTCCTTTGTTCACTGCATCTTTTCCTCAAAAATTATGTTTCTGTATGATGTTTATTGTTTATAGGTAATATTTAATCTGTAGGGATTACTTTACTGTTGTGTTCACTCAGCAACAAATGTAATTATATAATTTGGCTTTGTAATGCTTCATGAATTCCCCTTTGTCAAACACAGCCGTCGCTTCATTTTACCGGACAAGATTGTTTTTTATTACATGTGGGTTATTTTTAATCTTTTATAATATTAACACCCGGTGAAGTTTACATCCTGCTGTAGCTACTGGCATTGTTTTTGTTTTTTTCTTTAATGGTTTATGAAATATTAATGAAGTCAAGAGAGCTTCCACATGACAGAAAACCTTCAAAACTAAGTTTCAAAGGCAGATTCACAAGATGAAACAAAAAATTGTGGTGGCTTAAGTGAGTACAGATGCTCTGTACCAGCTGTCTGACGGCTTGTGTTGTAATCAACCTCGTACGATCAGACATTTCTTATTCACTAGAGAGAGAAAAAAGACCCCCACCCCCCTCCCATGTACACATATTTTTCTTTTCTGATGTGCAAAAAAGTTGTTAAAGACATCTTAATGCCTGACTGCTATCAGCAAAAAAAAAAAAAAAGCCCCTCCTGTTTCCAGAGTTCCAATTTGGCCTCTTAACTTTTAACCAATTTGAATTTAAAAAATCAATCAAAAGTAAATTTAATCTCAAAACATGTAGAACTGCATAGTACTAATGGTTTTTCTCTTTTTCGATTCAGGCGATGAATTTGGTAAGTGAATCTGACTTGTGCAATATGCTTCCCTTCTCCACTTTTGTTTGGCAGTACTAGTGCACTGTCCCTTTGCTATGGCCCGCTGCTGGCATGGCATCCTGCCCCGTTGCTGTCCCGTAATGAGGCAACGCTTAAAAAAAACAACTTTGTAAACAGCGCTGCTGCACACTCTGCCTGATGTACCATAATTACCTCTCAACCTCTGTTAAGAGTCATGTTCTTGCTTGCTTTGCATAAGATGTCGTTCTCTGATAGGGGTGTCGCTTCTGAGGCGTCTGTCCTCAAATTGCAAAATGAAAAGCTTCTTGACTAAAAAAAGCAGGAGTTTTGCAAACATACAAAAGTAATGCAATCATTTTTTTTGTAATATAATTAAATGTGCTCGTAATCAGAAACGATTATGCACCATTTCAAAACACATTCAAGTGATTTGAATGAGAATTGATAGGCTTTACATAACTTATGTGGTACAAAGGTTTAATATTTATGTCTATTCTGAGATGATTCAACTTAAATCACTTATTCTATTTTTTCCTGGGATGACCCTGATAACATACTGACCTTCAATTTATTGGAGCAACGCTGCTTCATTTTCTGTTTTTGCTCTTTCCTTCATTCTTAAAACCGCTCTTTCAAACACACAAAATTGCAGTGTTACTATGCTATACATTGATCATTAGACCTAGTTAATGCAAATCGTATTTCAAATGTTAAAAAGATAATTAAGTTGACTTATATAGTCAACATATAACAGGCTGTATAAGTTTATGACATGCTGCCACCTTGTGGCTGAGGACCGTCATTTCTCTGTCATGTAGGATCAGGCGTCCAAAGACAAAGCCCTGCAGAACATGGCAGCGCTGTCGTCTGCACAGATCGTTTCTCCGAGTATGATAAAGAATCATCTTCCACCACTCTCTCCTGCCCCGTACCAACCAACCAGAGTGAGAGTCTGCCTTCAGCTCACGAGCAACATGAACGCATCACAGTCACAGTTTCAGTGATTATAACAATCCAGCTAACCTTTGATCTCACTTCCCCAGTTCTGGCCCGCTCCAATCCCAGTGCAACCGGGACCATCTCAGGAGTAAGTAAATGGAACAGCTGAGCCTGCCAGATCAGGCTGTATGCCGTTTGTGAAGAGACAACTTGGTCCTAGAAAAAAAAGGAAATGTGAGAATAAATGAGTGATTTAGTCAGCAGGTTAGGCGTCACTGTATGTCAGGTGGGTATTGTAGGGCTTGTTTAATGAATCACTTTTTCAACATCAGGGTGGTTCTAGGTCTCAACCAGGGAAGGAGTCTTGGGCACTGCCGCACCAGCCATGCGTAAGTTCCCGCTAGCAAAGGCCCAACTAAAGAGCACAAAGCAGCACTAACTCTTCCGCTACACTGTGTTTTTATCTGTATGTTTCCTGCACTGATGTAGACCACCACAAAGCAAATTAACACAAAAAAGTTTGACTAAATCTTTATAGGTTACCAAATAGTCTTGATCATATTTTCCTGATTGGTCTGCAAAAGCATATTCATTTGTGCTGTTTTGCATCGTTAGCAGGTGGACTTACACTTAGCTGGTGCAGCAACACATGCTTAATCTTTAATACTAACAAGTTTTCAGAAATAAGACACTTTCCAGAGAAACAAAGCCACAAATATCTGTATCTGGGGTTTTTCCCTGACAGAATCATTTACTGTCTTTCAGCATCAAACCCTTTGTACAGACCCCATACGTGAACCTACAAGGTCCTGTCCAGCAGAGTATACCAGGTATGTGTGAAAGGAAGGTCTTCATTGATTGTCATCATTAAAGTTGTCATTGATGTGCATGAATGTGTGTGCAGCCTATGAGCCTCTGGCACCTCCGCCTGCGCCAACAGCTACGGCAGTCCCAGTATGGCAGGATCGGACAATCGCTTCCTCCAAGCTGCGGATGCTGGAGTACTCGGCCTTTATGGAGATCCAGAGAGACCCGGACAACGTGAGCTGGCATTTGAACTTCCATTTCAGAACCACTTGCTAGCTGTCTTCATTATGTTTCTGGCTCTAGCATCATTATTCCTTGGACGTAATTAAGGTCTTAAACTGGCATCGTTGTGTTCCTCTCTCTACTTCAGTACAGCAAACACTTGTTTGTCCACATTGGACAGACCAACCCCTCGTACAGCGACCCCCTCCTCGAGGCTGTGGACATCCGGCAGATCTACGACAAGTTCCCTGAGAAAAAAGGGGGGCTCAAAGAGCTTTACGAGAAAGGCCCCCAGAATGCTTTCTTCTTAGTAAAATTCTGGGTGAGTTTCATTATAATCTGTTAATTATTGACTTTGAATGTGTATTTTCTTTGATAGTAGTGCAGCTCTTTTTTTTTCTTCTTTTTTTTTATTTAACATTTGCAAACAGTACAATGATAACAAAACTTCACATTATGCAATTTCACGTTGAGTTATAACATATAAAGAGTAAAACTCAAATAAAAAACAAAACAAAAAGCACAACACATTATAACCAGCCAGGGGGGATGAAATTATAAGAGAAAGCCAAAACATTACATACATTTATGGTTTTGATTGCTTTTAGAATTAGTGGAAAACCTAATAGAGTCCAGATACTGATTTAATTCACAATGAAAAGTAAAAAAAGAGGGTTTTTTGCCTAAGAATTTGGATTTGTGGATGTGGAATTTTGCAAGAATAATCAACAAATTCATAATAAATGTTTCTTTTGGCTTTGTTCTAATTGTTACATGGTCAAAAACACCAAACAACACATCCCTCCAAAATAATTTAAAATCAGTTTCAATTCTTTCAGACACAAAATTACACATATCGTGTAATAGTATTGCAGCTCATGCACCCTGCTCCCTTAGCTTATGACACCATAATGTTTGTTAGAGTGCATGTGTTTGCCCCCGTGTGGCCAGAAGTGGTATTGCTACATAGATTGGCTTGAAAGTCCTGTTACCATAGAAGAAAAAAATCCTGATTGTTGTGATGAAATTTGTGCACTTTGCAGGCTGACTTGAACAGTAGTGGCATGCCAGATGGCCCAGGATCATTCTACGGTGTCAGCAGCCAGTACAGCAGCACTGAAAACATGACGATCACTGTTTCAACCAAAGTCTGCTCATTTGGCAAGCAGGTGGTCGAAAAAGTTGAGGTAAATTCATGAGTTGATTAATTCTTTTGAAATAAGAGGTACCGTTGTTATCGAACTCATTGGGCGTGTTTGCCGTGTGTGTTGCAGACGGAGTACGCCCGGCTGGAGGGAGGAAAGTGTGTTTACAGGATCCACCGCTCTCCTATGTGCGAGTACATGATCAATTTTATCCACAAACTCAAACATTTGCCTGAAAAATACATGATGAACAGTGTTCTTGAAAACTTCACAATCCTTCAGGTAAAGTACCATCAGTGAAATATGATTGTTGACATAATTGTTTTTGAATTCTTGATGTTTCTTTGAACTCAATGAAGTAATCTCGAAGAGCAGTGAAGACACATCTGTAACCTTTATTCTAAGTGTTGAGGAAGATTTTTGCCATATATTTTCATCTTATACAGGCACAGGCCCTTTAATTAACAGGTCAAATTATATTTGATCAGGTCCTCTGTCCCCAAGCCCGGTGTACGGTGATGCAAACAGAACTCTCTGCCTTTGGGAGATGTGTGCTAAAGGGTTTGACCTAAACATATCTAAAACGAATTGAATAAATTAATAATCTGTGGGTAATTGTCAACTTTTGCGACAACAGTGTGTTCTGTGGATCTCACAGAGGTAAAAGCAGTTTGCAAGATGAAAAGGTAAAAATTCCCTAAGGAACAATTCAAAATATTAGGCAAAAAATTACTACTAAATTCATCTCTCATCCAAAAGGCTTCTTCCTGAAGGTTTGAACCCTGAGGGAACCTCCTCTGTGTAATGATGGTTTCCCCCCCCTTAAACGTAGCTGGCTCCTTTCACTCCTCTGTCAAACGACCTGTCTTCCCGGTCCAGGATGTAGACATTACTGTCCTCAGGAGAATGTCTCTCATGCTTGAGTTGCAGGTGTTCTGCTCAGTCTTGATCCGAGCCCTCAGGGTTCACAAACCCAGAACTTACAATGCCACCTTGACTCTCCTCCCAAGACGGTGTCATGTGACCTTCATCATAAAAAAAAACACCTTAAAGAGCCATAAGAGAGTGTATGGATTGTGTGACTTGAATAATTCACAAGAATGAGCGTCCCGACAACAGGTTAAAGCCTGAAACAACCCATCAGCTGGTTAGATTTGAAGAAATCTTTCAGATGAGAGATGAAACATCTTCAAGAACCATGAAAAGAAGTCCAGATGCCTTTAATCAGCATGTTTAAGTCAAACTTTTGGTGTGTCACTATACGCTGGTAATAAGCTATCCTTAAAACCTCTTGAGACAATGCATTATTGTTCAGTTTTTTTTATATGGATAAGATAAGATAAATAGGATAGGCAATGTGTTTTTAATAAGTGACCTCAACAGGTAATGAATGGTAGATGGATTTTTTTTTTTGTCAATCAAATTTCAGAATGTATTAAAGGATAGCCCCTTGAAATGTGCCATCTCATTTTCAAGGGGGTCCCAAGAAAACATACAACATTGCAATATATCACATTACAGTCTAGACCAGGGTTCGGCAACCCGCAGCTCTCATCTATTTTTTTTTCTCTCTTCTTTTTTCTTTTTTTTCTTCTTTCTTTCCTTTTTTTCTCTTTTTTTCTTTTTCCTTTCCTTTTTAATCTAGACATTTTGACTTTTTTCTCGAAATTTGGACTTTTTTCTCGACATTTTGACTTTTTTTCTCGACATTTTGACTTTTTTCTCGACATTTTGACTTTTTTCTCGACATTTCGACTTTTTTCTCAACATTTCGACTTTTTTCTCGAAGTGCATAATGAAAAAATAAATCTTCCCCCAGTTACAACTAATATAGCTACATGCAGCCGGTGTTGTCTTCATTCTAAGGCTGATACAAGACTTTCTCCAGACATATTAGTTTTTTGTGTTTTTGGTCCAATATGGCTCTTTCTACATGTTGGGTTGCCGACCCCTGGTCTAGACATACATGACATAAAACAAACACAGACATCTTGCTCACCCCCTCCCACACACAACCCCTACCCACATAAGTCTAGTTACAAAATAGACTCATTCTAATCTCATTCTACATCTGTCTTTTTCTCCTCAGGTGGTGACAAACCGAGACACCCAGGAGACCCTACTTTGTATAGCATTTGTTTTTGAGGTCTCCAATAGTGAGCACGGGGCTCAGTATCACGTCTACAGACTTGTTAAAGACTAACAACACGTTTGGGAGGTTCTGGAAAGGCCAGACAAAAGCACGACGCAATCTCTCTTTGACCACCTCAATCATCCAGGAAAAACCACAACAAACCAGTCAAGCAACACTAGACCGAACTAACGTGGACAAATTTCCAGCTTTAAAGAAATTACGCAAGGAAAGAAAAAAACAAGCGAAGAATTTTTGTGGAACTGTGGACAACCAGCTTTTTTTTTTTTTTCCCATGTGTTTTAAACATGAAAACAATGAAGTGGATCACTTTTTCTCAAATGTAACTGATGGAGCATGACAAGTTTTACCGAGGGAATGAGAATGTGTTTAAGACTCTTACAGTAATCAAGGCAAGATGCCCTGAGCTGGGAGAGAAGTGTACGATGGATTGAAAAGTGGAGAACATAGGACCACGGAGGGGGGGGGGGGGGGGCCGGGAACCAGAGGCAAGTGGTTTAGGTTTGTTAGGAAAGCAAGTGCCTCTTCACCAAAGGTTATATCGTTACCTGCCACTTTGGATTGCCTTTTTTTTTCTTTTTTTTTTTTTTTTTTACTACCTCTTGTTTTTAAATGAAAGAAAAAAAAGTCATACAGATGTGTTTTGTCACAAAAATATTGAACATAAAAGAACCTAGATCCACATCTCTGGATGCAGTTTTTGTCCTCAGGCACAGAGAGGAATAGGATAGCTAATAGTCCATTTAACCAAAAGAAATAAAATTAAAATAAAAAAAGGCCATGTGTAGAGGGGGATGAGTAATTGTGTTGCCGTGTTATTAAGGTTTTGTTTTTTTTTCTATGTTAATACACAATTTAAAATCAGGTCTTACAAACACCTAGAGTATCTGTATTTGACTCCAGAAATGTCTCGTAAAATTGCTCTCCTGACAGGAAGCCAGGTTAGCCTTTCTTACAGAACCCCCCTTGTTTCCTCTCTGTTTGAAGACGTGTGCTTGGATGCACTTAAAAAGATCAAGACGGGGTTTTTGCAGCAACAGCAGTGCTTATTTTCAGCCTTGATGTATGTAGCGTATTTGAATAAAAAAAAAAAAAAGAACTGTTTCTGTACTGTGAGTTATAGTGGATTCTAAAGGAATATGTGTTACAGAGAAGTTTTTTTGTTTTGTTTTGGGGTTTGTTTCTTTTTTTTTTGGGGGGGGGGGGGGGACTTTTTGTTCATATTTTTGATCAAATTACTCAACACAGAGACCATAGTTAACAGGGAGAGAAGTTAGGAACTGTTTCTTTTGTTTAAAAAAGAGATTTTATGCTGTGAAACTGGTTCATTTGCTTTTCTTTATTATCCAAGTAATGCCTGGAGAATTTGCATTCGTGGATAAAAGTTCAGTTTAACATTTAAGACAAATTTTTTTACACAAGAAAAACAATTTTTAAATTGGTCTAAATTCTCATCTTGAATTCGAGCTATTGTCTCTGTAGAGTTTGACCATTGATTGTTATTTATGGGGTTGGAGAACAAATAGCGGGAGGGTCAGGGTGGGGTGTTTATCATTTTACCATTGTTATGGATTTGTTAAAAGTATTGCAGGACTCGCATTAGTGACAGGATACCCTGTCAAGCCACGGGTCCTGCTAGACAAGTGTCTAGTCGGTGTGGTTCACTGGACAACTTTGCTAATAAAGTGCAAATTTAAGATATTTTGGTGGCATAATTGCACCTAGCTTTGAATGTCATGTTTCACACACTAGATACAATAACACTCCTCCTCTCGTAGGCCTCTCAGTTTATCTTTTATACAGAACTTTTTCTGCCATTATCAAGATTAATGTTTTGTTTTTGATTCTGTTGTCTTTGACTTTCAGTGTTTGCCATATGCTTCACTGAAAATATTGTGTGATTGTGCTGGTATTGATAAGTAATATGGAGATATCTAATGTATCATATTCTAAATGGTGTGGGCAGTTTTGTTTTTGTTTTGTTTTTTCTTGGTTTAAGGTGGTTTACTATTGTCTTTGTTACCATTGTGCATTGCAATTTTATACTTAAAAGTAGAGGTTGGACTATGTAATCAACAAATGTATCTAACAATACAAGACGCATGGTGCCTTTGGGGCCAGTTTCCCCAGTAAACTTATTAAACATGTTTGTTAATTTGTTTTATATTCTATCTTTCTCATCGTTCCAGTTTTGAAAAAAGAAATGAAGATATAAAGCATAAAACCTGTTTCTTTTTCCAGGTCCTGCAGAAGTTAAAACACTTCTTATACTTATATACAGGTATTGAGGAAAAAAAAGAAAAAGTGTGCCTGTGAGGATTTTTTTTTTTTTAATTAAATAAACATCTGTGAGAACTGGTAAAATTAGTATCGGAAACTGAAGACTTACAAATGTCTTGAAGAATTGAATATGATATCACAATCACTAGTGGTAGATTGATTTGCTTATTTCCTTTTTTCCCCTTAATTCGCAAATCTGTTGCAGAATAATAGTGCTTAAACACTTTTTTTTCTCTTTTAAGTCTTCATTTTACTTTATTTATCTGATTTGTAGTTATTGCTTATTTTTTTAGATGAAGTGTTTTCATTTAAAATATCCTGCTGAAGAATTTGTCAATATCATCATACTGTATGTCAACCTGGAGAGCAACCACACACACAAAAATCCTCTCTATACATCCTTTAGTTTAATTAACTAAAAGGCTCATGTGCTATACTGGTAAGTTTGAAATTTGTGAACTTTAGAAGTCAATACATTTACTGCCCCAACACTCCTGATTCAAATTCTTTCCAGTGCTTGTATACAAGTATATTATTAATCCATTCATCCGAATGAGGTGTATTGAAACAGTGAAATAACTTAAAGATGCAGGGAAGCGACCCCCATGACCTGCATTGGGGAACACTGACTTAGAGTAAGTATTTTTTTTATATAATTAACTGTAGGTATGATTGGAGATGCAGATTTATGTGGAAAAGACTATTGGCATGAACATTTCAACACAAGTCAGTGGGGATTCCTGAATCCTGAGGTCTTCAGATATAGAATTTTTCATGTTCACAAGATAAGGAAAGGTTACACGACTAATTCCCTACACTACCTATTTATTAAATCCAAAGATTACATCAAGGATCACATGGAAGAGCAACATGGTTGTTCAAGATACTGTTTTGTTGACAGATTCAATGTTTCTTTTTATGATTATGGGAGTTAAGAGTTATATCTGGTAATCGACTACCAAATATAACTCCTACATACATATCAGCATGAATATTTTGGTTTTAGCCTCTTATATTGCATTTGGACCAGGAAAACATACCATTTTAACTCAGAATCAAACTAGTCAAAATTAAAATGTCAGTACATCCGTACTTGAGAAGTAACTGCAAAAAGGTTACGCTCGACGACAATAAGAACGTATGATACATTAATGTCAGTGGTGAATGAGTGAATGAATGAATTGTCTTTATTTCGGTCTTGTACAAGTTATTTTACAAAACAAAGTGAAAAAAGTAAAATAAACATTGCTTTTGCCGAAAAGGTGTAGGCTGAAGCCGTAGTTTATAGTGTGTACCCTTTTTCTCTTGTGATCAGCTTAAATCTGAAACATTAGCATTAATCCCTAGAAACAAACAATGCATAAAGAAGACAAAAAATAAATAATACAAAATATAAAATTGAAGTTTCACATTCTAGAATGTTTTTGATAATATACTTTATAGATATAGTGTATTATATTTATTTACAATATTTTCTTTATACCATTTTCTTGAACTTGTAAATAGAACTGCACATTTTTAGGTCATTGTCACAACTATTACATAATTATCTTCTCTTAATTGATGTACATCTCTTTTTAATATTTGTTCTTACTGTCGTCATCTCAAACTTGAGTTTCCCCCTCAGGTCATAGCGGGAACAAATCCTGAATGCAGTTTGGAAGCAGTTTTTCTGCTGGGCTTTAAAGGCGAATAAAACAGTTTTCTGCTCTACTATATCATGGAATTTTAGAGTAGTATATTATATTTAATAAAGAGATTATTTGTTGGTTCATAATAGTCAGATCTATTAATTATCCTTAAAGCTCTTTTCTGTAATAAGACAATAGGGTTTGTAAAGGTGTTACCCCATACCTCCACACAATAAGTAATGTATGGAACTATGAGTGAGTAATACATCAAAAACTGTGCTCTTTGACAGAAGATATAATATGTTTTACTTAATATTGCTAGGGTTTTTAGACATTTTTGATTTTACAACACTATTTATATGTGATTTCCAGCAAAGTTTATCATCAATTATTACCCCCAGGAATTTTGAATGAATGAATGAATGAAAATATATTTATTTCGGTCAGGTCATTCATAATGTAGACACCAACTGAAACCATTAGTTCACATTAAAAAAAAAGAGACCTAACCCAAAAGAAATAGGCTGAAGCTATTGCTTAATTACGCCTACCCTTCTCAAATGATCAACTTTTTCAGATCGCAACATACAAAACATAATACAAAAAAATAAATCATATTGTTTACACAATCCCGAACATAATTCCGTAATAGTATCATCTACTGGATCCCTCATATTTTTCAAACACATTAAACTTAAACAAACGTTTGAATGCATGAATCGACTGGCACATCTTCAATTTTTCATCAAGTGCATTCCATATATTTACACCCCTACAGTAATACATTGATCTTTAATTTTAGTCCTAGACTTTGGTTTTTCAATCATATGTTTCCCTCGAAGCTCATATCTACTTACCCTTATTTTAAACATGCTTACAATTTTACTAGGTAACAATCTGTTGAACACTTTGTACATAATCAATGCTATTTTGTATTCCACTTAATATATGAATTTAAATGCCCTTAATTTAATAATTCATTTGATGGTTCTCTATAATTTGAAATTTATTTTTGTATCCTCTTTCTATTTCCATACCACTAATTTTAATTTTTAATTGGTGTATAACTTTATTTTTGTACAATAGCTTACGCTCAACATCATCATTCTAGCACCTCTTTGGCTGTACTGTAACTCTGAGAAGCACTACATTTCCCAGAGGTAATTGCGACTGCGGCAGCTGAAGCCGGAAATGACGTATTTACAATAAAACTTCGCATAATAAAAGTAATCTTGAGGCCACATTTAACAGACAAGATATTAATTACTAATGCATCTATGTCTTCCACAGGCATTCTTAGGGCCACTTAAAGCAAAAAAATATAAGCTATTATATGTCCCTATAATTTCAATTCGGAGAAGGAAAATCCAGCCGGAGGCCATTTCAATGTTTTATTATTTACCAGCTGACTTGACGTCGGCGTGAAGGGTTGGCTTACAACGATGGAAACATTTGGAAAACCGCTTCGCCAGCTTGTGTTACCTGAGATGCTCATGATACGCTTTTATGTTTAAACAGGTTTAGAGCCGAGGGAGCTAATAGGAAGTGTGTTGGGTGCAGATCCAAATACTAACATTACTAAACCAGTGTTGCTGCATCGGCACTTCAACTTCAGCAGGAAGACGTCGAGGGGATCCTGCGGTGAGTTACTTTACTGAATAAACTGGCGAAATTGGAGACAATTTTGCAACTAACTGGTTCATGAATTGTAAACTCTCTTGCCGTAGTCTTTCATGGAGCGACATATGAATAATAATAAGAAAAAAGCTAACAGCTGCGTTAAATCGACGCAGAACATACGCCGTATGTTACGGCGTACCCTACGCCGTATGCTCTGCGTTGGTGTAACGCGGAACCATAAATCAGCCTTAACGGGACACCCGCAGCAGCGAGAGGTGTAACACCAGATTCTGTGACCCATCAAATCTGTGACCCGATTAGGATTTTAATCCACTAAACTCTAGATATTTTCGTCCTACTTGCATGTATTTTGATGGTTATTGTGAAACGTGCTCTACAATTCCATTTACACTGAATCGCAAACTGTAATATCCATTTTTTTGTTTTGTTTTTCTGCTTGAATTTGTGGCTAACTTTATTTCTACGTGCATACTGTAGATGCCTATATGAATATTTCATTTAATTTTATTCTTTATTTCATAAAAAAAAAAACAATTCAATACAAATACAAATGTTCATAAATTGTGAATGAAAAGGGAGCAGAAAGAAGAAGATTCTTATCTGATCTAAAGAAATAAATTCACAAATGACATAAATTACAAATAAAAAAAAACAACAACTAAGTAAATAAAAAAAACTAAAATAAAATAAAATTACTGCCGTCTATGGGTATGTCAAACTTAACTAACATATTTCATTATATTTATTTAACATACAGGCTTTAATTGTTCTTTTGAATGTAATGTTTGATTTGGATTCTTTGTTTTCTTTATTCAGATTGTTCCATAAACTGATTCCTTTCACAGAAACACAACGTGTGTTTATAGCTATATGTTGTATAGCTATTGAAATTTCTCTCTTTAGTAAGTGGATATAACACTTCTATGAATTTGCAATTAATGTATATCAGAATTTGATGTTTCATGAATATTTTGAAAGGTACTCTGGGCTAATTTGATTGTGCAATTTCCTGGTACTCTGAGTTTATTGACATTTATACAGCACCCTCTTTTTTAAGTCCAAGTCTGTAAGGGAAGTTGATTGTTACTTGGTTATGATATACAGTTGCTGTTTACAGTGTATTGGCTCAACAGCATCCTTCTAGGCATTGTTACATTTGGCCCCTAACACACTGTTTGTAGTCAGTGTGTTGTTGAAAGTATTGGGGGAAAGGGGCGAAAGGTAATTGGCCTTTTTTCTTTTTGAAAAACCAAACAAAGTAGAAATCAGCAAAAAATAAATGACATCATGAGGGGTCAGCTGCACCCATCACTCGAGTAAAACAGAAATATTGATTTTTATCTTTACAAAAGCCAGACAGTGCATGTTAATGCCAAATATTGACATGAGCAGAGTCGGCCACATCAATCACCAGCCCCGTCAAGTGCCAAAGTCTCCCAGGGCAGAACAATGAACCTCATATTGCCCTAGTCGCTTAGCCACTCACAGTGCCGGTCCCAAGACCATGTAAATGGGGTTGGGTTGTGTCACAAAGGGTATCTGACGTAGCTCGATGGATCAGAGCCACATCTAGCAAGGTGTTTGTGTACCTGCGAAACCAGTTTAAATCTGCTAGAGGTAGGTCTAGATCAGGGGTCACCAATCCTGGTCCTCGAGGGCCGGTGTCCTGCATGTTTTACATGTTTCGCTGCTTCATTGCACCATGATAAAAGTGACTGTGTCATTAAGAGAATTGTGCAGACCTCAATGACAAGCTGATGATGATTAATTAGAATCAGGTGTGTTAAAGCAGAGAAAACTCTAAAACATGCAGGACACCGGCCCTCGAGGACCAGGATTGGTGACCCCTGGTCTAGATTACTAGGCTACATCCTACGTAAAACATTTTCCAAATCAATGTGCAAAACAAAATGATCTGCTGTTGCCACCCCCGTAGTGAAAATGTCAACTAAGAACTGGAACACAAGTTAGACTGCAGTTTGCTAGTCATGCATTTTTGGTGCTTACTTTGCATTTTTCTGTATTGTTTTACCATTTCCCTCCCCCCTTTTTTCTTTTTACAGCTCCATGTGTTTTATCAGATTATTGCACCATCACTTTATAAATCTGTATGGGGGCATTCCTCCTTGGTTTGGCAGTTCTTGTCTCATTGTCCTCCTAAGAAGGTTTGCTCCAATTTTACAACATTGCTACTGATTATTTGTAGTAATAATATATATATTTTTTTCATGTGATACATCAGGCTGTGTGCCAGTGTCTTCACCTGCTCTGAAACTCCATCATCACTCGTACCGATCCACTCCTCTGCCAGCATGGCCAACGCAGACTCTGTCAGTGTGCGAATCTTCTCTCTTAACTGCTGGTCAGTGGTTGTGCTTTGTACAGACTTTTATTCATTAATTTTTCATATCAGCACATGTGCTCGTGGGCAAAACAAAAATTCACTGTTTGTACCCTTGTTTTATTTCACAGGGGGATCCGCTATCTTAGCAAACACTGTCCTGAACGCTACCGCATGCTGGGACAATTGTTGTCCAAGGAAAATCATGATCTTATCTTACTGCAAGAGGTTGGTGGACGCTGTGAAGTTGCAGTCACTCACCACATCGGCTTGTGAAATTTGGCTTGCTCTGCAGTTATGGGCAAATTTATCTCTATATATTTGGACTTAAAGTTACTTAGATATTTGATAGTCCACTTTTCATTTGTTATGTAAATGTTTGTTATTTTCTTTAGGTGTGGAGTGAGAAGGACTTCCTCTACTTAAAACAGAAACTTGCCAGCAGTCATCTTCACTCTCATTACTTCAAAAGGTGACTTCTGTAGTATCTCCCACTTCAAGCTTTGCTGGGAATCACTCAACTTGTACCCTTTAAATGTCCTTCGGTTTTAAATTCTCTAGTACATTTTAAATCTTCAAAAGGCAAATAGTGTCTGAAAAATGTGCTTGTGTGGCACTGATGTTTCCGCAAGATTTAACCGACACTGAAGAGCTTCATGGAGGATTAACCTTTTCTGCTTTATTCTGTGTTGACCTCAATGATAAGTCTGTGATTGATCAAAAGTCCCACTTCTCTAATCTCCTTCTACCAACTTTTCGTGTCTTTCTTCACAGTGGAGTCATCGGCAGCGGACTGGCCATTTTTTCTAAACACAGAATCCATGACACATTTCTGTATCGCTACTCGTTGAACGGTTATCCTTACATGGTAGGACGGCACGCAGAAATGCACAAATATTTTGTACAATTACTACGGAAGTAATCGTATGTTCTATATTAGTAAACTCTATGTTCAGTCTAATAACATTAATGCTTAATTTGACTCCACTGATTGTGTAAATGATCTACATTCAGAATGTTGTGAAGTGAAGCTTTTAGAAAATTACCAGTTATTAAATATCAGTGTCGGATAGAATATTTAAATAATTTGATAAAATATTACAAATGATACATTTATAAAATATGCATTTTTGTGCTGGATAGTTTGGGAGTTTTTCTTTTTTTAATATAAACTACTATAGGTAAAGTAATTAGATTAGTTTACAATAAGAAAACAATTCATAGTTCAACTTCTACCTTTTTTAAAGCTGTTCAACTAAAATTTAGACATGTCAATGTTCGTTTAAAATAGTTTTACATTTCTTAGGACTAGATCGTATAGAGTAAAAATGTAAATGTCTTATTGTAACTGAGTGAATTTGGCAAAATTTAGAAATGTTTAATAGAATAGAATAGAAGACTTTATTGATCTCCCAGAGGAGAAATTCAATGGTGCAGCAGCCAAACACACACACGCTCAACGGTTTATACAAAAAATTAAAATAGAAATAACCAATAAATAGCTAAATAATAAAAAAAAAGAGCAATATAAAATGTAGAAAAATTAGTAATGTACAAGAGAAAAAATAGTAAACACATAATTGGCCTATTATTAGTCTGAACTGGATTGTGCTTAATTGGACTTTGTTGAAGTGTCTATTTTTAGTGTAAAGTGCCTTCAGATGACTTCTGTTGTGATCTGTGCTAAAGTGAACTGAATTGAGCTGAAGTCATGGCTGTTTAAAAAAAAAGAAGAAAAAACACATATTCTACATTGATTTAGTTTGCATGATCTCTGTTTCTGTTCAAATCTCAACAAGTTCACAAAACATTTACCTTACAAAGACAGATGAGACTTAACTAAGACAATATGTTTTGCTTCAAGGTCACATCTTTTATCTTCAGCCTTTGCAAACATTCTCCTTGTAGCAAGACACGTTTTATTTCATCTTTGGTTCCTTTTTTTTATGTTTTCCCTCGTGTTAAGGCTCACCATGGAGACTGGTTTGGAGGAAAAGCTGTTGCCATGGCCGTCATAAGCCTCGGCAGCCTGACTGCAAACGTCTATGTCACACATGTAAGATCTCACATGATCCATTTTGAGGCCAATCAGTGTAGTTTCTTCATATTATTGATTCACGCTCCTGTGTATTGATTATAGCTGCATGCTGAGTACAGCAGAGATAAGGACTCTTACCTACCTCACAGGGTGGTTCAGGCCTGGGAGCTGCAGCAGTTTATCCGGTAGCATTTCTTTGCTGGTCTATGGTATTTAGCACATTCTCTCTGAGCCCCTGTGTGTTTACTCAGTTGTGAGTTTGCATGTTGTTGCATGAGCATCCCACTTGTAGGCAGCATTACAGTTTGTTTTTTAAAAACTTTTATTAATAACAAGTTTTATCCTGATGTTACATTGCACTGTGTTTTGTCAGTCACACTTCTGTTGGAGCCGATGTAGTGATTCTCGGTGGCGACCTCAACATGCACCCTCAGGACCTCGGCAACAGACTGCTGAGATCTTACACTGGACTGCGAGACGCCTATTTAGAAACTGCTAAATTTGATGTACGTAAAGACATGAAAGCTACACATCAAGTCCCAAATTTACTCTGTCTTATTATCGTGGATTTAGTGGCATTATGTGTTTTTAAAATTGTTTCTCTTTATCATATTTAACCAGTTTAATGGTAAACTATGTGCTACCATGACAGCGGACAATGACAACGGCACAGTCTGTCCTCCGAGTCATTGTCTGAAACCTTTACCAAAAGAAAGATCGATTATGCCCTAAAAGTCAAATGTCACTATCTGTTGCCAAATGTCTTGCAAAATGTTACAAGCTGAGTTTAACTGTCATTGTGGTTCCATTTCTCACCGGAGGTAAAAAAAACAAAAAAAACAGTTATTGGTAATGAGTGACAGAAACATTGGTTACAGAGATGAAAACTAGCATGCAATGATACAGAAGTCCTCATGTTGTTTCTATGTAACTGGTATTTAAGCAAAAAACTATGTTTTGTTGCAGGGATGTGAGGATGGAATAACTCTAATAGCAGACAACCCTTTTATCTGTAAAAATGGACTCGCTCCATTTGAGAAGGGAATTCGGATTGATTATATCCTGTTCAAGGTGGGTGAAAGCCTAAAGCTCAACCTGCTATTATTTTTCTTTATACGTTCAGACTTTAAAAAGTTAATGATAATTTTGATGTAACTCTTGAGGCTCATTTCTGATTTCATCATTCCAGGGTTCCCCTAAAACAGGCATTCATTGCGATTCCATGTCCACCACCAAAGGCTCCGTACCTAACCATCCGTTCCCGTACTCGGACCATGAGGCTCTCACAGCCCAGTTAAGGCTGGAGTCCCACGTTCCAGCTGAGGCTGGAGACGACAGACAGTTAAAGACTCACAACTTTAATGCAGGTATTTTTAAACAGCTGTGAGAATTTTAGCAGAGGTGTCAAAAGTATTCACATTCATTACTCAGGTAGAAGTATAGATACTAGAGTTTAAAAATACTCCTGTAGAAGTTGAAGTATCAACTCAAGTTTTTTACTAAAGTAAAAGTATAAAAGTACTGGTTTCAAAACTACTTAAAGTATAAAAGTAAAAGTAATGTAAGGGGGAAAAAAGCCATTAAGGACAAAAGCCATTGAAAATGAATGCATCTTAGTATAATGCAAATATATTAAAGAACCATATATGTGTACTATTGAGCATTAACATGTGTTTCAGAGAGCAGGAGATATGATGACTAGTTGCCTATAAGTATTGTAATGGTGCAAAAAGTCAAACTTCAGAGGCATGTTATCATTTATCCTAACCTTTATTGGAATGTACATCCAAGTTTAGTTGCAGGAATCTGAGGGCAACGGATGTAAGAACAAAACTGGACAAGAACATCTGAAACAACCACAACCAAATTCACTCTATCCGGATGGCGCAATTTAACTGGATAGTTTTTTTTTTAAAGGCTGAAATGAAATAGAGTAACGAGGCTGTTTTTAAAATGTAAGGAGTAAAAAGTACAGATAATTGCGTGAAAATGTAAGGAGTAAAAGTAAAAAGTCGTCTGAAAAATAATTACTCCAGTGAAGTATAGATAACCAAAATTTCTACTTAAGTAAGGTAACGAAGTATTTGTACTTGGTTACTTGACACCTCTGAATTTTAGAAAATGGTAGTTTATACTTATAGGTGCTTCAGTTAGTTGAATTAATGAGAAACTAATTGTTTAGTGTCCTCATTGACCTTCTGCCTTTACTGTAACACTTGTCTTCTTTCTCCTTCCTGACTTCAGGGAACCTGGCTGAGTTGGTTGACATCATGACAGAGGCACGTACAGAAGTGAAAGTGGGCTTGCACTGTGCTGAGAGGATGCGCTACACAGCAGCACGTACTGGAGTGATGGGCTTGGCTCTGCTCTTCCTGGAGCTGGTCATTGCAGCAGTGCCTTGGTTGGCTCTGGGAGCAGAACAGCCCTTCCCCAGCACCTCCTTCTACCTGCTGGCTGCGTTGTGCTTCGCCATCCTGCTGACCACCTCTCTGCTGTACATCTTTTACACCATGGAGGTGAAATCTCTCCAGGGGGCTGAAGATCAGATGAGGCTGGCTGTAGGTAGCCTGCAGGAGAAGCTCAGGGGTTTTCATGCGTCTCAGCCGCTCAGTGACCCCCAGAAGCCCCCAGAGGGGCCGGGGCCCGGTGCCTTTGACCCAGAAGAATGATTTCAAAGTGCGCTCAAAGTAAGCTCATTGAAGGAAGGCTTTGATGTCAGCTTTAAGAGGGACTTTCGAGGAAGTCTCCTCCACTGAATGTGATTTTGAGATAGACGTTAATGCTGTAAAATTGACTATAATCAAGGGACATTTTTGAAAGTAATCCAGGACACATGCTTTGAGATTTTTATACCTTTTTATGTAGTCATCTGTAGGCTTTTACTTACCCAAGCTCTCACCATGTGCACTTGCAGCACGCACACTCTCATATGCTTCAGAGTACAGAGTTTTGCATTTAGACGCTACTGTGTCCTTAAACCTCATCAATCTGACCGTTTGTGTTGTAAAGCCTCAGGTCCTACGATCATTCCACCCACCAGTAGTTTCACTGGGACCAGTTGTTTTTTTTTTTACCTTAAACCACTCAGCCATTGCGGGTCCAATCTGCATTTTTATGTATTTTGTTGATATCCTTAAATACCAAGAGAAAGTTCTCCTGTTGTCTTCACTGCACAGAAGACTGAGACACTCCAAAAGCTGAACGGTTTACATTCTGGTTTGTCTTGTAGTTTTTGTAGTAAGGCGAAGATTATCATAAATTGTTGAACTTTTTGAATATAGTATTCTAGGAGAAAATAACCACTTTTATATGCGTGTCGCAGTTCTCGTGCTCATCACTTTTCACTCAAATCTACACTCCTCTTTCCTGTACTTTCAAACCTACTTTGATCATATGAATCATTCTTACAGAACATGATAAACTGTGGAACATTTACAGGAAAAACATGTCTTAATTGTAGAATAAACAGTTAACCGTATGTACATTCTACTAAATTACTGATTGTTTTATGTTGCTTAAAAAGTATGTTATGAAGAAGCTACTAGTTTTTGATTTCAGTGAAGTTCATGTAGAATTTCAGGTTGGCACTCTGGCACTCTGCAAACTGTGAAGGAAATGATAATGAAAGCAATAATAAAGACTTAACATGCTTGCACACGGCTATGGCTTTGTATAAATGCAAGAAATCCACACAGAACAACGGTTGATGGCTGAGACCATGCAGGATTAAATACATTTAAGATTCGCATACTCGCCGCTAGAGGGCGCCAGCGGGCCATTGCACCAGTGTACTTCCTGTCACCTTCACCTGACAGATGAACTGCAAACAAAACAAAACTTTCCCCAGGAGCTATTTGGAAACATTATGACATATAAATGAGCAGACATGCCAGATCTAGATATGAGAGCTCCCGTGGGTGGGGTCATATTATTATTTTTTTGTTATCTTAAATCTTGCAAAGATGGATTAAGCTGTTTCACAACATTCCAGTTCAATTTGAATTAAATGAGGCCTAAACCTTTTTTTTATTTTTTAAATACATCTTTTAATTGAATCTAATGTAACTAATGATGCATATATTGCATTACATTTTCAATTGTGTGTCATTGACTGCAATATGGATATTACATGTAACAGTCAGTTCATGTTATTTATTAGTGGGCGATATTAGCACTGATGTTTAACTTGATTTAATTTGGCTCCATTTAATTGTACTTGAATTAACTTTTTTGCTTGAGTAGAAGTACCCTGAGACAACTTTTTTTGTTAATTGATACCAAAAAAAAAAAAGGATTTGAATATAGCACTAGTGATGTGCGAATCGATACTGAAATATCGATTCTTCCGATACCAGACCTGTATGCTCTAAAATTGATTCTCAAATGAAAATATCGATACTTTTGATACTTCAGTCATTTGTGGTAATGTATATCGTTAACAGGAATACGGTGGAAAGTAATTAAACTATTCAGATTTTGTCTAAACGACACGCTGCTGGTAGGAACTGCTTTTTTTCATTTTTACTTTGACAGTAGTTCTTATTTTTGTTTATTATTCTCTTATTTATTTTAATGGTTTTATTATTTTACGTAGGATATTTTTTTTGTGATGGAAACACCTTTTTCAAACACTTGGTTTTTCTGTTGTTGTAGCAGCTCAGCTATATCGTGAATGAGGCCGCTACCTCAGTATACTTCTGACTTTAAAATAAATAACTAAATAAGTGACTCTGATGTCTTGTATTCTTAAGCTATCTAAAATACACAATTTTTCTAGATTTACTGGGCACATTAGGTGTATTTGCACAATGTATCGGTATTGAATCGCTATCGCCGATCCCAGCATGAATTTTACTCAATATCGGATCGGAAAGGAAATCGGTGGTATCAAACATCACTATATAGCACATGGGAGGAGTCGATTGTGGAGTAACTTGAAAATTGCACCACAGCTCTACATGCAGCCATAGAAACTGCACATAAAAGATAAGGATGCAGCCTAACATCTCCCATGCCAAACTTTAAGCCAATAGTCTTTTTATGGTGGAGTATTTTAGTTTGACATTACTTTACACACCTCTTTAACTTCTGAGTGTATAAATCTACCTTTTGTACACACTTTTAATGAATGTGTGAATGTGTGATGCATAAACATTTTTTATTGATGTGCCTTTGCTCTATTTATACCAGCAATATTTTATCACATCAATAAAGCATTTCCTTTATAGCCATTAAAGGTTATGTATTCTTTTGTGAAATGCGACTGGTAGCAGGAAAATTAACTTTTGCATTTAGGCTAGATAAACGAATTTGCATAGGAAAAAAAAAACTGGTGTGAAAAGAAAAAGTCTAAATTCATGTGTGAGGATCCAGTTTGTACGGAAGAGTATTAGGGCCATGCAGGGGAAAAAATATTTGAGAGGGGAAGATTTTTTTTTATTGTGCACTTCGAGAAAAAAGTCGAAATCTCGAGAAAAAAGTCGAAATGTCGAGATTAATGTTGAAATACAATTTCAAGAATAAAGTCAAAATTTCGCCTTTTTTCTCAACACTTCAACATTATTCTCGACATTTCGACTTTTTCTCAACATTTTGACTTTTTTTTCGAAATTGTACTTCAACATTAATCTCGACATTTCAACTTTTTTCTCAATATTTCGACTTTTTTCTCAAAGTGCATAATGAAAAAAAATATTCCTCCTCTAAAATATTATTTTTATTTATATTATTTTTATTTTTCTCCTGCCTGGCCCTAATACTCTTCCATAAGTTGGGCTTTAGAACAACCTACTTGCAGCTTTCAGGTGAAATTGTGGACAGCATGCGTCTAGACACGCAGCTTGTAAGAGAAAGTGAGAAAAAAAGGTAAGAATCGGTGACAGATGCGGTCCAGTCGTGCAGGTCTATTGTGCGTCTCTGGGCGTCTATGGGCGTCTCTGGGCGCGGTCTGGATCGCAGGGCAGGGCACTGAGGGCAGGGCAGGACAAGGTGCGCTTTATTCCCACAGAACCGACGCCTGACACTTCCCCCTTTTCAAGCTGTTGCGCAGCCTGGACAGTCGCAAAAATGACGAGCGCGGACCCGCTGAAAACGGTCATTTCCATCGGGAATGTGGACGACACGTCTCTGGCCCTGCCGTCCTTGAACCAGTACCGGTCCGGACAGCAGCGCGTCATGGAGCAAGTGCGGACCATCCGCAGGACCAAGTCCCGGCCGTCCAGCAGCAGGAGCGCATCCGGCGCGTCCGCGTCTCTGTCCCCCACAAGTAGGAGCGGGGCCCTGGGCGGCAGGGGTCGGGTTGTTTCTGTTAAAGTCTGATTCAGGCTGATTTATGGTTTCGCGTTAAATCGTTGGTGTAACGCGGAACCATAAATCAGCCTTTAGTTGTTCTCACTGTTTCTTCACATTCATTTCCAATTTGAACCATAAAGTTTGTGTAAAAAGAAAAAAAAAAGTGAGAAATTTGTTCCATAAAAGGCTTTAGCCAATATTCTACTATTGTATCTATCCCTACAATCCAACATATAGTTTTGAAAAATAAACCTGCGTTGTTTCAGTTTTATAGTTTCATAATTAAAAAAAAAATAAAAATAAAGGATTACCTCTCCAGTTTTTCTGTTGATGATCTGCCAGTCATCAGCTAAAAAAAAAAGGCCCACATTTGGGACAGGCTCCTTCTGTTTTAAAAAAATCAGTACAAAATAATTTATATTAACAAATGCAAAATCATTGCAAGACAGGGCTAAAGTATTTTTGCTGTTTCATATTGGCTTGTTTGTGCTCCTCAGCAACCTAGCAACCATTTCTGTTGGTTTTGTTCAGCATAAACATACATAAAATATGTTTTTTTGCATTTTACCAATGTAATTTTTGCCCAGCCTTTAACACGCCTTTTATAGATTCATTTTATGGAATAAAAATTATAGGAAGTGTTGTGGAGCAGCTTGTTCCAGATTTGTAAATAAATAAACTATAAATCAGTGAGCAGTAAGGAGGTCTTTGGAAGCACTTGTTATCCTGAATACTCTCTAAATGTCATACAAAATTTAAAAAAATACCCCCCGAAAACGATTGAAATGAATTATTAAGCAACGAGTGTCAGATTATCTTCACAATCAGCATTCAGCTAAAATACAGGATCAAGTAACATTGTCAAAACAATATGCTGCTTATCAAACTGAAGGATTCTGTGACTTTTACTGATAAAGTGAAAGTGAGAATCCAAACAGGTTCATTCGTGCTCTTATCTTTCATGTTTTTAACTTTGTTACTTGTTGAACATAAATACCTTTAAGCTAAATGCATAAATCATGCTATTTGGAAAAGGAACAACTTTTGTGGCTTTACAGGGCAATAAATCTCTGATATAAGGGCTGATGTGTCAACTAGATAACATCTGAAAATCTCCAACCTTTCCGCCCAGGCCCTTCGTACGATCCTGTGTTCCTAGAGAAGTCAAGCACATCAAATGGAAATGTCTTCTTCGTCAATGGAGTCTCTAAAAATGTGAGTTTTTAATTGATATCTGTCTTTTCTGTTCTCTTAAAATCTAACTTTCTTAATCTCACCGATGAGCATGGAGTGACTCTGCTAGTTGCTTTATCTTCCGGTGATGTGAGCCGACAGTGCAACATTCACTGAGATTCAAAGATTCTGCCTTCAAAACCTTTGTTTATCACACAGGTAGAGGTATTTCATAGAGCCTTTACTCTATAATTACACAACAGTGTTAGTAAAGTATTGAAGTTAATAATCAGTATTAACATTATGAGTATAGTGGTGCTTATCAAAAGTTACGTGGACCTTTGCTTTCAGTATCTGATGTAATTCTCTCATGGAGCAGTAAATCCCGCTCCAATCCAGTTC
Organism: Cololabis saira; assembly: GCF_033807715.1. Classification (NCBI taxonomy): domain Eukaryota; kingdom Metazoa; phylum Chordata; class Actinopteri; order Beloniformes; family Belonidae; genus Cololabis; species Cololabis saira. Next base: position 14,830,877 of record NC_084594.1, read on the forward strand.
CAGTAACTCTTCATCAGTTCTGCATGTCAGCTCGGATGAATTCTAATTTATAATAAAGCTAAGTTTACTCTTCTTTTACCATTTTATGGTATACATGTTATTATGAAATGTTTTGTTTAAGTACATGACCTTAGCTTGGAAAACTAGATGTGCCGCTGGCTAATTTAAATTTGCTCTGCAGCTACATCTTACATCCTGCATCTTTCTAGATGTGGGTGTGATCTATCAGGGTAGCATGACTAACTTTTAATTTGGAGATCATTAACAAATGTCCCGATATTTTTCAAATTAATTTACTACTATGACTTGAAATTCACTGATTCATCAAAGATGACAGCCTACATTGTCTCTGAGTCAGCACCATCCATGATATCCATCCAGCACAAACCATGATACTACCTTATAGGGAAAGGCTCTTACTCCTGTAATGCAGTGTTTTCCTTTTCCTAAATATTTTTCCCTACAGTCATCTTGCTGTTGGGAAAGAGTGAGCTCTAGCGGGTGCCTACAGGTAGCAAAGATAACAGCAGCCGTGAATCTTCTCGTTTTGTCTGTAATCTATCAGACAGTGGATTGCTGGAGTCCAAACTCTAGAAAAAGGCTTTTGTAATCTTCACAGCCAGATAAGCACCATTAGCTCAAGTTCAAGATCTTCTTCCATAAGCCCGTGTTGCAAAGATCAGGCTTTGATAGATCTCTCGAACGCATTTGCAGAATATTGCAGGTTTTCTTGAAATACTTGATTTTGTCAAATAAGATACCCAAATCACTGATGTCTTTCATTAAGGATAAAAAATGATTGTGACTACTCTTATTTTGAAAAGTGAAATTGGAAACTGACCGGGCATTTTGTCTAAAATGTACAGTTTTGCTGTTTAATCAGCTAAATGGGTTTAGAAGCCTTACAAAATTTTCTCAGCAGTCAGTTGAATGGAGGGATTTTGTAGATAAGACTTTTGCATTATATCATTATTATTATTTCAATTTCTAAAAGAATCCTTGACTGAAGGAAATACTTTCTGAGAACTTGTGCGTCAGATTAATCGTTGCAGAATTATTATTAAAAAAAAAAAACATATTCATGTATTTATCTGTCTCTCTGTCATCTGGTTGAATTTATTTGTCTAGTTAGTCAAATTTGCATTTGTAATGATTTTTATTAAGCTTTGGTTTTTTTTTTCTTTGTTCCAGGCAGAGATGTGCAGTCTGCTGTGTGTTTTTTGTACTTTTTATCTCAACTTTTGGCCAATCGAACAGTAATTAAAAAAAAAAAGTGTAATTGTCCCTCTACCTTTTGCACCACAGGGTGGTACTGTAGGTAAAATAATCTTTCACTAATTGATTGAGCATTTACAAATGCTGGTTAAATAAAGGATTGAGTGAAATTGTGTTTTTTTTGTTATGACACACTTGTTTTCCTTGGCTTGGCAGTTCGGCGTAGATAAGACTGTTTCCCGACCGATAGTCAACAACTCCCAACGATCCAGTGTGAGCAGACACTCGACCTACTACCATGAGAGGGATTACGCTCCTTTCACCTCATGTGCGGTTGCTCAGAACCGCAGCAGCCGCAGCGAGCCTGATCTGGGGTGGCGCTTCTCCGTACCACAGCCTTCTCTCCCACCACAGAGAATCGTCTCCAATCAGGAGACCTACCTGAAGAAAAGGAGCACCAGTCAGTTCATAACAAACACCATGTCCAAGCCTCAGGTGCCTGTTGCAAATGGCTCCAATCTGACCAAATCCAACAGCCAGTTCTTATGCAGTCGAGCCGACAGGAGCAAAACAAGCTCCAGGCCTTCCATCACCGAGGCAACGCCCAAGACCGGGTTAGTGGGAAAATAACTGACCTGCTTCAAATACGATGTTTTAATGGACAAATTCTGCTCACATGCTGATAATGGGAGGTTTGTTTTTCCCGCCTCACAGGATAAATGGAAACGGTGGAGTCACTGATATCACTATGAAGGAGGCTGTGGAGTTTCTTTCCAGCGAGGATGAGAAATATCAGTTCTGTGGAGCTTCGTACATCCAACACAACACGTTCCTTCAGGACAAAGCAAAAGAGGAGGTGCTTTATTCTGTTCTTGCACTATTATCTAACAGTAATGTTAAGATGCTTATAACTGCCTTTACCTGAGACATTCCACACGTTTGGATAAATGAATAAGGTTGTTTATTATATACAAGCTTATGTGCCGTGGACCTTAATAGTCTACTTTTACACCAACTAAAACTCCAAAAGAGCCTCAAACAAACTGGAAACTCTGCAGCATTTATAGAGTTTCTCATATATTATTGCACGAGGACCTGTTACACTCTGTATTATTCCTGTAAATAGTAAATGCTCAGAGCTTATTCAACTTTCAACCATCAAGATTTCAGCTTATTTGATGACACTGCAGTAACTGCAGGTGGAGCATGAAACTATGAGTCACCGAGGAACTGCAGTGGGCAGTCGGTGTCTTTCCTCAGGCCAGAACCCTGCTGCACTTTATATATTAAATGAGAAAGATATTTAATTTGCAGCAGGGGGGGTTATGAAATGATTGCATTGGCAGCGGCCTGTTGTTTTTGATTCAGTGTGGGGAGGGTAAAAAGTGAAGCTGATATTAATCAAAATAAATGTGAGAGCTTCATGTGTTTTTGTAGGTAATATGAATCCAGCACGGGATTTGCTGAGAGCTACAGAGCAAGAGAGGGAGAGAAAAAAAAAGGCTAACGCCCTGATGAAAAAGTCCGCTGATCTTAAACTGTATACTTGGTCGGGTTGGAAACTGATGAAGATTTTCAAAGTTGGAAATGTTCCATGTGAATTAACTACAGTCTAAGAGGCTAGTTACCATGGTGACATGAAATATTGACTCTGTTGTGCTGTTTCTTCTTTTTATTCATTTGCCTTGTAGTCACCAGTTGTAAATAATTTTAACCCTCCCCAGAATATCCCATCATTTTGCAATGTCTGCGCATTATATTAGTGTTTTTAGAGGATTTCTTTTCTAACTGGACTTTACAAACAACAACACCACACACACAATTTAATTTTAAAGTTTAATATTTCTAAAATTCCTTGTCTTAACATGCCATTTACAATTTCCTGAAACGATCTCCCCCTTTGCAGTCCTAATCAAAATTAGTTCAATTCAATAACCATTGAGGAGTTTTAATCTCAATATGCATTAAAAAGGTGTTTCTTTTTTTAAGTGTCCTGCACTGCCTGGGTCTCAGTTAGTGTTGTCACTGATTTAACTTTGAATATCTCAAACTGAGGCATTGTTTAATACTTGAAACCAGACCTAACATCGGCAGTGTATTTCAGATGTGAGGAATTGAGAAAGTTTCTGTGTTAATCCTGCAGCTCTGTTGTCTTGCAGGTGTTGCAGTTAAATGGCATCCCGCCGCTGGTGGCTCTGCTTCACGCCTCCAGCTCCCAGGTCAGCCAAACAGCCACCGCTGCCCTCCGGAACCTGGCCTTTAAAAACGACAAAAACAAAGAGGAGATACGTCGCTGTGGGGGCATTACAGAAGCTGTGGCTCAGCTCAGAGATTCCGACTCTTTGGAGCTGCACAAACAGCTTACAGGTACCTGCCCGGGCTCAAAACGGGAAAACTCAATACGCACAGATACGTGCCGCAGCAAACCAAGTTGGACAAAGAGCCGCTTGTGTGAACTGTTACACAATCCTGCTGCTTTCTCATGTCCTGCGTAGTAGTGCTGGTGCTCGGGGAACCATATCAAAGTCCATATGGTGCAGTTTCAGGGATTCAGTTTAATGCTGATATGATTTTGTAAATGTTAAAACTGCTTGTAGAAGAGAAGCACCGAAGCTGACCAAGTCACATTGATTCCACCTGGATATCACACAGTTCCTGAGAATGTAGTTATGTTACGTTACAAGGTGACAAACCTCGTTAGGAAGAATTCTGCTTGTGATGAAAGTAATTGACAAAAGTTTATAGGCCTACATATAATCTTATCATTTCGACTGCCTGTTAATAGATATTTAACTGCAATACTGATTGAACAGTTTCTTTATGACCTTTTTTTTTCTTCTTTCCAGGTCTTTTGTGGAATTTGTCCTCTGCAGACAACCTGAGGCCGGACCTGTTGAAGATCGCTCTGCCAGCGTTGGTGGAGCGTGTAATCCTGCCTTACACAGCGACTCCTAAGCGGAGCAACGATAAAAGCAGAGACCCCGATGTCTTCTTTCACACCACAGGATGTCTTAAGTAAGAACAAAAACAAAAAAACAGTGCGGAGCCGTGTGACTAACGTGTTTGATTTCATTTCTGGTTATTTGTGATTATCTTCCTGTAGTTTAATGGGAGTACATGAGCTGGCTGGCTGGCTACATGTTAGAAAAGCTGGAATTAGTCACCAAGTAAAAGATTAGATTAGTCGAGAGCGGGCAGACTAACACACCTGAGTATAGTAGTTATACGGCTTTACGGCCGTACCTGAAACCACTGGTTTCACTTGTTAAATATTTGATGTGTGCGTCGTTGGTAGGCTGGCTTGTGATTCGACTCCACTGACAAAAAGGCAAAGCCGTGTTTATATTTCAGAGCTCTTGTAGACACATATCTACCAAAGCACCGGACATAAAATACATTATAAAATAAATAAAAGTTATTTAATTCTAATATTACTATTTAATAAGATACATATTTGTATCAAATAAATACAACAGCAAAATGAGGTTTAAAAGTTCACCACTGGGCATTTCCGCAGTCTGTGAGCACATTGTTTGTGTCAGAAGTGTTTTATTGGGTTTGATTTACAGTAACATTCTGCTCATTTTAGAGCATAAAGGATGTTTATACATTCAGCTGAAATGTCCCACTTAATTTTAATGTTTTCGTTAATGCTAACTTTAAACTTTTTTTTTATTTCTTTATTATCCTCTGATATCTTTATTAAAAATAATTTTTCTAAATGTCGAAAAAATGTTTCTCTCTCGGCTCTGCTGCTTCTGAAGAATCCACTCGGTGGTTTAAAGAACTTTGGTCGCTCATATTGCAACTTTGACTAAAAGCATGAACGTAGTCACTTGTCACAGATAAAAGCAGCATTATATAACCTATTGTATTTACTGCAACAGCGCACAGCTGCTAGGTAAAGAATGTGAACTCCTTTTTATGATACCTTACATGCAGTTATCTTATTTATACTGCTTCATCTCACAGAAAAAACATCATATACTGTGTGTACATAGAAATCTCTTTAATACAGCCCTTTACATTTAATTCAGCCAGATAAATAAATGTGACGGTAACAGTAAAGCACAGTACTTAGCTTTACGTTAAAGGACTGCATTTCTATTTCCATACTTACCCGACTAAAACTGCGTTGGATGAGTTTGTCACCAACATATTTTATATGATTAATCTGTAATTCCTTACACATTTTCTCATGTCTTGCATCTGGATTTTAACAGAAACCTCAGCAGTGCAAAACAAAGCAGCCGACAGGCGATGAGGAAATGCCGGGGCTTGGTCGACTCTTTAGTCAGTTACATCAAAGACCGGGTGGATGCAGAAAAACCTGATGATGAGGTAACAAGGGAAGAAAATACTGTTTTAAATTTGTATTTTTTTAAGAACAACTTACATTATTTATTTCAGTTATTGGTCAAATGCAGACACCTTGAAAATAACATGAGCCTTGAAAGTTATTCAGCTGAAGCCTTCGTGATGAATTTCACGACACTGTGAGAACAAATACACGAGTCCTTATATTTTGTGCCTTGTGTCCTTAGTCTGTGGAAAACTGCATGTGCATCCTGCACAACCTCACGTTCCAGCTGGAGGCCGAGGCTCCGGCGCTATTCAGCAGAATCACGGCTCTGGCCAAGACGGTTATCAAGAACCAGGGTGAAAGCAACGCCAGTCCCGTCGGCTGCTTCAGTGCACAGAGCAAAGTCTCAGAGACTGAGGTGAGGGAGATGATGTCATCGGTAAACGTTTTGATCGCTACTTTCAAACTTGACAGTTTGTCTAGACTCGTACTTTGTAATTACATTCTGACATTTTGAGAGACTAGTGGCAGCACTATTAGAGTTTGTGATGTCATTCTTGGACGTCTGTCAGATTAATTATCTGTTGAATCATGGCCATCCAATCAATGAGCATTATTATTATTTTCTTTATTATTTCTTTATTTGGTATGGACATCACAATTACATAGGACAAACCAAATGCACTGTTTGAGTGTTTTAGCATACATGCTAATTTGCAACACTTGTCCACAGGAGGCTTTTAAAAAAGTACAGACAATAAAATATACAATAAAATTAGAGGATGACATAAGATATAAAGCAAAGACAACATTCAAGAGCAGAACCAGACCTGACCTATTCATGTAGGCACCGTTGTTTAAATTTGAGCCATAGTTTGAGTCCTCTGTTGAAAATATTGCCACGCGTTTCTAATTTTAAATTAGTCTGTAAAGAATTCCAGAGTTTTGCACCCTTCACAGAAAAGACAGACTCACCAAAAGAGGTCTTATACTTTGGGATACGATTAGATAGACACACCCAGCTATGACCTGCAGTGCAAAGAAAACAAGGAGGACTTAAGTTGGAGCACTACATCTTTTAGCAACATCTTCACTGTTGACTGTACAAAGACGTCTCATTCATTTAGCAGCCTTGTTAGAATAACAGATTAAGTGTAACTGTGCAATATTTTTGTAAAATAATTAGCTGCATTCAAATATAAATGCGTATGAATGCTTGTTGTAAATGAACTGTGAAAAGTAGAGTGGCGTTCAAATGATAATGACACCGGCGTCCAAAATGATGATGATTAAAATTAATGATACAGAGTCACGGAAGGCCGGGTACATGGACAGGTACACGTGAGAATGATCTGCTTTTCTTTCCTAATTCAGCGTCACTTTGACTTCCCGGTTGTGGAAGACCCACATCCCACCGGGGCCGGCTGGTTGATCCACTCCAAAACGCTGCAGAGTTACCTGTCGCTGCTCGGCTCCAGCCAGCGAGAAGAAACACAGGAAGTCTGCTGTGGGACGCTGCTGAATCTCACCGCACACGAAGGCATTGTAAGGAAGAATAAAATGTGCCGTCACGAACCGTGAGCACTTTTGAGTAGTAACAAAAATAAATAAATAAAAATAATCTTATCAAGGTTTAAATTTTACAATTTGCATCAGCGACACAGTGGAAAAATAAAGGTCTAGGAAAAATTATTCCTACCCTGTGAAGACATGACCTACAACTAGGAATGGGGGATATTTTACCGTTCACGATATACCGTCAAAAAAAATCCCCACAGTAAGAATTTGTCATCTCGCGGTAAAAATGATAAATTCCCATTGATGACGTTTTTGTGTAACATACATGGCGGAAGGCGGATCTGAGAGCGAGGAGTTCGTTGTTAAACTAGGCTCCAGCTCCGTTATCTGGAACTGGTTTGTATTTAAAAAGAGTGACGAGGAGCAAACATCATCTATTATATGCAGAGTCTGCAAAAACAGAAGGAAATGGTTGTTACATTTTGATATAACGTTTGACTATTAGGAAAAAAAATTGCAATAGTATCTAGTTTGTGGCATGTTCCAACCACAGGTTAATTTGTACATTTTATTTATATTAGAAGAGGTCATCACTGATAGGGTTTTATTTTCAGTGAACTTTTATTTATTTGTCCTGTTTCTTTATTTATCAAGTTGTATGTTTTTTCTACTTTGTGATTTTATAAGCTACGAAAACTTGTTTTGGGGGCTCCAAAGACTGAATGTGGTGATAGATTTATAGGTCCCCTTTAAAGAGGAGTTGAATTGGTATTTTTTTTAATCGTCATTTTTATCGTTATCGGGATAAATGACAGAAATTATCGTGATACATTTTTTAGTCCATACCGCCCATCCCTACCTACAACGCTTTTTCTTTCAATGATGCAGGAAGTTTAGTTGTCCCTCACACAAGTGAGAAGAAACTTTTAATTTAGACCATGTAGGCTACATATAATGCACTATATATTAAGATTATCTAACATGACTACTTATTCTTGTCTCGGACTTGACTGGCTCAGAGTGAAAGCTTTCAGAAAAGCAGAAATCAAACAGGAAAAAAAGACAAATGAGTCAAAGAAAGCATAAAGCTCAAAGAAAAATGTCAAATGATAAATGTATTAAAAAAAATAAGTAATTGGAAAAAAAAAAAATCTCCAAGAAAAAAAATTATACATTTGCATATGATCAATGAAGGAAATATTTATTGAATAATATAAACACATATAAATGAGAAAAGAAACAAAAATGCAAAAAAAATGCTTTTATTTCAATTTTGTTGTATTTGTACTATTTTGACAGGTCCCCAGTGTAATGAGCCAGATCATTGTTCAGAAACTGAATGGCCTGCCCGTCATCACCCCGCTTATAAAGTCAGACAAAGTCAACTTGCAGAAGAGCGCTGTGGGATTGCTCGGAAACTTGACTAAGAACCCGAACCTGCACAGTGCAATTGGTAAGAGGCAGGTGTCGAAACTATAAACTCATCGTTACACCTAGTCTGTTAGTTTGCACAACCGCACGCAGTTTTACAGGTGTTTGCTTTTGGTAAACAGTCTGTGTTTTGTCCTGCCTTGATACTGCAGCTCGAAAATCCCTCCCACCGTTGCTTGGCCTCCTCGGCGAAGGCACAAAGGAAGGGAATGAGTCAGATGACACCCTGGCCATGGCGTGCCAGTCCGCCAGCTCTCTGCTTATGAAGGAGCCCGAGATGAGCAAGACGTTGTTGACCAACAATCTCGTAAAATCACTGAATGACCTCAGCCAAAACATGTAAGATGACGTGTGCGCAGACGGAAACGATGCTCGGAAATGTGCTTAAAACAAATATGCCGATTATATGGCTTATTTTATGTCCACATTTTCAGATATTTCCCCAAATCCCGCAAAGCTGCAGCCCTTCTTCTCTACAAAATCTGGTCAGACAAAGATTTACAAAGCTTTCTAAAAAAGGTGAGTCACAGCTCAGCACGTGAGGGTTTGGGTGTGTCCTTTCGGGATCTTGGAGCAGACACAAAAGTCCACGCCTCACTCTGCTATTCGTGAGAAATGAGGAGAACGGCTGAAGGATCAGGCTGTGTTCTCAGGGAAGGCAGGAAAAAAAAGAGATTCATCTGATAAAGCTGAAGAATGTAGTTAGTCAGGTTTGATTAATCCTGTGTCAGATTCTCTATTTATTTATTTCGCACATGAGCAAAACTACACAGCCACGCTGAAAATACATTTTAACTCCAAATTTGTTGTGAATTTGCCACTTCTTGTAAGTTGCAAAAACTTTAATTCAGCGTCTCTATTTGTCCTGCAGCAAGGGATGAACAAGTCCTCATTCGTCAATGACATTACCGTGGCGGCACAGCGGTCGGCTCAAGTGGTTGAGTAACACCACAAGCTAATGGACCTCTGACAGTTTGCCCTGAAGTAACACTCCTGCTCAGCTCCTGCACATCCAAAGGAAACATCGTGGCTGACCAGCTTCCTCTTCCATTTCACAAACATAACTCAGATGTTTATCTATAATCTATAAACCCTATATATCTTTCGCATTCGTCTGCTTCTTTATCATTGTTTTCATAGGGAAGAGGGTGATGGTTACGTGGCAGTAATAGCATACGTTAGTTTTAGTTTTGACACTAATGTTTTTTATTGTAATTTTGGTTTTCAAATTGAGCTTCTAGTATTACATAAAAGCACACATGGGTTGTATTTTGCACTGAAATACAGTATCATTTAATAACAGTTTAAAATCAAGTTTTCGTGAAGAATGAACCTTCAGAAAAAAAGGTTCTCTGTTGACGTCTTAAGTAGCAAAGCATTATTTTTTTGATTACCGTTTTGTAAAGAAACATTTTGTCGGTGGCATCTGTATTTTCTAATCATGTGCAATCTTGAAATCTGTTGTCAAAAATTGTAGCAATAAAGTCGGTAGACATCTTTGAGTTGAAAAGGTGAAGAAACTCGTGATCAGACGATGACTTGATTATTAATCATCTGCGGTTATTTTTTTATCTGGCGCCAAAGAGATTTGTCACACCTTTTTCTCTTACATCAGGTGACATCACTTGGATTTTCGATGTTCAATTTGAAGCACCTCTGCGAAACCTGCCTTTTCACCTACACCTTAATCTCCAGCCTAATCTTCACTCTAATGATGACTGTTTCTCAAATTCTGAGCGGGAAAACTAGTCATGTTATTGCTCATATCTTTGAAAAAGGCCCGAGGAAATTAAGAGATTTTAGCCTACGTAACATTTAGATTTATGAGGCTTGTGGTGCAAATTATCCTTTTTTTTTTCATTATCATTTGCGTTAAAGGCAAAAGTGATGTATGTCCTCGTACGTGGACATTTACACAAGACTGATGATACGGGAGCCACAAATCCAGCCTATTTAAAGTAATAAAGCAAAACAAAGAATGCATGATTTATGGTTTCTACCAGTACCACAACCGGCAACAATCTTTATTGAAGAACAAAATTAAGGGCTTTATGAAAAGAGGGGTTTTTCATTTATTTGTCTATAAAATAAGAATCAGCACTAGGTTGGAAATAATCCATCCAAATTTATTTTTTTGTCTTTTTAGATAATCTACACCCAAATATTGACGGACCAAGGTGTAACGTATTCCCACCCTGTCTCGCTTTAGCTTAAGCATTCACTTAAATCAAGTCCAAACTGGCCTGCACACAAGTGGGGTTAAAATACACTGTGTGTTTTTGCTGCTCATAAATTTGACAGAAAATTGCATTTAAAAGAAAAAATAAAATAGCAGGTTGTGTTTCATTGTTACAACGAAAACGGCCTAGTCCCATTCTGTGTGGTTTGTAACCCTTTTTTGTCATGTTCCGTGAATATCTCCTCAGCATCTTCCAGCTGTCCTTCTTGCACACTAAAAAAAACTAAAACAAACAAGACTTTCATACACAGCCCTGACCTGCAAACCGTCAGGGTGGGGGGCTTCCCGCCCCGGGCCCGAACCATAAACAAATATTGCTCCAGTCAGTCACTGATAGATGTGTTTGTGCATGTGACATTTGGGATAGGTGGGGTAGGCAAATCAGCAAACGTAGGCTACTCTACTTTATGTGTAAAACATAAAGAATTACACATTTTACATGTTAATTTAAATGAGAAATGATATAAGGCCGTGGGCCATCACTCAGTACAGTTACATGCACATTTAAATCAAGCTATTGGCAACAATCTAGCTAAAAATCAAACTGGAGAAATCTGAGTTGGCCTGCAGGAATCGAGTTATGGAGTGAGGTGTGTTCGACTCCGCAACGCTAGGTGGCGCCACACGCACTTTTGCGTTGGCGTTCTTCCAGTTAGGAACAACACACGGAAAAATGGACGCTAATGTTGCAGCAGCACTGTAAATTTCGTACTAAGCCTCTACATGTTGCAGGTAAGACTTCTTCTATGGACGTAGATTTGTGTCTTCATTATTCAATAAAAAAAAGATTGCTTCAATCAAAAAAAACTTGAACACAAGAAATGCATTTGAGCACTGTTTTTCTTTGATTGGAAATGTTTTCTTTGATAGAAGTGAAGTTTTTTTTGTTTGAAGCAACTTTTTTGATTGAAGTAGTGTTTTTTTGTGTTTGGGCCATATTATGGGTAGGATATTTGCGTCTTTATCATTTAATCAAAAAAGAAGTTGGTGAAGACACTTGTCACTCAAACATGCCTGACCCTGGTCTGACCAATGGGGAAGCTCCGCCCACTGCGGGATGTTTGTGTCAAAATGATTCAATAAAAAAAAAAGACTTCAAAACTTTTTTCACTTCAATCGAAAAAAAACTTCTATCACTTCTATCAAAGAAAACATTTCCAATCAATGAAAAACGGTGTTTAAATTAATTTTTTTTGAGTCTCAAATGCATCCAAACACTTTTTTTCTTTGATTGAAATAATTTTTGAATTTGATTGAAGTGAATTTTCTTTTAATTGAAAATATATTTTTTGATTGAAGCAATTTTTTTTTGATTGAATAATTAAGACACAAATCTACCTCCATATTCTTCTTCTGTTAGCGCATCTAAACATAGTGACTAATTAGGTGCACATTTTCTCAAAATCTTTTAACAAATATTTGGAAAACCTTTTCTTTAATGCACTTTCTGTATTTATTGTAGTTTGAGTTTATCAAAAGTACAAGAATCTGAGACAAAAAGGGGCTTACACACTTTTTAGGTTTTTAATGAGGATTATTTTTATAATTGACATTTTATTTTATTCATGTTTTTTGTATATTTCAATCACAAACTCAAACACACAAAAACTGAACAGTAAACAGTTTAATAACCATAAGTGTCACTCAAACTGCCTTTTCCATCTATTATCAAAAAACTCAAATGTGCTACCACAGATATGCAAATGAAATCAGCATGCATGTCTTTTCCGTTGTTTGAACAGCCCGCGCTATTTCTTGTATTGCATGTGTTTATTCCATGTTTAATTATTTAGAAACATTATTATGCCGTTTCTGTCAGTATCAGTTTCACACGGGTGCCTGATCTTTCCAGCCGATGTTACTTCCTCAGGCCTCGCTTGCTCCTGCTGCCCTTTGAGCTGAGAGAAGAGTTCAGATCAGTAGGTTCTGTTATCTAATTCAGTATTCAAATCAGCAGAGATTGTTAGAAAGTTAGAACATTGATATTCACCTACTGAATTCACAGAGCCTTGAAATACATCTATATTAAACCTGTATATAGCCTATCTTTTCCTTCAAATGAGGTTATAAGTATGATATTGTAATTAATTCTGCTAAAGAGAATTAACCACTCTCTCCCAGCTGCATTTGATATTCAAATCCTTTTATGGAAATTTCCGCCCCAGAGAGGAATTTGTATAGTCTAACATTTGCTTTTAGTGTCACTGAACTTTTATTTCTAAACAAACAAACAAACAAAAGAACTTTATGCTTTTGGCTAGGAAGCATAGGATTTAAGTGGGAAATTAAAAAAGTTTTCTTCAACTTGGTTATAATAATTTGTGGTCCAGATATCGGTAGAGAGGCTTCTGAAATCATTGTTCTACATCAAAGCAGTAAAGCTGAAGCATGACTTTCCCTGCTCTTCAGTTTGGGAGTCCTCATTAGCTTTTTAAAGCTGTCTCTTCTATCTAAAGGGATTTGCTAACAAATAACAGACTAATAATCTGCAGTTGATACACAGGTTCTTGCCAATATAGCTGACACGTGAATAAATAAACTCATTTTCAGCTGTCACAACAGGTTTTGTTTGTCTAGCGGTTTATCTTGCTTGGTCTCAGAGCTCAGTGTGAAGGGACACGCACAATGACAGTGGCAGCACGTTGTAGCTGAGATAATGAGAGCTCTAAGCTGTTGTCCTTCACTTTTAGCTTATATTTTCCATCAATACCTCTGTCTATGCTTCCCTTAAAAAACATTTGGCAGGTTTGTTTGGCTGGGTGTGCTCGGAAAACTTAGACCTGGCTGTTGCACAGCTGGCTTTGAGACAACAGTTGAGACAACTGTGCCAAATCTACATCAGAGATGAAAGTGACAAGTGTTGACAGTATGAAAGTGACATAAATTGCATACCTAATGCTCAAAGGATGAAATTATTGATTCTCATCAGTTCTTACTCTTGAGTGTCATTTATTCACAGTTGGATTGTTTTTCGGTATATCTCAGTGAAATTCCCAGTTTGTTGTCCAAACAAGTATTCCGTTGCTAGAGCTTGGACTACTTGGTTTCATTCTTGCAGTAATGTTAGATTGCATTGGAGCTGATTGCTAGCACAAGAGTTCGGACTTACGATTTCTGATGATCACTGACTCGATTTCTCAGCACGGTGATCTGTGCAAGCAAGAGTTTAAAGCTTTATTGACATGTTAACTTTCAAAACGTAGTCAAAGTGCTTGACATTTGATTAAAAAAAAAAAGAAAAAACCTTTAATGAAAACAAGGCAAATTAAAGCTGCAAGCAGCGATGAACGGGCCCTCGCACTCACGTCCACCGCCCCCCATAAGCATATCAGAAATGACACCACCCACGACTCTCTATGTCAAACCATTCAAAAGTTATAGCAGAAAAAAGGGACGACCAGTCAGAAGAAGGGGCGGGGCTAATTCAGGGCAAAGAAGATCAAGGACTCATTACAGAGTCCCATGACACCACCCACGACTCTCTATGTCAAAACATTCAAAAGTTATGGCAGAAAATAGGGACAACCAATCAGAAAAAGGGACTGGGCTAATTGTCACCAATTATGGTCAAGGACTCAATGCCGAGTCCCATGACACCACCCACGACTCTCTATGTCAAACCTTTCAAAAGTTATGGCAGAAAAAAGTATTCTAGGGGGCGCTGTTGAGCCGTGAGGACACGCCCATTAATGCAAACCATGAAAAAAAAAATCTGATCACTCAAATGAACGACGATCATACAGTACAGCTGTATCTCATGGTCCAGAATGTATGATATTATATTAATCTATTATACCATATTATATTACATGTTGTTATTTCATATTAGCGTACCCAGTAATATAGCATATTGTATTATTGCATTGTATGTTGCTTCATTTCATATATTTTTGACTGTATTATATTGTAAAATTATATATCATAGCGATTGCATTATTATATAATTTCAATTTATAACACTAATATACAATTCTTCACACACACACTCCTTCCAAATGTTTCTTTTTTTTCTCCATTATGACAATTGTATGCTGTCATCTGTTATGTTTTTTGTTTTTAAGCTTGTTATGTCTGTTATTCAAATATATTAATACATTCATTAATATGCTATACTGTATTTTGTATATTGTGTGTGTGTGTGTGTGTGTGTGTGTGTGTGTGTGTGTGTGTGTGTGTGTGTGTGTGTGTGTGTGTGTGTGTGTGTGTGTGTATATATATATATATATATATATATATATATATATATATATATATGTGTGTGTGTGTGTGTGTGTGTGTGTGTGTATACCTGAAGTGTGACTACCTGCAGAACGTATTTTAGCATGAAAGCTTGCATATTTAACGTACATCAAGCATCCTTTATCATAGCTACATGTCTGCCGTTTGTAACAAAGCGAACCGCGTGAAAATCGGTTGAAAATCAAGTGAGTTATAGTTATTTTACTTATGCAGACACCTCCTTCCACAATAGAAGTGAACGCTCTAGAGTTAAAGCGATACCGATCCAAGATGGCGGCCACGCCCGACGTTCTCAGGCAGTCAATGCGGCGCCTCGACCAAGATGGCGGCCGCGCTGAACATCAGCCCCTCCCCCCGCGGGAGCTGCGCACGCAAACTCCACTCAAATTCAAAAGTTATGGCAGAAAATCGGGACAACCAATCAGAAGAAGGGGAAAGAGAAAAGAAATGTGCGTCGTCACAGGACAGAGACGAACATTTTGATGTAAAAAAAAACACAAAAATTGCTGACAAAAATTTTGGCATATCAAGCCAGGCTTGAACTCTCGACCTCTGGCAGCAAAGACCGCAATAATCTGGCTGAGCTAAGTCTCAGCTATTCTTTTTATTTGACCTACTGGCTTAGGACAGACCAACATAGCGATAAAATGCCTGGAACTTTTTTTTTCCTAATTTTTTAAATATTTGTAAGTTATAAATATTAGTAAAACCCTACTATTTAAATTATTACTTTTTCTGTAACCATTCTGCCAAGGTTGTAACCGGGCTGAGCCGGGAATATTTCTGAAGTCACCACATTACAGGGAGCTGATTGGTCGGGGGGCAGGGCCGTCATCACCCTACTCGCCACTGATTGGTCGGGGGGCGGCGCCGTCATCACCCTACTCGCCACTGATTGGTCGGGGGGCGGGGCCGCCATCACCCTACTCGCCACTGATTGGTCAGGGGGCGGGGCCGGCAGACGTTTGAATCAGGAAGCGGGAGTCAGCGCGAGAGCGACTGGCGGCTCGCGGCAATTTTATTATAAAAAAAGGACAACCAATCAGAAGAAGGGGCGGGGCTAATTCAGGCCAATGAAGGTCAAGGACTCCATAAAGAATCTGATGACACCACCCACGACTCTCTATGTCAAACCATTCAAAAGTTATAGCAGAAAATCGGGACAACCAATCAGAAGAAGGGGCGGGGCTAATTAAGGCCAACGAAGCTTAAGGACTCATTACAGAGTCCCATGACACCACCCACGACTCTCTATGTGAAATCATTCAAAAGTTATGGCAGAGAAAAGTATTCTAGGGGGCGCTGTTGAGCCGTTAGGCCACGCCCATTAATGGAAACCATGAAATATCACATTTATCGCCAGGCCTGGCTTGCATGCAAATTTTGGTGACTTTTGGAGAACTATCAAATATGGACCAATCAGATGAAGGGTGGGTGCGCTTTTTCGCGTCTAGCGTCGCCACGGTAACACTTTTGAAAGAGAAAAGTAATACGTGGTGTCGCACGATGGAGACGCACATTTTGGTGTATAACACACCTGGGTGCACGTTACGGTTCGGGCTGAATTAACTGCCGAAGGAATGGCATAAATTGCGCCAAAATTACACAATTAATTCAAAATGGCTGACTTCCTGTTCGGTTTCGGCCATGGCTCCAAGAGACTTTTCTTTAAGTTGCGACATGATACAGGTGTGTATCGATTTTCGTGCATGTACGTCAAACCGTATTGTGGGGCTTGAGGCACAAAGTTTTCCGGGGGGCGCTGTTGAGCCATTTTGCCACGCCCATTAATGCAAACCATGAAATATCAAATTTATCGCCAGGCCTGGCTTGCATGCCAAATTTGGTGCCTTTTGGGGAACTATCAAATATGGACCAATCAGATGAAGGGGGGGTGCGCTTGTTGGCGTCTAGCGTCACTACGGTAACACTTTCGAAAGAGAAAAGTAATGCGTGTAGTCGCAGGATGGAGACGCACATTTTGATGTATAACACATCTGGGTTCACGATACGGTTCGGGCTGAATTAACTCTCGAAGGAATGGCATATATTGCTCCAAAATTACGCAATTAATTCAGAATGTTCAAAATGGCCGACTTCCTGTTCGGTTTCGGCCATGGCGCCAAGAGACTTTTCTTTTAGTTGCGACATGATACAGGTGTGTACCGATTTTCGTTCATGTACGTCAAACCGTATTATGGGGCTTGAGGCACAAAGTTTTTTCTGTTGAACCAATCAGATGAAGGGTGGGCGCGCTTTTTGGCGTCTAGCGCCGCCACGGTAACGCTTTTGAAAGAGAAAAGTAATGCGTGTTGTCGCAGGATGGAGACGCACATTTTGATGTATAACACACTTGGGGGCACGTTACGGTTCGGGCTGAATTAACTTTCGAAGGAATGGCATAAATTTCGCCAAAATGACACGACTAATTCAAAATGGCCGACATCCTGTTCGGTTTCGGGCATGACCCCAAGAGACTTTTGTTTAAGTTGTCCCATGATACAGGTGTGTACTGATTTTCGTGCATGTACGTCAAATCGTATCGTGGGGCTTGAGGCACAAAGTTTTCTGGGGGGCGCTGTTGAGCCATTTTGCCACGCCCATTAATGCAAACCTTTAAATATCAAATTTTTCGCCAGGCCTGACTAGGGTGCAAAATTTGGTGACTTTTTGGGCATGTTAAGGGGGCCAAAAAGGCCTTCACTTTGTCAGGAAAATAATAATAATAATAATTAAAGCTGCAAGCAGCGATGAACGGGCCCTCGCACTCACGGCCGCCGCCCCCCATAAGCATATCAGAAATGACACCACCCACGACTTCCTATGTCAAACCATTCAAAAGTTATAGCAGAAAAAAGGGACAACCAATCACAAGAAGGGGCGGGGCTAATTCAGGCCAATGAAGGTCAAGGACTCCATACAGAGTCTGATGACACCACCCACGACTCTCCATGTCAAACCATTCAAAAGTTATAGCAGGAAATAGGGACAACCAATCAAAAGAAGGGGCGGGGCTAATTTTCACCAATTATGGTCAAGGACTCAATACCGAGTCCCATGACACCACCCATGACTCTTTATGTCAAACCATTCAAAAGTTATGGCAGAGAAAAGTTTTCCGGGGGGTGCTGTTGAACCATTTTGCCACGCCCATTAATGCAAACCATGAAATATCAAATTTATCACCAGGCCTGGCTTGCATGCAAAATTTGGTGACTTTTGGAGAACTATCAAATATGGACCAATCAGATTAAGGGGGCACGCTTTTTGGCGTCTAGCATCGACACGGTAACACTTTTGAAAGAGAAAAGTAATGCGCGTAGTCGCAAGATGGAGACGCACATTTTGAGGTATAAGTCACCTGGAAACACGTTACGGTTCGGGCCGTATTAATTGCCGAAGGAATGGCATTAATTGCGCCAAAATTACACAATTAATTCAAAATGGCCGACTTCCTGTTCAATTTCGGCCATGGCGCCAAGAGACTTTTCTTTAAGTTGCGACATGATACAGGTGTGTACCGATTTTCGTTCATGTATGTCAAACCGTATTATGGGGCTTGAGGCTCAAAGTTTTTTCCCTCTGAACCAATCAGATGAAGGGTGGGCGCACTTTTTGGTGTCTAGCGTTGCCGCGGTAACGCTTTTAAATGAGAAAAGTAATGTGCGTCGTTGCAGGACAGGGACGCACATATTGATGTAGAAAAAAAAAAATTGCTGACAAAAAAGTCTGGATACTGCTGGAATCGAACTCTGATCTCTGACTCCAAAGACAGGAACGCTCTGGCTGAGCTAAGACTCAGCTTCACATTTCTATTTGACCTACTGACTTAAGAGAGACCAACATATCGATATTTAGTAATGTAAGTCTGGAGCTGTTTTTTCTAATTTTTTTAAATATTTGTAAGTTATAAATATTAGTAAAACCCTACTATTTTAATTATTACTTTTACTGTAACCATTCTGCCAAGGTTGTAACCGGGCTGAGCTGGGAATATTTCTGACGTCACCACATTACAGGGAGCTGATTGGTCGGGGGGCGGGGCCGTCATCACCCTACTCGCCACTGATTGGTCGGGGGGCGGGGCCGTCATCACCCTACTCGCCACCGATTGGTCGGGGGGCGGGGCCGTCATCACCCTCCGCGCCACTGATTGGTCGGGAGGCGGGGCCGTCATCACCCTACTCGCCACCGATTGGTCGGGGGGCGGGGCCGGCAGACGTTTGAATCAGGAAGCGGGAGTCAGCGCGAGAGCGACTGGCGGCTCGTGGCGATTTTATTATAAAAAAGGGACAACCAATCAGAAGAAGGGGCGGGGCTAATTCAGGCCAAAGAAGCTCAAGGACTCATTGCAGAGTCCCTTGACACCACCTACGACTTCCTATGTCAAACCATTACAAAGTTATAGCAGAAAATCGGGACAACCAATCAGAAGAAGGGGCTGGGCTAATTAAGGCCAACGAAGCTTAAGGACTCATTACAGAGTCCCATGACACCACCCACGACTTCCTATGTCAAACTATTCAAAAGTTATGGCAGATAAATGTATTCTAGGGGGCGCTGTTGAGCCGTTAGGCCACGCCCATTAATGCAAACCATGAAATATCGAATTTATCGCCAGGCCTGGCTTGTATGCAAAATTTGGTGACTTTTGGAGAACTATCAAATATGGACCAATCACATGAAGGGAGGGCGCGCCTTTTGGCGTCTAGCGTCGCCACGGTAACACTTTTGAAAGAGAAAAGTAATGCGTGGTGTCGCAGGATGTAGACGCACATTTTGATGTATAACACACCTGGGGGCACGTTACGGTTCGGGCTGAATTAACTGCCGAAGGAATGGCATAAATTTCACCAAAATGACACAATTTATTCAAAATGGCCGACATCCTGTTCGGTTTCGGCCATGGCTCCAAGAGACTTTTCTTTAAGTTGTGCCATGATACAGGTGTGTAGCGATTTTCATGCATGTACGTCAAACCGTATTGTGGGGCTTGAGGCACAAAGTTTTCCGGGGGGCGCTGTTGAGCCATTTTGCCACGCCCATTAATGCAAACCATGAAATATCAAATTTATCGCCAGGCCTGGCTTGCATGCCAAATTTGGTGCCTTTTGGGGAACTATCAAATATGGACCAATCAGATGAAGGGGGGGTGCGCTTGTTGGCGTCTAGCGTCGCCACGGTAACACTTTTGAAAGAGAAAAGTAATGCGTGTAGTCGCAGGATGGAGACGCACATTTTGATGTATAACACATCTGGGTTCACGATACGGTTCGGGCTGAATTAACTCTCGAAGGAATGGCATATATTGCTCCAAAATTACGCGATTAATTCAGAATGTTCAAAATGGCCGACTTCCTGTTCGGTTTAGGCCATGGCGCCAAGAGACTTTTCTTTTAGTTGCAACATGATACAGGTGTGTACCGATTTCCGTTCATGTACGTCAAACCGTATTATGGGGCTTGAGGCGCAAAGTTTTTTCTGTCAGAACCAATCAGATGAAGGGTGGGCGCGCTTTTTGGCGTCTAGCGTCGCCACGGTAACGCTTTCGAAAGAGAAAAGTAATGCGTGTGGTTGCAGGATGGAGACGCACATTTTGATGTATAACACACCTGGGTGCACGTTACGGTTCGGGCTGAATTAACTTTCGAAGGAATGGCATAAATTGCGCCAAAGTGACACGATTAATTCAAAATGGCCGACTTCCTGTTCGGTTTCGGGCATGATCCCAAGAGACTTTTCTTTAAGTTGTCCCATGATACAGGTGTGTACCGATTTTCGTGCATGTACGTCAAACCGTATCGTGGGGCTTGAGGCACAAAGTTTTCAAGGGGGCGCTGTTGAGCCATTTTGCCACACCCATTAATGCAAACCATTAAATATCAAATTTTTCGCCAGGCCTGACCTGGGTGCAAAATTTGGTGACTTTTTGGGCATGTTAAGGGGGGCAAAAAGGCCATCACTTTGTCAGGAAAATAATAATAATAATAATAATAATAATAATAAAAATTCCTGCAAATACAATAGGGCCTTCGCACTGCAAGTGCTCGGGCCCTAATTAAAGCTGCAAGCAGCGATGAACGGGCCCTCGCACTCACGGCCACCACCCCCCATAAGCATATGAGAAACGATACCACCCACGACTTCCTATGTCAAACCATTCAAAAGTTATAGCAGAAAAAAGGAACAACCAATTAGAAGAAGGGGCGGGGCTAATTCAGGCCAATGAAGGTCAAGGACTCCATACAGAATCTGATGACACCACCCACGACTCTCTATGTCAAACCATTCCAAAGTTATAGCAGAAAATCGGAACAACCAATCAGAAGAAGGGGCGGGGCTAATTAAGGCCAACAAAGCTTAAGAACTCATTACAGATTCCCATGACCCCACCCACGACTCCCTATGTCAAACCATTCCAAAGTTATAGCAGAAAATCGGGACAACCAATCAGAAGAAGGGGCGGGGCTAATTAAGGCCAACGAAGCTTAAGAACTCATTACAGATTCCCATGACACCACCCACGACTCCCTATGTCAAACCATTCCAAAGTTATAGCAGAAAAAAGGGACAACCAATCAGAAGAAGGGGCGGGGCTAATTCTGGCCAATGAAGGTCAATGACTCATTACAGAGTCCCATGACACCACCCAGGACTCTCTATGTCAAACCATTCCAATGTTATAGCAGAAAATCGGGACAACCAATCAGAAGAAGGGGCGGGGCTAATTAAGGCCAACGAAGCTTAAGGACTCATTACAGAGTCCCATGACACCACCCACAACTTCCTATGTCAAACCATTCAAAAGTTATGGCAGATAAAAGTATTCTAGGGGGCGCTGTTGAGCCGTTAGGCCACGCCCATTAATGCAAACCATGAAATATCAAATTTATCGCCAAGTCTGGCTTGCATGCAAAATTTTGTGACTTTTGGAGAACTATCAAATATGGACCAATCACATGAAGGGGGGGCGCACCTTTTGGCGTCTAGCGTCGCCACGGTAACACTTTTGAAAGAGAAAAGTAATGCGTGTAGTCGCAGGATGTAGACGCACATTTTGATGTATAACACACCTGGGTGCACGTTACGGTTCGGGCTGAATTAACTGCCGAAGGAATGGCATAAATTTTGCCAAAATGACACAATTTATTCAAAATGGCCGAAATCCTGTTCGGTTTCGGCCATGGCTCCAAGAGACTTTTCTTTAAGTTGTGCCATGATACAGGTGTGTAGCGATTTTCGTGCATGTACGTCAAACCGTATTGTGGGGCTTGAGGCACAAAGTTTTCCGGGGGGCGCTGTTGAGCCATTTTGCCACGGCCATTAATGCAAACCATGAAATATCAAATTTATCGCCAGGCCTGGCTTGCATGCCAAATTTGGTGCCTTTTGGGGAACTATCAAATATGGACCAATCAGATGAAGGGGGGGTGCGCTTTTTGGCTTCTAGCGTCGCCACGGTAACACTTTTGAAAGAGAAAAGTAATGCGTGTAGTCGCAGGATGGAGACGCACATTTTGATGTATAACACACCTGGGTTCACGATACGGTTCGGGCTGAATTAACTCTCGAAGGAATGGCATAAATTGCGCCAAAGTGACACGATTAATTCAAAATGGCCGACTTCCTGTTCGGTTTCGGGCATGACTCCAAGAGACTTTTCTTTAAGTTGTGCAATGATACAGGTGTGTACTGATTTTCGTGCATGTAGGTCAAACCGTATCGTGGGGCTTGAGGCACAAAGTTTTCCGGGGGGCGCTGTTGAGCCATTTTGCCCCGCCCATTAATGCAAACCATAAAATATCAAATTTTTCGCCAGGCCTGGTTTGCGTGCAAAATTTGGTGACTTTTTGGGCACGTTTAGGGGGGCAAAAAGGCCCTCCTTTCGTCAGAAAAATAATAATAATAATAATAATAATAATTAAAGCTGCAAGCAGCGATGAACGGGCCCTCGCACTCACGGCCGCCGCCCCCCATAAGCATATCAGAAATGACACCACCCACGACTTCCTATGTAAAACCATTCAAAAGTTATAGCAGAAAAAAGGGACAACCAATCACAAGAAGGGGCGGGGCTAATTCAGGCCAATGAAGGTCAAGGACTCCATACAGAGTCTGATGACACCACCCACGACTCTCCATGTCAAACCATTCAAAAGTTATAGCAGGAAATAGGGACAACCAA
This sequence comes from Cololabis saira, assembly GCF_033807715.1. Classification (NCBI taxonomy): domain Eukaryota; kingdom Metazoa; phylum Chordata; class Actinopteri; order Beloniformes; family Belonidae; genus Cololabis; species Cololabis saira. The sequence continues at coordinate 14,854,007 of NC_084594.1, forward strand.
TCAAAAGAAGGAGCGGGGCTAATTTTCACCAATTATGGTCAAGGACTCAATACCGAGTCCCATGACACCACCCATGACTCTTTATGTCAAACCATTCAAAAGTTATGGCAGAGAAAAGTTTTCCGGGGGGTGCTGTTGAGCCATTTTGCCACGCCCATTAATGCAAACCATGAAATATCAAATTTATCACCAGGCCTGGCTTGCATGCAAAATTTGGTGACTTTTGGAGAACTATCAAATATGGACCAATCAGATTAAGGGGGCACGCTTTTTGGCGTCTAGCATCGCCAAGGTAACACTTTTGAAAGAGAAAAGTAATGCGCGTAGTCGCAAGATGGAGACGCACATTTTGAGGTATAAGTCACCTGGATGCACGTTACGGTTCGGGCCGTATTAATTGCCGAAGGAATGGCATTAATTGCGCCAAAATTACACAATTAATTCAAAATGGCCGACTTCCTGTTCAATTTCGGCCATGGCGCCAAGAGACTTTTCTTTAAGTTGCGACATGATACAGGTGTGTACCGATTTTCGTTCATGTACGTCAAACCGTATTATGGGGCTTGAGGCTCAAAGTTTTTTCCCTCTGAACCAATCAGATGAAGGGTGGGCGCACTTTTTGGTGTCTAGCGTTGCCGCGGTAACGCTTTTAAATGAGAAAAGTAATGTGCGTCGTTGCAGGACAGGGACGCACATATTGATGTAGAAAAAAAAAATTGCTGACAAAAAAGTCTGGATACTGCAGGAATCGAACTCTGATCTCTGACTCCAAAGACGGGAACGCTCTGGCTGAGCTAAGACTCAGCTTGTCATTTCTATTTGACCTACTGACTTAGGAGAGACCAACATATCGATATTTAGTAATAAAAGTCTGGAGCTGTTTTTTCTAATTTTTTTAAATATTTGTAAGTTATAAATATTAGTAAAACCCTACTATTTTAATTATTACTTTTTCTGTAACCATTCTGCCAAGGTTGTAACCGGGCTGAGCTGGGAATATTTCTGACGTCACCACATTACAGGGAGCTGATTGGTCGGGGGGCGGGGCCGTCATCACCCTACTCGCCACTGATTGGTCGGGGGGCGGGGCCGTCATCACCCTCCGCGCCACTGATTGGTCGGGAGGCGGGGCCGTCATCACCCTACTCGCCACCGATTGGTCGGGGGGCGGGGCCGGCAGACGTTTGAATCAGGAAGCGGGAGTCAGCGCGAGAGCGACTGGCGGCTCGTGGCGATTTTATTATAAAAAAGGGACAACCAATCAGAAGAAGGGGCGGGGCTAATTCAGGCCAAAGAAGCTCAAGGACTCATTGCAGAGTCCCTTGACACCACCTACGACTTCCTATGTCAAACCATTCAAAGTTTATAGCAGAAAAAAGGGACAACCAATCAGAAGAAGGGGCGGGGCTAATTCAGGCCAATGAAGGTCAAGGACTCCATACAGAATCTGATGACACCACCCACGACTCTCTATGTCAAACCATTCAAAAGTTATGGCAGAGAAAAGTATTCAAGGTGGCGCTGTTGAGCCGTTAGGCCACGCCCATTAATGCAAACCATGTAATATAAAATTTATCACCAGGCCTGGCTTGCATGCAAAATTTGGTGACTTTTGGAGAACTATCAAATATGGACCAATCACATGAAGGGGGGGCGCGCCTTTTGGCGTCTAGCGTCGCCACGGTAACACTTTTGAAAGAGAAAAGTAATGCGTGGTGTCGCAGGATGTAGACGCACATTTTGATGTATAACACACCTGGGTGCACGATACGGTTCGGGCTGAATTAACTCTCGAAGGAATGGCATAAATTTCGCCAAAATGACACAATTTATTCAAAATGGCCGACATCCTGTTCGGTTTCGGCCATGGCTCCAAGAGACTTTTCTTTAAGTTGTGCCATGATACAGGTGTGTAGCGATTTTCGTGCATGTACGTCAAACCGTATTGTGGGGCTTGAGGCACAAAGTTTTCCGGGGGGCGCTGTTGAGCCATTTTGCCACGCCCATTATTGCAAACCATGAAATATCAAATTTATCACCAGGCCTGGCTTGCATGCCAAATTTGGTGCCTTTTGGGGAACTATCAAATATGGACCAATCAGATGAAGGGGGGGTGCGCTTGTTGGCGTCTAGCGTCGCCACGGTAACACTTTCGAAAGAGAAAAGTAATGCGTGTAGTCGCAGGATGGAGACGCACATTTTGATGTATAACACATCTGGGTTCACGATACGGTTCGGGCTGAATTAACTCTCGAAGAATGGCATAAATTGCTCCAAAATTACGCAATTAATTCAGAATGTTCAAAATGGCCGACTTCCTGTTCGGTTTCGGCCATGGCGCCAAGAGACTTTTCTTTTAGTTGCGACATGATACAGGAGTGTACCAATTTTCGTTCATGTACGTCAAACCGTATTATGGGGCTTGAGGCGCAAAGTTTTTTCTGTCTGAACCAACCAGATGAAGGGTGGGCGCGCTTTTTGGCGTCTAGCGTCGCCACGGTAACGCTTTTGAAAGAGAAAAGTAATGCGTGTAGTCGCAGGATGGAGACGCACATTTTGATGTATAATACACCTGGGTGCACGTTACGGTTCGGGCTGAATTAACTGCCGAAGGAATGGCATAAATTGCGCCAAAGTGACACGATTAATTCAAAATGGCCGACTTCCTGTTCGGTTTCGGGCATGACGGCAAGAGACTTTTCTTTAAGTTGTCCCATGATACAGGTGTGTACCGATTTTCGTGCATGTACGTCAAACCGTATCGTGGGGCTTGAGGCACAAAGTTTTCAAGGGGGCGCTGTTGAGCCATTTTGCCACGCCCATTAATGCAAACCATTAAATATCAAATTTTTCGCCAGGCCTGACTTGGGTGCAAAATTTGGTGACTTTTTGGGCATGTTAAGGGGGGCAAAAAGGCCATCACTTTGTCAGAAGAAAAATAATAATAATAATAATAATTAAAGCTGCAAGCAGCGATGAACGGGCCCTCGCACTCACGGCCGCCGCCCCCCATAAGCATATCAGAAATGACACCACCCACGACTTCCTATGTCAAACCATTCAAAAGTTATAGCAGAAAAAAGGGACAACCAATCACAAGAAGGGGCGGGGCTAATTCAGGCCAATGAAGGTCAAGGACTCCATACAGAGTCTGATGACACCACCCACGACTCTCCATGTCAAACCATTCAAAAGTTATAGCAGGAAATAGGGACAACCAATCAAAAGAAGGGGCGGGGCTAATTTTCACCAATTATGGTCAAGGACTCAATACCGAGTCCCATGACACCACCCATGACTCTTTATGTCAAACCATTCAAAAGTTATGGCAGAGAAAAGTTTTCCGGGGGGTGCTGTTGAACCATTTTGCCACGCCCATTAATGCAAACCATGAAATATCAAATTTATCACCAGGCCTGGCTTGCATGCAAAATTTGGTGACTTTTGGAGAACTATCAAATATGGACCAATCAGATTAAGGGGGCACGCTTTTTGGCGTCTAGCATCGACACGGTAACACTTTTGAAAGAGAAAAGTAATGCGCGTAGTCGCAAGATGGAGACGCACATTTTGAGGTATAAGTCACCTGGAAACACGTTACGGTTCGGGCCGTATTAATTGCCGAAGGAATGGCATTAATTGCGCCAAAATTACACAATTAATTCAAAATGGCCGACTTCCTGTTCAATTTCGGCCATGGCGCCAAGAGACTTTTCTTTAAGTTGCGACATGATACAGGTGTGTACCGATTTTCGTTCATGTATGTCAAACCGTATTATGGGGCTTGAGGCTCAAAGTTTTTTCCCTCTGAACCAATCAGATGAAGGGTGGGCGCACTTTTTGGTGTCTAGCGTTGCCGCGGTAACGCTTTTAAATGAGAAAAGTAATGTGCGTCGTTGCAGGACAGGGACGCACATATTGATGTAGAAAAAAAAAAATTGCTGACAAAAAAGTCTGGATACTGCTGGAATCGAACTCTGATCTCTGACTCCAAAGACAGGAACGCTCTGGCTGAGCTAAGACTCAGCTTCACATTTCTATTTGACCTACTGACTTAAGAGAGACCAACATATCGATATTTAGTAATGTAAGTCTGGAGCTGTTTTTTCTAATTTTTTTAAATATTTGTAAGTTATAAATATTAGTAAAACCCTACTATTTTAATTATTACTTTTACTGTAACCATTCTGCCAAGGTTGTAACCGGGCTGAGCTGGGAATATTTCTGACGTCACCACATTACAGGGAGCTGATTGGTCGGGGGGCGGGGCCGTCATCACCCTACTCGCCACTGATTGGTCGGGGGGCGGGGCCGTCATCACCCTACTCGCCACCGATTGGTCGGGGGGCGGGGCCGTCATCACCCTCCGCGCCACTGATTGGTCGGGAGGCGGGGCCGTCATCACCCTACTCGCCACCGATTGGTCGGGGGGCGGGGCCGGCAGACGTTTGAATCAGGAAGCGGGAGTCAGCGCGAGAGCGACTGGCGGCTCGTGGCGATTTTATTATAAAAAAGGGACAACCAATCAGAAGAAGGGGCGGGGCTAATTCAGGCCAAAGAAGCTCAAGGACTCATTGCAGAGTCCCTTGACACCACCTACGACTTCCTATGTCAAACCATTACAAAGTTATAGCAGAAAATCGGGACAACCAATCAGAAGAAGGGGCTGGGCTAATTAAGGCCAACGAAGCTTAAGGACTCATTACAGAGTCCCATGACACCACCCACGACTTCCTATGTCAAACTATTCAAAAGTTATGGCAGATAAATGTATTCTAGGGGGCGCTGTTGAGCCGTTAGGCCACGCCCATTAATGCAAACCATGAAATATCGAATTTATCGCCAGGCCTGGCTTGTATGCAAAATTTGGTGACTTTTGGAGAACTATCAAATATGGACCAATCACATGAAGGGAGGGCGCGCCTTTTGGCGTCTAGCGTCGCCACGGTAACACTTTTGAAAGAGAAAAGTAATGCGTGGTGTCGCAGGATGTAGACGCACATTTTGATGTATAACACACCTGGGGGCACGTTACGGTTCGGGCTGAATTAACTGCCGAAGGAATGGCATAAATTTCACCAAAATGACACAATTTATTCAAAATGGCCGACATCCTGTTCGGTTTCGGCCATGGCTCCAAGAGACTTTTCTTTAAGTTGTGCCATGATACAGGTGTGTAGCGATTTTCATGCATGTACGTCAAACCGTATTGTGGGGCTTGAGGCACAAAGTTTTCCGGGGGGCGCTGTTGAGCCATTTTGCCACGCCCATTAATGCAAACCATGAAATATCAAATTTATCGCCAGGCCTGGCTTGCATGCCAAATTTGGTGCCTTTTGGGGAACTATCAAATATGGACCAATCAGATGAAGGGGGGGTGCGCTTGTTGGCGTCTAGCGTCGCCACGGTAACACTTTTGAAAGAGAAAAGTAATGCGTGTAGTCGCAGGATGGAGACGCACATTTTGATGTATAACACATCTGGGTTCACGATACGGTTCGGGCTGAATTAACTCTCGAAGGAATGGCATATATTGCTCCAAAATTACGCGATTAATTCAGAATGTTCAAAATGGCCGACTTCCTGTTCGGTTTAGGCCATGGCGCCAAGAGACTTTTCTTTTAGTTGCAACATGATACAGGTGTGTACCGATTTCCGTTCATGTACGTCAAACCGTATTATGGGGCTTGAGGCGCAAAGTTTTTTCTGTCAGAACCAATCAGATGAAGGGTGGGCGCGCTTTTTGGCGTCTAGCGTCGCCACGGTAACGCTTTCGAAAGAGAAAAGTAATGCGTGTGGTTGCAGGATGGAGACGCACATTTTGATGTATAACACACCTGGGTGCACGTTACGGTTCGGGCTGAATTAACTTTCGAAGGAATGGCATAAATTGCGCCAAAGTGACACGATTAATTCAAAATGGCCGACTTCCTGTTCGGTTTCGGGCATGATCCCAAGAGACTTTTCTTTAAGTTGTCCCATGATACAGGTGTGTACCGATTTTCGTGCATGTACGTCAAACCGTATCGTGGGGCTTGAGGCACAAAGTTTTCAAGGGGGCGCTGTTGAGCCATTTTGCCACACCCATTAATGCAAACCATTAAATATCAAATTTTTCGCCAGGCCTGACCTGGGTGCAAAATTTGGTGACTTTTTGGGCATGTTAAGGGGGGCAAAAAGGCCATCACTTTGTCAGGAAAATAATAATAATAATAATAATAATAATAATAAAAATTCCTGCAAATACAATAGGGCCTTCGCACTGCAAGTGCTCGGGCCCTAATAATAATAATAAAAATTCCTGCAAATACAATAGGGCCTTCGCACTGCAAGTGCTCGGGCCCTAATAACGCGAAGAATTCCTACAGATACAATAGGGCCTTCGCACTGAAGGTGCTCGGGCCCTAATAATAATAATAAAAATTCCTGCAAATACAATAGGGCCTTCGCACTGAAGGTGCTCGGGCCCTAATTATTACTAGCTTCAATGAGCCTTAGCTAAAGCTTCAGTAGTCAACATGTTTTTATACTTTTCATTCAATATAAAGAATGATATTGATGGTATAACATGTTTGCAGTTTTGTTCAGCACCGGTACCACTGAATATGGATGAAAGACTACTTATTGCTTTCGACCCTCTAAATGGCAACTAACAGGGATGGTCTCAGTTTTGGTAGCAAGGATAAAATCTCCACATGGAGTCAACGGAAATCTACTTAATATGCAAGTCGTTCTTCAGACAAGATTTTAGAAAAAGAGTCTGTGTATATCTGTGAGCAATATTTTCAGAAATAGCTGTACAGTCCGGCAATAGAGTGAATTTGATGGACCTGCTTCTTCTGGAACGGTGGTGACTCTCTCAGCTGTCTTTTACGGTTCCTCTGGTAAATAATCTGCAGAATCTTTGCAGATTATGAATTGCAAATGGTTTAGAAATGGTCTAGCAGTTTTCTCAAGATTGATAAGCTGAAACAAATGCTTCTCTAAGATCATTGCTTCAGTCTTTCCTCCCTGGTATGTGATAACACATCAGCACTTTAACAAACTAACACCAGCACTTCATGTTTATTGGACCAGCAGTGTGTTTATATTTATTATTGCATGTCAACTTTGGTTTTCTGTTTGTCTTCCTCTTTTTAAATGTCATGAGCTGTTTGACAACTGATTTTAAATAGTAATAAATAATAAAGGAATCAATCAATCAATCAATCAATCAATCGATCAGCATACCTGAGACCAGGAAGCTGGCCAACGGCCCGTGTTTATAAAGGTTGTCACAGTTCCTGGTTATCAGTTAAACAGGTGAATGCTGTATAACCTGACTCCTTACCCTCTTAATATCAAGCAATAACATTTCTTTCCTTTTTTTCGACGTCACGTTTAGTATTTTCGTTTTATTTTGGTAAATGACAGCACATGTTGTGTAACATGTTGTGTGGATGTTCATTGGATGTTATATTTAATGACTTTTACAATCAGATAAGGGTTATATTTTTGAATTATGTCTTCAATATCTAAAACCCAAGAGCTGAATAGTTTTGCACTCTCTTTTTCGCTTGTCTGCGGTTTCTTCTCACACTACCGGGCCTGCCTCATCTATTTTTGAACTCTGGCTGAGTGCCACCCGTGACTCACAATGTGATTGTTATACATGCAATGTAGCGTCTTAAGAGGTCCCGTACATGTCGCTGATACGTTTTGGCTTGCTTACTGGAATTTGTCAATTTAGAAGTCATGTTTCTGATGTGCAATAATTGCAATGATCAAACAAGATAGTCTGGACTTTTTACCTCATACTTTTGCTGCGTGTACTTGTACTGAAGTTCAAACTTCTCTGCCTCTAGTTGACGCATCCACTCCCACAGTTCTTTTGTTTTTTCTCTGTATGGATACAGAAGTTATGTTAAGGGGGCAACAGGTTGGACTATGAATGACAGTCATTTAGAATTAGTAAAAAGAGAAACTATTATGAGTTATCTTAAAAGATGAGGCTTCTTTTTACCGGAGTTTCTCTTCTTTCATGTGATCAATGTTCAGTTCCTTGCGTCGATCGTTTAGGATCTTCTTCTTCTTTTCTCTTTCTGTTGGTTTTTTTGTCTTAGGCTGCCCCTGCTGGAGAAGAGCAGAGCACACGTGTGGTGAAGCAGATTATACACACGGCATTTTGTGTGCCTCTATCGGACAATGATTTTCCTTAATGTTTAACCTAACGACAACCTTGTATCCAGTGTAAGTCAGGTTGGACAGAATCATCTTCTTTCTTGCATCATCATTTGCCTTCTTCTTGGCTTCTTCTTCCTCTTTTCTTGCTTTCTCTTCCTGGTGAATGAAAATAACAGTTTGGGTAATTTGCGATTGCTTTCTGAATTGGCGTATCAGTGACTGTCAGTTTTTCTGAGGTCTTAAATATTTCTGCTTGCGCTGACAGCTATTTTATTCTGCCGCTCTCTTTCTCTTTCCGCTCTGATCTTCATCTGCTCGGCTCTCTCAGACCTCCGTTTATCCTGATGAAGACAAAAAGGGACCAAAACAAATTGTTCAAGGTCAAAATGCTCTTCATAGGGGACTAAACAAATAATACTGCAGGCACAAGAGTCAAATATAAACGCACAATGCGATCTGTGAGGTTGACAAGGTCTTCTTCCTCCTTCTTACGCTTTTCAAAGTGATCCCCAATCAAAGTCTGCAGCTCAGTCAGGTCCTTGTCCATCCGTTTCCTGTGAATGTCCTGAAATTACAGGAGGAGACGTGAGTTAAATGGCTATCCAAACCCCAAAACAGCTTGCAGGTGCAGACTTCATGAGTCCTGAAATGAACTCACATCAAAGTCCACTTTTTCACCATCTGGAATCTTTGGAGGTGCCAAGCCCTGCAAGAAACCAGCCCTTAGGGAAAAGGGGGAAAAAAATGAGTGTGCCTTCCACGGTGTATTAAGTTTGTATTAAAGGGACATTTTTAGACTTTTTAAAACTCTCTTCTTACTTTAGCTTGGGCTTCAGGTCACCTGTGCATCAATAATAATAATAAAGAAAGTGCATTTCTTAGTTTATGACACAGCTTATAATAAAGCACTTAAATAATAACTCAGGGTTTTGTTAATTTTGCATAACTTGCCCACATCTCCTTCATTTTCATCTGCAGCATCTGCTGAAAGACCAGAGGTGCAAAAATGCAAGTAAGTCAAATTTAGCCCGTGACTGACACGCAGGGCCGCCGCAAGGGGTGTGCGAACCGTGCGACCGCACGGGGCCTCGCGCTATGTGCCGTTTTTTTTCTTTTTTTTTTCAATTTTTTTTTTTAGTTTTTTTTTTTCGTTTTTTCCCTTATAAATATCAACAGTCACGTTCCATTACAGACCTAAATGTGTACTGGTTTGTGCGTATCAATAAATATATGTGCAATGATGCGCGTGTCTGTTGTTCAATACAACTGCGTCAGACCAAGCGCATTAACACAAGCTGCTCTGATCCAGACGGGTGGAGTGTGTAACAAACTGCCTCACAATGTCGAGAGAACAAGACAGATTCAGGAAATTTCCATCAGGGGATGAAAAAAGAAAAAAACTAAAGAAAATGGAAGATTTTAATGCCTCTCTGAAAGGCTGGTTTGATAAATTTGTTACAAAAATCACTGATCCGACCGGGTCTCAAGCAGCCGTGGGGGCCCACGTCGAGGCAAGCCCAGATGACGATGAGGCAGGGGAAGGTATCCAGTATTTTGCTAATTGGAGGGTTAAAATTGCGCATATAGACACCTGATCCGACCAGAAAAACCCCAAAATTTCACGCCCGCTCGCTACGCTCACGCGCAAGGGCCCCCCCGGCCATTTCGCACAGGGCCTCGCAAATCTCCCAGGCGGCTCTGCTGACACGTAATCCTTCCCTGTTGGTCTCTTGTTTATCCTTAGACATGGTTGTTAATGGTGAGACTTAGGGATGCCTTGAGGCCGTCAGCACTGACCATCCCGTCAGAGCTGATTGACCTGACAAACATGCTCAGGTATGTAAATGTCAGCTTTCAGAGTTCAGTAAAGACAGATTAAGATTATCACCACAGATAATATTCGAACGGTCTCCACCCCAGTCTGTAATCAGTAACAAAAAATACAAAGAGTGACATTGATACCAGATAGTTTTCTCTAGGACTGGAGGTCCCAACGAGTTCACGTCAGTGTCATGCCATGCAAGGTGCAGAAATGCCATGCAAGGCGCCGAGAAATGAGACAAGGCAAAGTTGAAGAGTGACACTCCAGACTCTACAAGTCTCAATTAGCATGCTTAATGTTGAAGTTCATGACTTTATTTATTTATAAAAAGGCAAAGCGAGTATATAAATAGCAGCACAGTTTAAGATTGAAAATTTTGCATATGAACCAAAACAATATTTCTGTACAGTCAAATTGTCACCTGCGACAAGAAGAAAGTGGAACTGTTTAGCTGTGATGCACACTGCCGTGTTTGAAAACCAAACCCAGCACATCGACACGAACACATTACAACAGATGTCAAACACGGGGGTTACAAGAGTAATGACTTTAGTGTGTTTTGCAGCCTCAGGTGCTATGCATTCATGAACAATGAACAGTATAACAAAGAATTTTAAAGTAAAATTCCCATTTGAAAGCAGACATTTAAGACCATTAAGATGTGCTTGATACCTGAATGTTGGCTCTCCAACAGAATGACAGAAAGGAATAAAGGACCCAATCCATGTTTGGACATCATTAAATGTTGTGGCTGGACCTTAAATTCGTGCATAAACCTCAATGAACTGAAGCAGCACCGTAAAGAAGGGTCTTTCATAATTTTGCCACAATAATGCGAGAGATGGTATTTTGCGGAAAACTGATCATTCACATTCATCTATTCCTTGAAAAGATTCACCTTTGATTGTATTTGTTTGTGAAACTAAACAAATACATAAAAGGTGAGGACGGGGCTCAGTAATCGAAGTCTTACCAGTTTATTGTGGTTAAATCTAAATAAAATGTTGTAAGCCTCCACTTATAACTAAATATTTACAAATATCACAGGATGAACCCAATATTTATCCAGGTCTAGTATTTCTTTAAAAAAATAAATAAACAAAAAAAATTCAAAAGATCTAGATTTTTTTGGTATTATGAATGGCATATTTTAAATTAGATAGCAATGACTGATACCTATTGTACAGTTTGTGTACTCTATAAGGTTGTTCCCAGCAGGCATGCCAACGTTTACCCATATGAAGTGTTTTTGCACTCATATGCAGCTTTGCCAGAGCTACTGTGAGCCTCAAACCCTACTGACTTTTAGTCCCCTGCAGTCTAGAAGGGAAACTCAACCTCTTTCCACTGAAAACAAGGTAAGCTGACCTGCTTTTAGAGTGCTTTCTAAAAGGCATAAAACTGAAAGTGGGCATTGTGCTCCGATGCTACCTCCCCCAGGGTCTCCTATTGAGAATATTTGACGACCTACATTACTCGCTTGCTAACAGCGACTGCACTCCACTCAGAAAGAGACAGGTGCTGCTTAGTTTCAGGAACAGCCAAATGGTTACAGACAGAGTCCCACATGGGCAGCCTCACAAAGCAGACCGAAATAGATATGTGACTAGTTATCTCTTAAAGGGCGACCCGATGCAGCATTTGAAATGAAAGGACCGATCCACTGGGATGATAATCTCTCTCACTCAATGAGGATTGGCCGAGAGGACAAAGGTCAAAGTGGCAGAAAGACTGAAGTGCAGCAGCTGCCTCTGCAGTGGCAACAACATGCCCAAAATACAGTCAGCTGTGCAGAGAAGCCAGCAGCTTAGCAGAGGCAACATGATGAATAAGTCTCTTTAAATGCAAGGCTCAAGTGTGTAAAACAAGGTGACAAAAACAGGAGTGTGTTCAAGTTTTGAACTGTCCTCACAGATGTTCTGCCACAGCACATCAAAGCCATGATAACTTCCTCTCTCTCCCAAAAACTAGAAGTCAAACATGGAACAAGCATGTAGCGACACATGTCCCAATTATAATAATGGTCATTCCACTATTCTGTTGTATGTTCATGCAACCTAATGAGAAGAAGCGTGCACTTTTATCATATGATTTGTGGTCTGCTCGAAGCATCTGGGCAGATTTCCTCACCGGCAACATGCAGCTGCTTGAACCTGCACCCGTTAAACCACACTACAACAACAAACTTTGAAAACTTATCTGTTCATGTGGTGTCACCAGACAGACTTACATTGTCCTCTGAAAAGAGAAGTGTGAACAAAAGTATGTTGAGTCAAGTTGTTCATCCCTTTTGTTTGACAAAGTGGTTCATGTCTTTCAACAAGTGGAAAAAGCACTCACTCAAGCGCAGCATCTTCTTCTGTTTCTGACATGATTAAGAGGGCGTACCTGCATGTACAAAAAGGTAAAGGTTAGGGATTCTCTATTTGCAAACAGATGATGTGATAAGTCCAGTTTGAACCTGGAGGTCGGAATAAAAGAATGAATAAAAGTTTCCACTAAGGAATAAGAACATTTATGCTGTTTATCCCGTCGAACTTAAAGAACAGACTCACCCAGATCTTGTGATGTGTGCTTCAGACTCGGGTTAGTGGGGTATTGTGTACTGTGTCCGTCTTTGTGAACCGTAAGCTTTTAAACCCAGTACTGGATCACATGTCAGCTGGCTGCCCATGTCCACAATTGGTGGGCACATGCCCGCAAACAGATGGTAGATGGCATTAACTTTAAAGGAAAACATGCATTCTCTACAGGCCTCTATTGTCTATTTTTACATTTCAAAACCTCAACAGAAAAGCGTTGGATCAATGCTCTGAAAAGGTATCATTATCTCAGTTGTGGAAGACTTGGGACAGGTTAGAAATAATCTCTGCAAACCTATTCCTGTGTGTACAAGTATACAAAAAGGCATGGCTGATTCTCCACTAATCTCTCGTAAAACAAGGCTCTAATAGTTCATGTTGTGATATTGGTGATCAACATCATATATTTAGTTTTACTTCCACCGAACTCTTCTAACTATAATTTCACTGACTGTTATTCCCATACCAAGCAACCAACAAGGAGCCTAAAATGCAACTCACACCTTGTACTGGCTCCATCGTCGGCACCTCACCTTCAATTGAACATTTCTGCCTCAGCAAGCAAAAACACGTTATCAGCAACACCCTTTATGACCATGCCAAGCCTTACAGTAATTTCAGTGTGTGCTAGGAAGGTGCATTGGACACCACATTAGAGATTATGACTCACTGGATGTGGGTATGAGTCACGCCGCTCTGAATCGAAGTGAGCGAAGAAGTCGAAGTCTCAAATCTTTTCAGAAAGAATCCAAATAAGAATCACGTCAAATCAAAGACACAAAAGCATCATTTTCAGGTGGAGATGAAAAACTAATATATATTATAATCTTTCTTTTTCTGGTATCAGTCCAGATCTGAATAGTAACGATTTGTTGTGTGTTCTCAAGGAAGGACAGAAGTCTCTGAAGGCTCTTTGTCCATTTGCCGTGACTCGTGACGTGACAGAAGCTGTTCAAAATACATGGATTAATGCTGGAGCTTTTCTACACTTGGAACGTTTTCTGTGTCTTTTACGAATTATTTAAAAAAAAATTGATTTAAAAACAAAAAAAAATGTATTCAATGTCAGGATGACCCTCCTAACATAAACATTAATAGTTGTTACAAAAGAGTGAGATGTAAAATGGAAAAGCTGGATTGCAACAAAAAGAAAAGAAAGATAATAATAGTAATTATACTCTCTGTATAAATAATTTCTTTTATTGGTACTTTAACTGTATGCATGATCCATAGCTGTGTACCTGTAATCACTTGGTAGGTTTTAATTGTATTGCTGTGTGTACCAGCAGATCTCATTTGTTAATTCTGTGATTCGGTGGGTGAGAGGTTGGCTGCACCAGAAGCCTTCTGGTCTGAATCCAAAATTTCATTTTTTATCGCTTAGCTGTCTTGGTGCATGACTGACTTACAGCCACTCTTGTTTGTTTGAATAAACTTTCTCTTCCAGATTGTGCTGTTGAAGACCACACCCATGACACACCTGAGTCAACTAAGACAAGATCGTAAAGTCACTGAGGCAGATTAATTCAATTTCCTTCTTCTGGGCACAAGTCCACACAGAAATCCTCCGCTCAGCCAAGTTCTTGTTTTAAACCTAGTTTTTCCACAATCATTACGTGTGGTTAAACAAAGTCAACACCTGAATCTACTCTATGTTGGGCTGACACCGCCACCACGTGGCAGAAAGGAAAACATGCGGGAAGCTTTAGCTGCAGATTGTGCTTAATGCAGTTACATCCCTGTGTCTTGACACCATACAGAAAACTAGTTTCCTTTGCTTTACAGTTGTCAGACCTATTTTCTGTTTTCTTTAGGACACGTCAACTTGAGACCATGAACCCTTTGTGAACTGACTGTGACAGGGCCGATGGTCTTCACCGAGCAGAGCTGAAAGGATTCATGGGAAGGGTGGCGCTACATGTGATAACTGTCTAACATGAATATCATCCAGTAATGTCAGATGTCTTTTATATATGTCACAAGTATATAAAAGTATATACAACTACAACATGAATGATTATTAAGTGGGCTGATTAAAGTTCTCGAGGTTATCAATGAAATTGAGGCATTTCAGGAGGGAACAGATGTTTCCACCATCATGTGTTTAGCTTTTTATTCTAGATTGAAATGATACAAAATACTTGTCAGACCTGCGGTTAATTGTTTGATACTAAAGATCTTTATTTCTTTCCCTTCTGCTCAAAGAAGAAGAAATAACGAGAAAAAATAAAGCACACACACTCACAGACAAAAAACAGTACATAAAACTACATATAAGCTGGCAAGCAATGACAGAAATGTTTGGAAATGTCTTTTTCAAACTAAAATGCACAAGCTTAAGTGTGAAGAGAGGAAAAATCTGTCTTTTATTTATATCAGTGATGTAATAAAACTATCCAGGAAAGATATGAAACATGTATGATTGAATTGGGAGGACTCCTTTTTAGTGGAAAGTGGTGGTATTGGACATAAAATGCTTCTTCATTGGCACTTCTTCACTGGTTTTGGTCTTTTGCTGCATCAAACATCTTCTTGCGACCCTCCATGCCAGACATGGCCTCCACGTTCTTCCTCCAGTCGCTCACCTCCACCGTCTTTTCCTGCACATATGGGAAGGTTCAAATCTGTATGCAAGCAAATTTGCTAGTTACACTGGTTTTACTCTGTGAGTATTCAACTCCAGTACAAACTTGAAAAACTTACTTTCCACTCATCGTTCATGAAAAGTTAAAACCTGGAAGCTGATTAATCTGTTTCACTAAACCTGGGAAATATAAGATTATTTGAGCATAATTTCTCTTCTTTTTCTCTCAAACCCACCTTTTCTGCGTCATCCTTCTTGACAGATTTGAGGTTTGCCCGCAGATCCAAAGACACCTTGTGTTTGGAGCCCAGAACAGACCGCAGGATGGCGTCAGCGGACACCCTCACCCTTCTCAGATTGGGCCTCTTGAACTTCCCTCGCAAGTCTAGCACTTTGATGTTCAGATCTTTGATCTGTTGGAGAGATTAAACGGGGAACATGAAGTAGATCATTGCTGCCTTCTTTTGATATAACTTTATTTAAATAAAGACAAGCTTATTAGACTATCTTAGGAGACTGTATTCCAGCTTTGAATAGAAAATCCTTTTTTACATAGTTACCTCTCTGGTGTTGTGCAAGACTTTAGCTTCAGTATCATACCGCTCCTCATCCACCACATCGATTTTGGCATGTAGCTCTTCACACAATGTCTATACAATTAACATGAGATATTATGAAATTAAATTAGAAATAAATTGGAGAAAAGAAATCCGGCCAGTATCGTTTCAGTAAAATACTTATTTAAAGTAGTTGTGGCAACACAATAAATGTAAATGTAGAAAGGTACCCGCAGCTCATCCAGCGACATCCCGCTAGTCTGTACTGGAGGAATATTCTCTTCCAGGTATTTTTCCTTCTGCTCCTCTTTCTCTTCCAGCTCCTGCTCCAGTTCCTCTTTGGCCTTGGCAACCATCAAGCTCTTATGAACATGAGAAATTAAGAGTTAGTTTCTGATTGACTTTCTATCTGAGTGCAGAATCTGTTAAAGCACAACTCACCTTTAGCATGAGCTTGCGAGATGCTGACATTTTAGATCTCTTCTGCAAAAATTAAATTTCTTTTAACCTCAAAATGCAACATTTTAGTCATTTGATGCAATTTTGAGATAAATGCTTATCAAAGAGTTGTAATAAGAAAATTATTTAAAACCTACCTCTGGTCTGTGGACATGAAAGGATACAAAATAAACAGAAAGTTAGTATAACCATCAGTTATTGATGGCAAGGATGCCAACGTGCTGCAAAACTTCTATCATTTTTATTTTCTGTTTCCATTAATACATTTATTTGCTGCATGAAACTGGTACTCTAATTTGGAAAAAGAAACAAAACAGAGAGTTGGTACACTTACTGTTTCTCAGGCATCTTGGGTATGCTTATTCCCCCTGCAAGACAAAAATAAAACTTTTCCTAGTGATTTTTAAAAAATAAATGTGGGACTACTTTGCTCTCGTTAAGTTGGTCTTAACTTTAGGGCCTTTTTCCATCTTAACTCTCCTATACACTCAGTGTTAAAATGCTGGGAATAAACATTACCGTATACTGTAAATCTTTTTTCTATTTTACTTTTTGTTCTTTAGTCTTTTGTAACACATGGTCACTTGTTTATTTGATTACAAACACATGACACTTTAAATGTTGTGAATATTTTTGGGTCATCATTCCATCGTAGTCATTGTAGTGTTGCTGGACAAAATCAGCCGGTCGCCTCCCGGCGCTGATAGCCCCGTCTCCTGACGGTAAAGTGAAGTGACGCCAGACAGGGGAAAGCATGCAAAGCCCCCAACATGGCAGCTACTCCACATAGATAACACTTCCAGCTTTCACCCCCACTTTTCTGCAGGATAAAGACACAAATATAGACCAAGGCTCCTGGTTCTCAGAGCAAGACTTAAATATGCCCACGATTTCAGCAACAGTAGAGGCTCTGTATCCTGGGGTTTATGTGATATTCAGATGTCAGATTTGGGGTTTCAACATTTCTGTACCTAAACATATTCAATTCAACTTAACAGAAGGCAATAAAAAAATATAACAAAAATATCTGTTAAAAAGCTAGATGATTATGAAATATTAAGACCATTGTTTTACTGTATCTATTAACAGACATAAAACATTCTGAAAGTTATCACAAAAAGTATTGTTTTGATGCTGCAATATAACAAAAGTAGGTTATATAGTTTTGCATTTTAAGAAGAATGTATTGATATCATTCACTTAAGGATTATATAATGACTTGCATTTATGTGAACTTCAACATTAATGGAAGAACCCACAATTTACTGTTGTAAAAAAAAAATGTATAACTGTTCTGATAATTGGGAAAACAGTACTTTTAATTAGTGAAGCATTATTGATTTGCATTTAAGACACCAGTGAGCAGTTTGTAAGACACTAGTTCGTATTACTTTACATTTTCTTGCATAAAAATTGTAAATTTGATGTCAGTCCAAAATGGCATCATCTGAAATATAAACATCACTTTTTGCAGCCAGAGCTACAGAAGAAGATGTGCAGAAACAGTCAGGTTCTTCTTACCTTTCTGTCTTGATGCTGTGAATTCAGACACCAAAGTGATGGACAAAAGAATGTACTAGAAGATTTATCTGCGTTGACCCTCCTCTCTACTCCAAGGAGACTTAAATAGAAACGCAAACACACACACAAAGAGAGGAGGTGGCCTCGGGATGACTGATTGTGTGGCTTACGTTGTGTTGCTAGATTGCTGCTCTAGTTCTTAACAATAATGTGTGCAAACCCGTTTTTGCACCAGGTCTGGATAAGCATAGTCATTGACTGAGCAAAATTCTTATTATCTCGTTAATCTAAATATACAGTTGACTATAGAAAACTCTCACTCAATGACAGCAACTGTGTATACAAACAGTTGTGGCTACGCCTCATTTTCCATGTCGTTGGAACAAACGTAAACCAGCAGCAGTTTGATGTCACTGTTGAGTCTGCATGTCTTCTGCCCTCTCTGGGTCCGAACAGGATAAGAACCACAGGCAATGCTAAGCTGTGGTTTTATTAGAGGAATGCACTTTCCAGCATGCATATGTTTGAGGCCTCACAACTAAACGCTAATAAATTGCAGCAACATGTGATGCTGCCACTCTCTGATGCTAGGGTTCAGTTTCAATATGTGGATTTGGGTTTTGTGTGCACAACTATGTAGAAAGGGAAAAGTAAACATACTTAAATTGGTGCATTTGTGTGAATATTCTTCTAAGAGCTCAGATTACCCACGCAGAACAGTAAATACTTCAATCCCGGTTGTATGGGTTGTGTTTTGCAGAGCAGCTACACTAAATCGTCATTTTAAAAGCTGATCATATTCAAAATGAAACTTCTTTAACAGATGAAGCCACTTCGATTTCAGACGACCCACATCCACACCTTCAATCTGGTATTTCAAGTGAAGGTAGCGCCACCTGTTGGTACAATGAGACTGACATATTATTCCACACAATATATTTGGCATCACATTTAACGAAAGCACTTTTTTTAGTTTTGATACACTTATACGCTGTTTTGATGCAATGCCTGACTTGTGTCACAGGAAGCGCACCACTCTTGCTGCTGTTTGCCATGTAGTTGTTGGCACTGGGGTCTTACAAGAATTATGTTAATTTTTAATAAGAAAGCCTTTACTTTCTTGATTTTTATGTTCAGTCTCCTTTTTATGTTACAGCCCAGCAAACTGGGTCGTAACAGTAACTGTGCAAATAGGCGCCCACTCCACAGTTAACTTATCTCCCAGTAATCACTCGACCTCACTATCTAAGTAAAGGCACAGTATATGTGGGAGAGAGTAGCTGAGTGTGCATGATGGCTTCCACTCATTTACTGTAGGAGGTCTTTTACATATTTTGGTTTACTACAGTGGTGCTGAGAACCCACTTCAGGAAGACATGAGGGAATAATTTCAGCAGAAAATGTGTTAAAGGAGCAGGTTCACTCTCCTCACCATCCCTAATAATCAGTGTCATCGTCTCATGAGCGCTGGTGTCCATGTGAAGTCAACAGATACAAACGTCTGTAATCACAGACTCTCCCATCTTCCACTTGATGGCGCCTCTCTTGAGGCAGTCTCTTGCAGTGTCGCTGGTCAAATAGTTTATTGCTTTGTAACCTTTTTCCAATTAGTTTTTATCTGTTAAAATCATGAAACAAAAGGTTTCTTAAAGATGAGTGCAACACATCTGGGCTGAAAACAAATCTTTGAATTTGTATGGCTATCAGAACAGCTTTTAAGGTGTCTGCTCATGAGAGGGTGTTAAAAAGACTTTTAAAATTTTTTTTTTTTATTAACATACAGTGCAAACAACGACAAAAGACAACATCAGTATGCGTGTGTGTGTGTGCGTGCAGTGT
Organism: Cololabis saira; assembly: GCF_033807715.1. Classification (NCBI taxonomy): domain Eukaryota; kingdom Metazoa; phylum Chordata; class Actinopteri; order Beloniformes; family Belonidae; genus Cololabis; species Cololabis saira. The sequence goes on from NC_084594.1 coordinate 14,873,534, forward strand.
GTGAGTGTAAGACCCCGTCCACACGTAGCCGGGTATTTTTAAAAACGAATATTTCCCCCCTCCGTTTATAAAAAAATTTGCATCCACACGTAACCGAAGATCTGCGTTTTCGACCACATTCATAAGCATTCTAACCTGTAGATAATCTGCGGCTCCCGGGAAGCTGCATCTCCGCGGGCACCGCGGGGGCTCCGCGGGCACCGTAGGGTGCGCGTCGCCGCGTACCCTACGGTTGTAGGCTCTGTGTCGGTGTAACGCAGTAAGCGGTGGTCAAGACCAGAGACCATTTATTTAATAGCTTGGAGAACAGATGCTGGATCATCTGTAGTAAACAAAAGGCGCACGTCAGAGCAGATTTGTTGTTGTTTTGGCGCATAATGTGACGTTCGAAAACGCAAAACTCCGGTTGTGTGTGTCTACACGCATCTACATAAACAGAGTTTTCAAAAATCTTCACTTTTTTAAAGTTTTTTTTTAAGAGTTTTTTTAAAGCTTCGTTTATTTGCGTTTTCGTGTGGATGACAGGTCAAAACGTAGGAAAATATCTCCGGTTTAGCAGATATCCGCAGATATCCGGCTACGTGTGGACCGGGTCTAAGACCGTCCATTTTTGAAACCTCCGTTTATGTAGATGCGTGTAGACGGACACAACCGGAGTTTTGCGTTTTCGAACGTCACATTATGCTCCAAAACAACAACAAATCTGCTCTGACGTGCGACTTTTGTTCACTACAGAACTGCAGATGATCCAGCATCTGTTCTCCAAGCTATTTATTAAATAAATGGTCTCTGCTCTTGACACCGTTTGCTGCGTTACACCGACACAGAGGCTACGCCGTAGAGTACGCGGCGACGCGCACCCTGCTTCGCAGTGCCCGCGGAGCCGCGGAGGTGCAGCTTCCCCGGGAGCACTGTCATAAAATAAGCTGAGGATTAAGGTTTAAGATGATGTTAAACACATGACATCTAAAACTCCACAGCACCGTCGCAACAACTATGACACATCTCTCTCCCTGCACGTTTGCTCAAACCTGATGGCGGTCAGTTTTATTGTGAGGTGGGGATCTCACGCCACAAGCTCATTTTGTTAATATTGGCCCTCATTTAGTCCCGTGCAGGGCGCTGCCTCCAAATGAAAGAGCAACAGAAGAATACATATTTGAAGTGCGTTAGGTGTGTGTGTGCAGGAGGATCTCAGTGGAAACACCCACATCTGCGCCTCCGCGGAGCCGCGGAGGCGCAGATGATCTAAGTTAGAATGCTTATGAATGTGGTCGAAAACGCAGATCTTCGGTTATGTGTGGATGCAAATTTTTTTATAAACGGAGGGGGGAAATATTCGTTTTTAAAAATACCCGGCTACGTGTTGACAGGGTCTAAGATGATGAAAATAGATACATAAATTGAGAATATTAATTCGAGAGTAAACAAATAAATAATTATCATATAGAGTGGTGTAGCATGATATCATATAAATATAGCATAATAATATAGTAATATCCTAATATAACATAATTTTTATAAAATATAACATATAACCAAATTATATCACCATACTATTATATATAACAATATAATAATACTATAGTTTAACATCCCATGAGATTTCATAACTTATATAATAATATGAAACAATATATCATGATAATGCCAGGAATAATTATTAGAGTTAAAATTGGTGATTTATGTTTTGCAATGGGGGGTGAGGTCAGACCGGGGCGTCAAGGAAGCGAGCAGGAGGCCCCCACCAGACTCCAGTTGCCCTACTGTGTTGATTTGTAGCTATTTTGTGCCCAAATCAAATAATCAAATAATAAAGAGTTCAATTGGTTGGCTGCAATCGCCATAGCGACAACCTGTCATTAATCGTGTTAACAGAAAGCCTGTTCAGACTACCTCCGTAAATCTGATAAGTAATGTCACGCAGTGGTAAGCGGTGTTATATACCAACATCTATAATTAGATACTGAATCATGTGAAGTAATTTGCATAAATTCACTTTAATAAAGCACTGCATTTGACAACTATGACTTTTAAAATTAGAACTTGTTATGAAGTGACGACTATAAACATATAGCAAGAATCCCAAAGTTTCCTGAAGAAGAAAACAAAATCAAAAATTGGGTTTATTATTATTATTGTTATAATTTAATAGCTTGATGAGCCAAAAGGCTACGCAGCAGCTTTTAGGCGTGGTACAGCCACTAATTTCAGAGCAATGGTTTTCATCCTCTTTCCAAGGACCAATTAATGACCAGAAAAAAGGAAATTGAAGAGGTCAAGGGAGTGGATCTTCTTTCTTTCTTTCTTTCTTTCTTTCTTTTTTCTGCTCCTAGAATGATGTACAATAGATGAGCTTGTATCCGTTTGTCCACAGAGATGTTATCAGGGGGGTTGTGGACAGAAAGCAGGACAGTGGATGCTTAGTCTGCTGCATCCTTGTCAGTGACCTGATTTGTTTTTAAATGATAAAAGTATAAAAACATACATTTCTCATATATAAGTATAAAAACATAGATAAAGTGAAAAAAGAGCAGTGAGACAAGTGTACAGTGCATGATGGGAGGTCCCCCTGTACCAGTGGCCCATCACAGCTTCACTGAGGCGATGGCTCAGTGTCACCCAGGTCGGCATTAAGTATAAGCTTTATTAAAAAGGAAAGTTTTAATCTTAATCTCAGGGGTAAGGAGTTAAATCATTAAGAAATTCATAGGCAACAATTAAAAACTTTTTGTCCTGAATATAACAGGGAGACAAAGAGAAGAATCCAAAGTAGAGAAATATGATCTTTTCTGCTCACTCTCATCAGACCTTTCGCTACAGCAGCTTTTTGGATCAGGTGGAAGTTTCTGAGACATCCTGATTTAAAAAGATATCACAATTGTCCAATTTTTTCAGTAACAGTTACAGGTAGAAGCTTTTCTCACCATGGGACAAGATGTAGTCAATTTTGGGCCATTTTGCTCAAAAACACAGGCAAGAGCTTTTCAAAGCTGGGACTTGAAATAAGGATTTTTATCTCCAAATAATCCCTAATGACACATGGTCATGTATAACATGTACTGCATTTGCTGTTCCCCTTCAGTGAAAAGCTGACTTCAAGAGCATGTTCAGGGTTTGTTGATTGGCTGATGTCAGCAAGATCTGAGTTACACTTTCCGTCCATTTATTGAATCTTAAGAACTAAAACCTTTGATCCGCGCCCTTGATTACGAGGCTTTGATCATTGCATGGGTTTCTGGTGCAGTTTTGCTAGCGATGTGACTCACAGATGTGGATGCCAGAACAGGCAGGAGCCCCCCACCCTGACACCCGGCGGCTCCTCGGCTACCACGGCTGCCTGGCACGCCGGCCAGGGTGCCAACGCCTCGGCGCAGCCAGAGACGGGGCTGAACACTGCGGCCGTTGTTTTCCACAGCATCTGTCATTTCTTTCTGTTTGATGGTGTATTGAAGGAATAGAAAGCACAACCGAGACCGCATAAACATACAGAGATTTCATCAGAGCAGAAACACACAGACAAAAACAATTGTGTCACTCTGTCAAAGTCAATGCCACAAGAAAGAAAGAGAATGGTTTGCTTTTGCATATTTATTCATGTCAATGCAAAAAATGCAAAATAAAAAGCATATAAGTATAGTCAGACATGTACATCATTTGACATGTAGAGCAGTGTGAAAGGCTTTGTCTAAACATTTTATTCCCACGCTCATTTCAAGTGTTTTTTAGATATTAATCAAGCATGCGTGTGTCTGGATCCCCTGACATCTCAGCTTATTAATTATTGAGTCAAAACACGCTGCGGTCATCCAAACACAGTTACATTTCCATGTTTTTTTTTTTCTTTAATGTTGTACATATAAACACCAATCTGCTAGGTGGAAGCTGCGTGTTGTGTGTATCATTGCAAGTTGCCTGCAGCAAGAAAGAAAAGGGCAGATGTTGACTGAGAGTCTGCAGCTGCGCTATCACAGCGCACCAGATCTCAGCCCCACGTGGGCCGAGGCCTCGGGCTTCACTGGGCGTGAGCCAGAGCTCCTGCACCCTGACCAAAGCCGAAGCCCTTGGGACCGAAGTTCTTTGCGTAGCAAGCTGTGAAGGAAATTACAATGCATGAAAATTCAAGAGGCAAATGAGAAATTTGAGTTGAAACTCTGCACATGTTTAAATGATCAATACTGAAAGACCCATGTTTTTGTTGTTTATTTTAATTACTAGCAAAGATTATGAATGCGGATTAACATTGGAATTTGGAGTTAAGTATTGTGTGGTAAGAGTGGCTCTTTAATTTCATTGTTTCCAGAGTTAAATGGAGGTATGTGCCGTTTGGTAATTTTCCTTTTAATAGCCCCCTTCTGTGCTCTCTGGTAGTCAAACTGCAGACACACGTGGTGTTCAGTTTTCTGTTTAAAGTAGCACCTAAAGATCTGTGGAAGATGAATATGGTTTAAAATATTGTGCTGTTCTTATGGACACATTTAATCCTAATAATTCATAATAATTTACAAAAAAGCCAAGTATAGCAGACTCCTTGAAAAATGGATAAAAATGCATCAAAATGACCATTGACCAGAAGCTACTGACGTGCTGAGCTTCTGTATGAAGTCATTTTGTGCAACTGGTCCTGTTATGCACGTTAAGGTTTAACTCAATTTCTAATTGCGTCCATTTATTTTGTCAAATACCATGAATTATTTATGATCAGTGATGGATAACTTTGATTGGAAGGGTGGTATTTTTTTGTTTCTTTCATGATCTGTGTGTGTCTTTTAAGCCAAGTGAAATACATGTTTACTACTTATGTAGCAACATTTCGAAGGATGAAAGAGTATGAAGCTGGTAATACTTGTCTTATCGATCCCTAATCAAATTTTCCACCCATCAGGCACTCAGATTACCCGCCCGCTGATCCAGTCATGCACAGACCTTTGCAGTAGATCTCCCCGTCCCTGTCGGCGACCGTTGTGGACTCCAGGCCTTTACCACACTTAGCACAGCGAAAACAGCCCTTATGCCACGACTGGTGAGACATTTTTTCTCAGTGTTAATTGTATTAGTCATCAAATGAATTCGCAATATACTGAATCTTAAGGTAACATTTTTGTTTTCCTTACATTGCCTCCCCCGATAACCTTCTCCGCCGCGTACACTGTCTTCCCACATCGAGGACACACTTCTGAGCCTGCCGATTTCTGAGCAAACTTAGAGGAGTTGGGGTTACTTGTTGGACGATGAGGAGCTTGTCTGTCCAAAAGAGATATGATAAAATCATGCACACGGCAGATTGCAGCACTTCCCCCCACCATGTTCAATTTTAAATCAAGCTTTATGAAATAATAAATAATATCATTCGTCATCGTATATGTTGCAGCTGTAGAATATCATACATCACTAAATAATGTTAAAATGAAAGGAAGAAGTGTCACTCTGCTCACACTTCAGGCTTGATTCCAAGTCCTTCTCCTGTGTCCATGCTCAGCGTTCCTGCTCCACCTCCAAAGCCGTAACCTTTTGGTCCGTACTTCTTGCCGTAGCATGATTTGCAGTAGATCTCGTCGACATGAACAGCCACCGTTGTACTGTCCAAGTTCTTCTTGCAGACCACTTACAACAATAACGGAGGTGGAAAAACAAATGCATCATTGTTATCTTGTATGGGTTCTCCGGCATTTATGGCAAACAAAATGGGTTTTTCAAAAGGAAAAAAAAAAATCATCCATGGCAATTTTTACAGACGTCACAACCATGAGCTATATGTTACGTTTTAGACCAGAATAAGGCATAACCACAGTGTGTCCGGCAATGATGAGATAAATACCACTCTGTGCTGGAAGGGGAGTTTGTGTTTGTTCCTCTGCCTTATAAGGAAGACCAAACCTTTGTCACATTTCCACTGGAGCCAAATAAGGCTTGAGATGTGTGAGTGAAAACTTTCTCACTTCCCCTTGCTCATGCCAAATTCCTTTCATTCTTTTCTGCTACTTCAGATGACTTTAAGGAGTCTGTGGACATGAATAAAGGTGATTACCTTCGAATTTCAGTACTTACTGCACAGAAAACAGGACTTATGCCAGCTCTTTCCCTCGCACTGCACTTCCTCAGCAAAGTAGACAGTTTTCTGGCAGCAGCCGCACTTGTTTCCTCCCCCGAAAGGCATTCTGCAAACACATGGGGGATGAGCTTGTATATGTCTGTCGCTTACTGTATATATAATGATTAGGTCAGTGTCGGTCGACACTTGAGGCTTCGTACAAACAATACCTATAAAAGGAAGGGTACTAGTTTGATGTTTTCTTTCCTTTGAGCCTGCTTGCTTCACTGCATATCTGAAGGGCTGTTCAGAAATTATTATAACATGCAAAGTAGCTGCCAGCAGCATGCCTCAGATATCACCAAACCACGCTCAATAAAATGATGTCAGACTCTGTATATGCACACACCACACAGTTTCTTCTTTTGAGAGTGTTTTCATTTTAATGACATCCTAAAAAGCTTGAGACGCATCAGCGTGGAGATGATTTGTTCGCTGAGAGTAAATTATCTCCTGGATCGCTCTGGATAAACAGGAAATTCTCCTCATTTTGTTTTGTAATCACACATTAACAACTCTGATCTTTGCCTGTGTTGAAGACGTTGCAGGGGTTTTTTTTAATACATTTTTATAATTTTTTAATAACAACTAATCTTTTGTAATAGCCTAGGTCTTGTTTTAATGTGAGGTGAAGTTTGTTTGAGGATGTTTACATCAAGAATCCTCATCCTAGGAGTTATTTCCCAGCTGATAATTGTCCAAATGACAGAGGTTTGTAAAATCAACCCCTCCCATCTCATACGATACATATGTATATGTATATAATCTGTTTTTTTCCCCATGTGTGCCACTTCATTGCATGACATACAAAATAATAGGAACATTCGTCATCTTCTTTAAATGAGTTCATAAAAACTTATTTTTGAAACAATAAGAAAGCCTATCGCTAAGTGTGAAGATGGCTGTTCAGTTTCATTCTTACCTGTTGCGAAGTTAAAGGCTCCTGCTGCGTGGATATTCAGAGCAACTGAGGGTGGACAGAGTTGAGAAGAGACATTTGTTTGATGAGTAAAAGCAGAGGGAGGCTGTGAGGACACGAGGCTGAACTGTGGGAGGAGTCAGGACACCGAGACACAGAAAGAGAGATGCAAGGAAGGGAAGGACAAAATTAAAAGATGCTGACTGACAGATGATTAGGGCATGAGGTACACTGAGATAAAGATTTGCTGAGAAAACACTTGACTGAATGTTGGATACAGCTGACAGAACTTGGAGATTCAGTGCAGTAACATGATGCATCACACATTCAAAAAAAAAAAAAAGATTCAATTATTATTTTTCTCTCTGTTGAAGTTATTTCTGAAATAACTGATCAAATTTAATGTTATCCATCCTGGCTTATGCAACATTTAACACAAATTAGTTACTGCTTTTACATTCTAATTCAGCTGGATATTTTATAAAATGAAAACAAATGACTGACAAGAACGACGATACACTTCGCTAAATAACATCAGGGCTGTATTCTTGGCTTTTTGAGGGCATGATACCTGATGCCCTGCATAGACTCAACACTGCTTGTGCCAGAAGAAGCAAAGCAACTCCAAAAAATCTGAGCCCCCTCCAAATTTCTTTTAAAGCTTTGTTTATGTGAACACAGAGCTGATCTGACTTACAAAAAAGCTTGTTTTATCAGTCACAGAGACGTTGTAGCTCGTCAAAATACAGTTTAGCAAATTGTAGTCTGGTAAGTTTGCTGCCATGTATGGTTATGATATTTTTCTTTCAACGATGGAGTCCTCTTGGGTCTTCTTTCACAGAGCCTTTTGTTGCTCAAAAGGATATGAATGATGCAATTAGACAGTAATGAATCCCAACCTTGTAGTCCTCACTATCCTCCCTTTGTAATAAATCTGGGGTTGCGTTTCTACTTGCAGCCATTCTTGGAAGTTGGCTCGAATCCTCTGGACGTAATACTTTATCAAAATAAGTATGGGAAAATAAAGCTGCTTGGAAATGTTCAGCCTTTCTTTTTATACTTTTTATTGATTTACTCAATTACATACTGAAAGTATGAACATAGACACGGGGCAGTTGTTTTAAGCACTTCTCAGGAGGAATTATTTACAATTTCAAATAGCCATAAAGGTACCAACGAATTAGTCCACATCTGTAAGACATTAGAAAGAAGAAATGATAAAAACTGGTATAAAAATGAATTATAAACAAAAAGGAAAGCCATTGTAACTCAGTCAAAATTCAAAACAGGACTACATTAAAAGTCATAAGTTGCCTCAAGGTAATGAAGCAAACCAAATAGCTGTGAAAAAACGTAATTAAAAATCAGGGGGGGTGTTTTATTTCCAAAGGAGCTGCAACCTTATTTGACCCTGATTTGTGTATTCTTCAAGGAGGCTTTTCAGCACCTTTATTTTACCATCAGTGATGGATATGTTGAGGATGCATCATGTTGCAGAGTTGATTATTGTGATTTACCATCAATTCTTAATTTCCCCTCAGCTTAGCAGCATGTTTCAACCCATCAAAGCTTAGTCAGGAACAGGAACCTAAACTTACTGGCCTCATTTTCCAACTTGCAGGTAAAGATCCACATTCAGAAACCTCTAGTGTGTGGATGATCAAACAGAAAACATTCAGAGGTTGGAGGGCTGATGGAGAAAGACTCAGCAAACAAACCAGAGATTGCTGTGTAGAGGATACGATTCTAGTTTAATATTAATTCATATTTTATAAGTTGCTAATTAAAATCCTTATATTTTATCAAAACTGAATCACCAGAAGTGCATTAAGTTAGCAACCCTAAACCCAAGAAAAAAAATCAAAATAAAATTACATGACAATATAACAGAAAACCAAATCTCAAAAATATGCTGTATTAGATCCACGTGTAACAAAAATACATTAAGATATGCATCTCTCCCTTTAACAATACAAGCCCAGCAAGGACGCTGGATGAGGTGGGAGGGTGTGGAGAGGAGGAAAATCACGTGGAATGAGATGTGGAGCATGGAGGCTAATAGGCTCAGCTTCATCATCAGAGCCACTTATGATGTCCTGCCCTCTCCAACCAACCTACATCTCTGGTATGGAGAGGACCCAGCCTGCCTGCAGTGTGCAGCCCCAGCAACCCTCAAACACATCCTGGTGGGTTGCAAGACCAGCCTGACTCAAGGAAGATACACCTGGCGCCATAACCAAGTGTTGAAGTGCTTGGCTGCCGAACTTGAGGACAAGAGGGTCACCATCAACGCCATGCCTTTCAAAACCCAGACCACCCTCCCACGGAAGACAACATTCGTCCGACAAGGGGAGAAACGGAGAACCAAGCCATCACCTCCAAACTCAGGCCCACTGGACACAGCCCGGGATTGGGAAATGCGGGTAGACCTCAGCCAGAGGCTCACTTTCCCGCCAGAAATCGCAGCAACCAACCTGCGCCCAGATTTGGTCCTCTGGTCCAAGTCCTGCCGGCGTGTCTTCATTGTGGAGCTGACTGTCCCGTGGGAGGATAACATCGACGAAGCATTCAAAAGAAAAAGGCTGCGTTATGCTAACCTAGCAGCTGATGCTGAGGCGCGGGGATGGAACGTAAAGGTGTGGCCAGTGGAGGTTGGCTGCCGAGGCTTTGTAGCCAGGTCCACCACACGGCTCCTGAAGGAAGTTGGGATCAGAGGACAGGCCCAGCGGAAGGCAATAAAAGAACTTGCCAAAGCAGCCGAACGGAGCAGTCACTGGCTGTGGCTGAAACGGAGGGATGCAACATGGGCTGTTTGATGACCACGGGGTGCCACCATATGACACACACCCAGGTCTGATCAGCCTGTGGCGGGCCAACCTTGGAAGAGGGTGTATTGTGTTAAGAGGCCGAAACACCTGATGAAGACAAGGCACACAACTGATGACGTGTAGATTTGGTGGTGCCCCGCGATCCTGTCCAAACTCCACCCCACAGTCATGTCCGATAGGAGTTATCGTGCTGATATATTTTAGGGATATTAACAGCTAGTCCTATTAAGAATCCTGACAGTTCAAATCCCCCTGGGTTGAATTTACAACAAGATTTACCTTAATGATGTCTAAAATGTGTTTAAAATAACAAGGCAATGACATTTATTTGTGATTACACAACTGTTTTGGTTTTAACCAGAGTTTAAGATATGTTTTAAATAATGCATAACTGCTTGCCTCTCTAACAGTCGGGGGAAAGCAATCTCCATTTTCCCAGCACTCGTACTGAAAATGCTGACTGACCAGATGCAGTCTTCCTGAAATGTGGTAGCTAATCTCCCCAATCTAATGATATTGGCGTTATAAAACACACAAGTTTTTTATTTCCTAATTACACACTCTACTTTCCCAATTCTTTTCACCTTTTATTGGCTATAGCCAGGAGGCTTAAAGCTTGTAAAACCTTTGTAAAACCACTTCAGCACCAAACTACACAAAGACTAAAGTACTGTTCAATCTCTCATTATGGTGGGGCATTCAGCAGCAGATTTGCCACATATTTCCTTGTATAGACTTATAAAACTGAACTTGAACTTCATTTAGGCAACAAAGACAACTCAATAATTAATGCTGTTGCTGCTCTCGGTTTCTTAGAAGTAACACGTGTGATGAGGCTTACCACATCAAGCTAAAGCATTTGTACATTTCTTGCAGATTTCAGTCGCTTTTGCAGTGATTCTCCTCCATACTCGCAGCCTTATATTCTCATTACTTATTTCAACGAACTGCCTTCTTTTTGTTCTTCTTTTTAGCATGTGAAGCACATGACAGACTACACTTATGTCAGATGACTGATTTGGCAAGTTAAAGACATTCCACTGTTTTGCCATAAACAGCTACTGTATATTGGTTGCTTGTTATCCCTCGTTGACGGAACTTTCCCACTGCATTGTCCTAAAACTGAAGGGCTGTGAACAAATCAAAACTCATACGACCAACAGTGCACTTATAGAGGTATTTTTTTAAATGGGTAAATAATAATAAGTAAATCTAAAGCAAGAAGATCCTAAGTGTCTTATTGGATAATAGTGTGATTGTTAAGTCTGCTTTTAACCACATATGACATTTTTTCATGATATTTTGTCTGCAGGGTAAAATGTGAAGCAGGATGCGGTTCAGTTTGTCCTTCAACTGTAACAGAAGTGATAAGAGATGTTGTGTAAAGTCCAAGAGGTCATTCATAGCGGTGGGCAAAAATATCAATATGGCAATATATCGTGATACTTTGCCGGCCGAGTCGATATCGATATTCCGAATTTAGATATAATTTTTTTTCTTTTTCAAATATTAAATCATGTATCAGACGGGTTGTAAATCCACTACGACTTTATCTTATACATGGGCTTAAATAATATTGTTAATGTTGATCTCATATTAAAGGAGCTTGAGGCCGGATTGTGGCAAGATTTATGAAAAAAATCCGTATACGTTTTAATTTTTCTAGTAATAATGTCAGATGAAGCGTTCCAAACCCAAAAGAATGAGCCCTCTAGCGTATCTCTCCTTTGCCTTGAACAGGCTGTGTGCTGCAAAATGTGCTGCAATTTGGTCCCGAATTTCCCGCGCTGGGCTGCGGATGTGACGTCAAATGACGCTGCATGTGCGTTCTCCCCGTTCTCCCGTGCCGGCTTCACTGTTGGCTGCAGTACCCCCAACGGCCGTCGTGGTGAAGGGTGGCGCTAGAGAGTCTCATTTCTTAAAAGGAGCCTCATGCTCCTTTAAGTAAATAACATGAAAAACTTGTGCAAATGTGTTGTAACTTTAGCTTGTATGGCATGGATCATTTGAATTACATTGTTTTGCCTCAGTTTTTCCCATGAACTATCACTACAATCTGATGTACATGCAACTCATATTTTAAGATGCATAATGCCTTTTACAGTTTTCAACAAACGTATGTATAAGTATAACATTGCAATATATTGCAAAATTTAGATATCACAATATCATGAATCAAGTATCGTGATGTGTATCATATCGTGAGGTCCTTGGCAATACCCACCCCTAGTCATTCATGAAATCTTTGTAAATCTGATTAGATTTGCACATAAATCCTCTCCGTCCTAAAACCTTACTCTCATGAACATTTCTTTTTTCTTTTTTTTTTTACCCCAATTTTTACCCCAATTTTTCTTTTTCCCATTTTATCACCCAATGATCCTACCTAAGTTAGTCCTGGGCTACAAACCCCAGGAGGGCCCTGCACTGAGCTCAAGTCTCCTTCTTACTTGGGGCCACTTCTTTTCACCCGACAGGGTGGCGTAGCGCGTGGAAGGATCACGTTGTTCCGGCCGGATCCTCCCCACCCCATCTGGCGCCCCGGTTGGCCAGAGGGGGCATGTATAGCTCAGGACTGTTGCATGTTTTTGTGAGGGTAGCTCCCATTAGCTACCCAAGGGAAGACGGGGAGAACATAAAAACTCCACACTGAAAGGCCCTTTGGCTAACCCCACTCAGGGTGTGGGTGCTGAAGTCATGGAGGAACTTAACACACCCACACCCACAGCGTCCCCGGCGAGAAATGAACCCAGGACTTTTCTAGCTGTGAGATGGCTGCACTACCAGCTGCGCCACCGTTAAGGACGTTCAAGAATGACAATCAACTGTAAATTGGCAAAATGCTCCCGTTGCTCATTAATAAGCATAAATCCCCTCCATGGACTGACATATAAGGAGGTGATGATTGCTTTGTAAAGGTTCATCCTCATTCTGCATGATGATCTGTTGATAAGACAAATGTTAGAAAAGAGAGCAGAAGACAACATTTTAGAGGGAGCAAAGATGAAATAATTTAACTTTGCTGTGTTAGCACAGGAATGAAATGGACCAGCAGGTGAGAAATCTATTTTCATGAATATTGTGTACATTCCAACAGTAGAACCGTTTATTCACAAATTGATTCATGCTCATGTTTAATGAATGAGACCCAAGGTGTGTAACGGAATAAATAGATTACCGTCTTCCTTGGTTAAGCAGATTTCTGTTTCGAGAAATAAACTGTTGTTTTTCTTTTTTGTGACATTTGTCATTGCATTGGCTACAAGGAAGAAAACATATGTAGTCTATTTTTTCTGAAATCTTGCTTTATGTGTATTAGATATAACTTACAGGTTGCATTATTGTGAAAATGTATACATAATTCATTCCGTGTAACATGATTTGAGTGTTTTTATATGTACATAACATGCAAATTATGAACAGAAAACAATGATTATGTAAAAGAAGAGAATGAAAAAACAGGATTATTGGCCTTTTGCTGGAGACCTTGTGCTCTGACATTCAACAATTGTCAAGGCAGGAACTCATAGCCTCTGTTCTTCAGTAGACATGTGACCTTTCATCGTTTCATCATATACTTACCTGGAGAAATCCAGAGGCCCAATTCCTCACATTTTGGAGTATTTCATTCTTACTCTTCTTTTCCATTCAGTATGAAAGTATTGATATCTACACTTCAAGAATGGCGTATATTTGTATCTTTCAAAAAAAAAGGATCAGGAGAGGTGAAATCAAGAGGGAGACATTCGATGGATAGTGATGCCGCTTGGTTTGCGTTCCTCTCTCTCTGAGCCCTCCAGGCTCTTCACCATCATAGGAAGAGACAATGATGAACTCAAGAAGCCTATTTATAGCCTGTGATGGCCAACACTAGCCCTCTGTCTCTCCTCCGTGGACATCCGCCTTGGCGAGTTGTGGAGTAAACGTGCATGTGACTATCCTGACAGAGCGAAAGAGTGGGGTGGACTGACAGAGACTCAGTGGATTATTCCAGAGGATGAGGAGAGAATAGGAGCCAAAGGCAGATAAGAAGCAGGAGGGACTGTGCCGGGCTGTGGTCCATCTATCAGTGAGCGGAGGAGTGGTGGTTGCTCGTTGGAGTCTGATGGAGGAATTCAGCATTCCTTTTTTCTTTTTTTCTTCCCTGTTGTCATGTTTGACCTGACCTGAAGCCAAGATTCTTCTGCTAATGGTCCTGCTTTTGGCTCCATTTTTCACAGAAGATTTGCCAAGTCACCAGGTGAGGAGGAGGAGCTGGAGGAGGTGAGCTGGATTCACGCTGAGAAAGAAATTGTGGCTGCTCTGGTGTTTTTGGCTTATATATGACATTGTTTGTTTACTGTTACTGCTTATTTCAGTAAATTAATATTAATCTAATATAGCTTCATCCTGTACTTTTGAATTAAATGTTGTTTTGGGTCTGTGGTTTTATTTTTACTGTACGAATAGATTTAATCAGTAAGAGACATTAATTGCCAGCCACATTTGCTGTTTTACTGATCACGTATCACGGAACTTTACTTCATTTAATTGTTATTATCTTACTGTATGTATTCCCCTGTGTTTTAATTCACAGACTTATATTTGTCAAACCTTTCTTTGTAAGCACATCAGTCTTACGGTAACTGCACTGGCCTATACATACTTGGTAATATACTGCAAAATGATTCATCACAAATTTCACAAGCAAAATTAATATCAACTCTACTGGTACAAAAGGTAAATCTCAAGGTGTCATTATCCTTTCCCAGCTGAGAGAGGTGCAACACTGCCCTGAGAAGCCTGTAATATCACCATTCAGTAATATTATGCAGGCTTCATGATATATACTGTATATTTAAAAAAAAAAGGAATGACAAAGTATAATTGAAGTGAATTGAACTGAGTTGAATCTAATTCATGTTGTAACCAGTCAAGCTCTTGTGTTCTCCCTCCATTCCTAGCCTGTTAACAAAAGCAAGTTGTTCAAACACAAGTGACCAAAAGTATTTGAAATAGTTTATGTAATGCCATTAGAATGGTTTTGAATCTAAAAATATAAGACCAATTCAGTAAACAAAAATTACTACATGCATGCATTCAGGGGAAAGGAAATGAGATAATTGTGTTATGCAGGGGGATTCTGGCAGGATGTCGGTGCTGAACGACTCTGTGTCCAATCAGGAAAGTTGGATGTTTCACTAAATCCACTGCGCCTGAGCTGCAGCACGCTTTCTGGCCCACATGAGAGACGCAGGGATGCAGTTCTTTAATTTAGTCAGCAGAGGTCACATACAGGCAGAGATTATGTTTCAGTGGTTTAGGGACACACCCTGTTCCCCGATTGTCTTGCTGTCTTCTGGTATGTACTACTTGCTGTAAACTGTGCAGATGCAAAAGGCATCACAGGGATAAGATTTATGAACTGAGGCAGAACGTACAAGCATTGGAGTGTGAAGTGCACAATTAATAAGCTGAGAGAGAAGGGTGAAGGACGAGGCTTGTGCTATCACAATCTATTCACGTGAGCTTTCCGTACCTGCCAGTGCACCTACTGATTTTTATCTTTGCACCTTTAATTAAGCAGGGATTAATTCCCCCACTCTGTGCAAGAAATCACACAATCAAGATAACAATTTGTATCCCAAGGTCAGATAGTAAATGTCAAAAGGGTCTCGGTGAGCAGATTAATTACATGTTTCTGGTTATTTCTGCGTCCAGCCACTCCACAACTCCGACTGTAATCCTTACTTATCTCCTTTCTGTGACTCAGCACAGACTCTCATTTCCAAACCGCTTTTATCAATATACTGTCATCGGGAACATAATTCATCCCAACGAACAATTTCAGTTCAGTAAGAGGCAATGTCAACGAATGGCCAAGAAATTTATCATGCACACCACCATGTCACCGTCGGTGTCCAGCCTCACACAAGTGTGCACGTTGCTTCATTGCTCTTGGCACACACTCAATTCTCCCCACCACATGTCCTTGCTTCCTTATAATCTGCTTTCTAAGTTGATTGTGTGTGTCAGTTTGCAACATTTGCCCACAGAACTCACAGGAGGGGAGGGTTCTTAGCCACAATTTGTAATCCCCACTTCAAAGCTTAAGCGAAAAACTGTGTGTAAATCCATGGCGTCATCACATCTTCGCTCCCGTCAGTCTTTCTTACTAAACTGACACCTCCCGAATCGGCTTCTGCTTGGCCCAGATTCTCACTGAGGGTCGTGTTGAGGGAGCCTGTGCCCTGCAGGAAGCCAACTACAAAGATGCAGTGACAATTCAGATTAGTTCAGTTCACTGGGTCTGCCTGTGACTCATGACATTGAGCACCAGGCAAAAGAGATGCACAACATACAACACGCCACGCTTGGGCTGGGACAAGATGAGGAGAGGCAGAGGAAAAATAAGTACAGAGCAAGAGACAGCTTTATGAGCACTTCATCAGGTGTATACGGCTCAGTTTTAGCTCAGCACTTTGGTTCAGAGGGAGACTTGGACTGGAATGATGCCAGGTCCATTTGCACCGCGGAGAGCACGCCTGCTGGCTAAGTAGTCTGATCCACAGGCACCAACTGCAGCACAAGATCTGTCTAGAGTATTGTTATGCAAGCAGGAAGCGAGAGCAGTCCCACTTTGATCCAGACATCGGACAGAGGATGAGATGCTCCGGAGTTGGAAGCTGCTGTTTGGTGCCTCATCTGAGAAATTGCATATCAGAGTGTAACGCTTTGCTTGGAAGCAGCTTCTCAGCACAGTTCAGTTGCATTAGAGATGGACTGATGGACACCTGAAAATAATGCTTATCACTTAGCATCCAAATGTTTTGAGGTGGCTTTGCACTTTTCTTTTTTTCCATCTCTCCAAGAATTGTCAGCTTGATTTTAGGTAAGTGTATACTGAGGCTAAATAATGTTTGTTCACCTGTGTATTGGAATGAAATGTGATGAATTGAGATTATAGTAATCGGACATCTTTATTTCCTATGGTTTTGAACATCTCTGTTTAATGGGCTTTACTGCATCCAGTAGTATTAATTAAGCATGCAAGGAGTCAACAGATCAAAATCCTTTTACAGCTATCAAGGTATTTCTATAATGTGCATATATTCAACCCAAGCTCAGACAAAGATCTGAGGGAAACAAGACAAGGCCAGACTGCTGAGCCTGTAAAGACTTTGTTGTGCCATGCTGGACTATTATTGCTCTACGTGGGATGGGGTGTCATGTGCCCAATAACTGCGTTGGATGCACTGCTGAATCATACCAGTTTGTGCTGCTGGCTATCATTGCATCAGGCTCATACTACTTGCTGGTCCAGTGGCTGGAAAAATAACATTTGCAATTAATTATTAACATACAACGTGCTGTATCAGTATTTCTTGGTGTATTTAAGGTTCTTTTAATTCAGTGTCACTTTCTGCAAAGCAAGCAGCTGAAAACTGACTGCTCACTCGTCAGCAATAACCAGCACACAGAGAACGTTAGCCCACAGCTAATGAACAGAGCATTTAGAAGTTTGCACTCCCACAGAGGATGGAGGAGAGCAAAGCTAGTGAAATTTGATATGTTTCTTAATGGTGGCCAGAAATACTACAACACCACATTACTGTTTATCCATAGCCTATAATTCTGTCGGTATCCAAAGAGAGCAATCTCCAAGACTCAGTCATGGAGAGCAAACATTTCAAATGCTCATTGTTCGCTAAAGAGTTCAGTGATGCTTTCCACTAAAAAAATGAGTGAAGAAGTAGCAAATGCTGGATGTTACCAAGAATGTCCTGGCGCACAGAGATTTTAGCAACATTCATGAGCTAATATTTGACAGTGTAGCAGCGAAAGGCTACATGTAACAGGATTTTCACTGAGTCGGTATCAGTGACTGTGCAACTGTGTTAACAATGTACCAGTTTATCTGGTCCATCTACACTCACTGGTATACTTAAAAAAGTAGGGAGTGTAAGTATATATGTGTAACAGAATTTTTGAATTTGATGGCAGCTAAAAAGATGGAGCAGGGCGATGTTTACCGCTATGGAGCATCCCCTCTTCTTGTAGCAACTGACTGGGAAGTGAAGACACTAGTTGCTGCAGTTTAAAGACGAGGAATGATGTTTCGTTCTTGTCTAATGCAGGAGTCTTGCAGCTCAACAATTCTGGACCGTCGTTGGTGGATGTTTTGTTTCATGATGCGCCAAATGTGTTCGACTGGTGTAAGGTCTGGACTGCATGGAGGCCAGTTCAGCTCCTGAACTCTTCTCCTATGAAGTCAGTTGTGATGGGTGTAGTATGTAGTTTAGCATCATCTTGCTGAAATATGCAAGACCTTCCCTGAAAGACAAATTGGGGGGATTGGGATTGGAGCAGATGTTTCTGTAAAACCTCTATGTGCTTCACACCATTGATGATGGGTTTCCAGGTGTGCAAGCTGCCTGCACCATAGGCACTAATGTAACCGCATACCTTCATAGATGGAGGCTTTTGAACCTTGTTCTGATAACCGGCTGGTTGGTCCCTCTCCTCTGTAGTACGCAGGTCGCATCCATGATCTCCAAATGGAAGTTCAAATTTTGACCACCACGGAACAACTTTTTGGCCCATAGATGACAGCAGATCATGTTCACATATGGTTTCTTCTTTGCATGACAGAGCTATATTTGTGGATTGCACAGCCACAAGGCACGAAGTGGATAGGTAACAGGTAACAGCGATTTGTGTTCACAGACAAAGAAAGTGTTCCTGAGCCCATGCAATATTTCCCAGTAAAGCATCATGTCTGTTTTGAGTGCTCATTGCCAACTGAGGGTCCGAAGATCACAACCTTCCAGATTTGACTTTCAGCTTAGTGATTCCTCCTGATTCTGTGAAAACGTTTTATGATTTTATACACTGTAGATATAGGCAGTGGTGGACAGTAACGGAGTAAATTTACTTGAGTACTGTACTTAAGTACATATCCAGAGGATTTGTACTTTACTTGAGTATTAGATTTCTTTGGTACTTATTACTCTTACTTGAATACATTTCCAAGACAAATATTTTTACTTTTACTCAAGTAAATTTCTAGGAAGGCTGAAAAGTACTCGTTACTTTCAGGTCTGCTCTTTCCACAGACATTTATTTTCAAATGTTTATTGTGTCTGCCGAAGCAGAACTACCTCTCTGCTTTCAACAACTCAACATCGAATTCTCAGAAACGTAAAGTTACAGAAAGTTAAAAGATCCTTAAATTAATTTAGAAAAAATATAGTAATTTACTGATGTGGAAAATAAGAAATGTATTCTTACTCTTACTTTTACTTAAAGTAAATTGAAAAGCATTTACTTTTGGATACTTAAGTACCTTTTAAAAGCAAGTACTTTTCTATTCTTACTCGAGTAATATTTTGACTGAGCTACTTTTACTTGTAACGGAGTAAATTTTGACCACTAGTATTTGTACACTTACTCAAGTACTGGGGTCGAGTACTCTGTCCACCTCTGGATATAGGCATCTTAAAAGTCTTTTTAAACCAATTTTACACTGAGGAACAATTTTCTTCCATTCTTCCACTTTTTTCATTTATTTTTTGGTGCAGTTCATCACAGATTGGTGAACATATGCACATCTTTACATCTGAGAATCTCTGGCTCTCTGAAAAGTTCCCTTAATAGCCAGTTGTGTTACTGACCTGTTGCCAGTTGACCTATTTACTTGTCAAAATACTCCTCCAGATGTTTCTGATTTGTGCCAGTTACTTTGCCCAGTTAGCTTCGTTGCTCCTGTTCCAAATTTCTTGAGATGTGGTGCTGTCATCAAAATGAATATGAGCTTACACACACACACACACACACACACACACACACACACACACACACACACACACACGAACACATCACTTTGTGCCCATTAAAGTGCTCAGTGTGATATTTTAGCAGGATAACAGAACCTGCTCATGTGCATTTTTAACAGTAGCAGTACAGCTTTGCTACAGATACATTGTGAGACACGTGAAAAAGTCCGGAAGCTCCATACCCGACCTAGTCCCAGGTATGCATTAGTGCACTGAATAAAGCCGGTAAAGTAATTCAACACTACACTGTGAATCCATGCCCAGCCATGGGAATACTACTAATGGTGGGTGATGTCATTCCCAATATAACAGATCTATTGTGTGCGCAACTTGCTGCTATTTTGGACCTGCAGTAACTAATTTCCATGCCAGCTTGGATTATAATACAAGATCACAAAATCAGTGCCCTGCGGTCTCTCAACCTTTATTACAGTGATGTGAGAAGAATATTGCTGAAGGCAGAATTTGCTTTCAGACCCTCTGTTCTTTCAGACGCTTGGCGTTATTTTTCTTTCATCATCCTTTCAAAGAAGCTGCGCTGTGACATTGCGATCACCCTGAGTGACTACACGAAAAATCTGCAGCTGATCTCACATGTCATATATCAGGATAATTCTAAAAAAATCACAAAACGTTTTCGTATTCGTATTCTCATGCACTGAGATGTTGTGTGTTTTAAATACTGGAGACATTCATGTCCAAAGGGCCTTGTAAATGCCACGTCTCAATTTGTCCTAAACCCAACTCTCTCTATCTCTCGCTCTGCGCTCTCTGTGCTTGTTTGTGTGTATGTGTGTGTGTGTGTGTGTGGTGTGGTTTGGTTTGGTTTTGGAAAGTCGAGTCCAGAGACATGCTCCAGTGGTGGACACATTCCACCTTGGCTGACCCGAAATGACACGTGTGCTGGCCTGGGAAAGTCTGATACATATTTGATATGTTCCATATAACACTGTTATATAATAATGAGTGTTCAGACTAAACCTTTAAAACCTGAGCTGGTCTGAGCTCACACCATCCGTCACTGTTTGAGCCAAAGCGGATGGCCGAGGATGACTCCACTGTTCTGTTGAAAGCAAATCCTAAAAAGAGGCAGACTGGAGTTTGTTGAAATGCATGTTGATGCTGACAAGCCACACAGATTCTGGGGGAATGTCCTTTGGGGAGATGAAACAAAACTGGAACTTTTTGGTCACTTCAGTCCTATAGTCGCGGAAGCAAATATGAACCACTCAACTAAAAACACCATGGACGATAAGCAAAACATTCAACCATTCAGAAGCTTTTATCAGTGGGTGGAAGAAGCTGAGACATGCAGTCTGGAGGAGGTAGCCTCGGATATGGAAGAGTTTGGTCATGACAAGTGGCAGAAAAAACCTGTCTACTGGTGCAGAAGTCTCTCTGGGAGTTACAGAAATGACTTGATTTCAATTGCCTTAAAAGGTTGTGCAACAGAACATTAAGTCGAAAGTACCAGCAAATTTGTCAAGGCCCAGTTCCATTAGTTATTCGTTTTTTATTTTTCCTATTTTGAACCTTCCTGTTAACAGAAGGTGTAGTGTTCTCGTGCAGTGTGTCGAAACTCTGACTAAACACCAAGTTAAACCGTTGTTAATGAAGACAGAGTCGTAGTAAGGTTGAGCGTTTACTGTCACACTTCTTCATTTGACATCGTGGTGAAAACTGTGAATAAAACAATACAAAATATTCAGTGTTTTTAAAGAAATATTGCATTGTACATTAATTTAAACATGAATTTACATCACTCTATGCACTTTAAGTAGAAATTAAAATGTCTACCAGCATGTTTTTTAACTTGTAAGTAAATTTAAATAAACTTCCTTTTTTAACCGTTCATCAAATGTAATTTTTTAACAAAGTGTTACTATTTATGTTTTTTTAACATCCTAAACATTAAATATATGAATTTACGGCATTGCCTCTATGATGTTTCCTAGCAGATGGACGCGGATTACATTCAGGGCATGCACATGGATCTATTATAACTGGATGGAAGACCGAAAATGGCCGACCATTCATTTCAATGTAAGTTGCTCACCTAGCGCATACACCGGAAAAATTTCCTGACTTCCGGGTTTACTTCCGCGTTGTGGGGCCCATAGAGCATGCGCAGTTGAGTCACCTCCCATGATGCTCTGGGCCTCCCATCATGCCCCGGGGCAATGAGGCGTGTATTAATATAATATGTATTAATATAATATATTAACGAATGTATATTATTACATGTATAGTATTACATATATTGTTAATGTATTAATATAATATAATTACATAATATATATTAATATAATACATCCGTGGAGTGCACAGACACGGCTGTGACGTCACGCCCAGAAAGAGACTTTTCTTTGACTTTTCTGGCCGTTATAAAACATTTTTGACGGATATAAAGTCCATGACTTAAAAATATAGAATACAAAGATTAGTAATTGACGGTGATTACAGCTGGAGGTGTCCTGTGAACAGTTTTAGAGGCTTCTCTTTTACTATTGCGGTCTATGGGAAAAAAGCTTTCTGGTCCCCATGGGATTTTTTGTTGCAGTACCGCGGCTGCGGGATGTACCCAAAAAGTGAATGTAAGGATCATTTATGGGTACAAGTCGGGAACTGGCCTACTTTACATATTTCAAGG
This sequence comes from Cololabis saira, assembly GCF_033807715.1. Taxonomy (NCBI): domain Eukaryota; kingdom Metazoa; phylum Chordata; class Actinopteri; order Beloniformes; family Belonidae; genus Cololabis; species Cololabis saira. The sequence continues at coordinate 14,895,837 of NC_084594.1, forward strand.
GTGCTGAATCCAAAAAAAGGGTACCTGAGCAAAATTTTGAGTTTTTGACCTTCTAATTTGCATATCAAAATGGCCGCCAAACTGCCTGTCTTGCTCAGTCCATTTTCCCCAAGTGTTTTTGTAAGTAAGCATTCAAAGATGATGAATTAAGTGTCTAGATCTATAGTCTAGGGTCAGAGCAAGGATATAGTGGAGGCTCAGTGCCTTTTTATGTATATATATATGCAAAATACCAACTTTTAAGGAGAAATTAAGCATTATTTGTGTCATTTTTAAGGTCGACATAAATATTCAGTCAATATCACTCTTAAATGTTCCCAGTGTGTATATGATATGTGATGTATTCCATATTACATAATAATTAAGAAAAACACCATTGCAAGTTGTCTGAGAATCCATTTTTTTATGCAAACAAAGCACAATGCTCTTAATTCAAACATTTAAGTGAATAGGGAAAAAAAAACGTGAAACTTCCCTTGAACAGTTCTACAGATCAGATCTTGTTTCTGTATATTTTCTTTCATGTTTCTAGCTGAATTGATTTGCTTTCATCCGTCTTCTTCTGTAAGTTCCATAGGTCACTTGTTTTGGTAAATTGTTTTTATACCTTTCTAGTTTGCTTGTGTGCCATTTGTCTTTGGAATTTCATTTTGATTAGTATTTCTTTCTTCAGTCCTTTTCCAAGTTCTTTGGTTACCCATTGCCTTGGTATGCTTGAGGACTACAACTCCACATTTAAACAAGGACATTGGTCATCACTCTGACATGTACACATTGAGTGCATAACAGCCCCGATTTTCGGCATTTGGCTGTAGGTGGCTATAGGTGGTTGCAGGTGGCTATAGGTGGTTGCAGGTGGCTATAGGTGGCTGCAGGTTGCTATAGGTGGTTGCAGGTTGCTATAGGTGGTTGCAGGTGGTTGCAGGTGGCTATAGGTGGTTGCAGGTGGCTATAGGTGGCTGCAGGTTGCTATAGGTGGCTGCAGGTGGCTATAGGTGGCTGCAGGTGGCTATAATAAGTGGCTATAGGTGGCTGCAGGTGGCTATAGGTGGCTATATGTGGTTGCAGGTGGCTATAGGTGGCTGCAGGTTGCTATAGGTGGCTGCAGGTGGCTATAGGTGGCTATAGGTGGCTGCAGGTGGCTATAGGTGGCTGCAGGTGGCTATAGGTGGCTGCAGGTGGCTGCAGGTGGCTATAGGTGGCTGCAGGTGGCTGCAGGTGGCTATAGGTGGCTGCAGGTGGCTGCAGGTGGCTGCAGGTGGCTATAGGTGGCTATAGGTGGCTGCAGGTGGCTGCAGGTGGCTGCAGGTTGCTATAGGTGGCTGCAGGTGGCTATAGGTGGCTGCAGGTGGCTATAGGTGGCTGCAGGTTGCTATAGGTGGCTGCAGGTGGCTATAAGTGGCTATAGGTGGCTGCAGGTGGCTGCAGGTGGCTATAGGTGGTTGCAGGTGGCTATAGGTGGCTGCAGGTGGCTATAAGTGGCTATAGGTGGCTGCAGGTGGCTATAGGTGGCTGCAGGTGGCTATAGGTGGCTGTAGGTGGCTATAGGTGGCTGCAGGTGGCTATAGGTAGCTGCAGGTGGCTATAAGTGGCTATAGGTGGCTGCAGGTGGCTATAGGTGGCTGCAGGTGGCTATAATAAGTGGCTATAGGTGGCTGCAGGTGGCTATAGGTGGCTGCAGGTGGCTATAGGTGGCAATATGTGGTTGCAGGTGGCTATAGGTGGCTGCAGGTTGCTATAGGTGGCTGCAGGTGGCTGCAGGTGGCTGCAGGTGGCTGCAGGTGGCTATAGGTGGCTATAGGTGGTTGCAGGTAGCTATAGGTGGCTGCAGGTGGCTGCAGGTGGCTATAGGTGGCTATAGGTGGCTGCAGGTGGCTATAGGTGGCTGCAGGTGGCTATAGGTGGCTATAGGTGGCTGCAGGTGGCTGCAGGTGGCTATAGGTGGCTGCAGGTGGCTGCAGGTGGCTATAGGTGGCTGCAGGTTGCTATAGGTGGCTGCAGGTGGCTGCAGGTGGCTATAGGTGGCTGCAGGTTGCTATAGGGGGCTGCAGGTGGCTATAAGTGGCTATAAGTGGCTATAAGTGGCTGCAGGTGGCTATAGGTGGCTGCAGGTGGCTGCAGGTGGCTATAGGTGGTTGCAGGTGGCTATAGGTGGCTGCAGGTGGCTATAAGTGGCTATAGGTGGCTGCAGGTGGCTATAGGTGGCTGCAGGTGGCTATAGGTGGTTGCAGGTGGCTATAGGTGGCTGCAGGTGGCTATAGGTGGCTGCAGGTGGCTATAGGTGGCTGCAGGTGGCTATAGGTGGTTGCAGGTGGCTATAGGTGGCTGCAGGTGGCTATAAGTGGCTATAGGTGGCTGCAGGTGGCTATAGGTGGCTGCAGGTGGCTATAGGTGGCTGCAGGTGGCTATAGGTGGTTGCAGGTGGCTATAGGTGGCTGCAGGTTTCTATAGGTGGCTGCAGGTGGCTATAAGTGGCTATAGGTGGCTGCAGGTGACTATAGGTGGCTATAGGTGGTTGCAGGTGGCTATAGGTGGCTGCAGGTTTCTATAGGTGGCTGCAGGTGGCTATAAGTGGCTATAGGTGGCTGCAGGTGGCTATAGGTGGCTGCAGGTGGCTATAGGTGGCCGCAGGTGGCTGCAGGTGGCTATAGGTGGTTGCAGGTGGCTATAGGTGGCTATAGGTGGCTATAGGTGGTTGCAGGTGGCTATAAGTGGCTATAGGTGGCTGCAGGTGACTATAGGTGGCTATAGGTGGCCGCATGTGGCTGCAGGTGGCTGCAGGTTTCTATAGGTGGCTGCAGGTGGCTATAAGTGGCTATAGGTGGCTGCAGGTGGCTATAGGTGGCTATAGGTGGTTGCAGGTGGCTATAGGTGGTTGCAGGTGGCTGCAGGTGGCTGCAGGTTTCTATAGGTGGCTGCAGGTGGCTATAAGTGGCTATAGGTGGCTGCAGGTGACTATAGGTGGCTGCAGGTGGCTATAGGTGGCCGCAGGTGGCTGCAGGTGGCTATAGGTGGTTGCAGGTGGCTATAGGTGGCTGCAGGTGGCTGCAGGTGGCTGCAGGTGGCTATAGGTGGCTGCAGGTGGCTGCAGGTGGCTATAGGTGGCTGCAGGTGGCTGCAGGTGGCTATAGGTGGCTGCAGGTTGCTATAGGTGGCTATAGGTGGCTGCAGGTGGCTATAGGTGGCTGAAGGTGGCTATAGGTGGCTGCAGGTGGTTGCAGGTGGCTGCAGGTGGCTATAGGTGACTGCAGGTGGCTGCAGGTGACTATAGGTGGTTGCAGGTGACTATAGGTGGTTGCAGGTGACTATAGGTGGCTGCAGGTGGCTGCAGGTGGCTATAGGTGGCTATAGGTGGTTGCAGGTGGCTATAGGTGGCTGCAGGTGGCTATAGGTGGCTGCAGGTGGCTATAGGTACCAAAGCGTGTGAAACTGTTACGATCCTCTTTGCTGTTAATTCACCTCAGGCAAAGGGTCCTCAGCGATGGGACTGACCATGCTATGTACTGATCTAAATATTCAACTTGGTACGTTTCATGGTGGTCTCTTTTTGAATATTTGTCCCTATTTACCTGGGTTTTTAGAGAATTTAGAGAACAAATGCTTAATTTGCACAAAAAAAAAAAAAAAAAAACATGAAATCCCAGACAACTTGCAATGGATTTTTGTCTTTGTTATCATATAATATGGTGTACATCATATGTCATATCAACAGGGAAAATTTCAGAGTAACTTTTATTTAATATTTATGTCGGCCTTAAAAAATGACACAAATAATGCTTAATTTCACCCTAAAAGTTGGTATTTTGCATATATATATATATATATATATACACAAAAAAGGCACTGAGCCTCCACTATATCCTTGTTTGACCCTTGACTATCGATCTAGAGACTTAATTTCTTCATCTTGATTGCCTACTTACAAAAAAAAATGGGAGGAAATGGTCCAATAACTGTGCAAGATGGGCAATTTGGCGGCCATTTTAATATGCAAATTAGAAGGTAAAAAACTCCAAATTTCTCGGGTACCGTTTTTTTTTGGACTCCACACCCTTGAAATATGTAAGGTAGGCCGGTTCCCGACTTATACCCATAAATGCTCCTTACTTCTTATAAAAGGCCTTTTTTCTTAAATCCGTCTAGACTAACTGGGAAAAATCGGCGTGCCTTCTGAGTGCGAGACTGGGGGGCTGGGCATGCACCACATGTCTGCCTGTCATTACCCGATGTGAGTCGCTACCCGATTTGAGTCACACATGCGCAGATATTATTATTTACATGATTGCTTTTCCTATTTGGTCTGAATTTTAATGAAATAAGTAAAAGTTTCCTTTGATATTACTAATGATGAATGAGAAGAAACACCATTTTCATTAGTTTAATATTACCCACAAAATTTAGACAATAAAAATAGTGTCTCACAATATCCCTAACTTATAGTGTGTGTGTGTTAAGATATGATCATATACTGTATAGAGAGAGATGCATAGATATGTTCATATTTTTTCAGTTGAGAATGGTATAAACTAACACATTTTTAACATTACATTATTTTACATTTTACATCATTTTACATTCATAATGCGACTGCGCATGTGTGACTCAAATCGGGTAGCGACTCACATCGGGTAATGACACCGCCACCATTTTCTCAACAACAGGAAGTGACCTAACAGGATGTGATGTCATCAGTGACCAAATATCAAAATAAATCGTTCTTATAAACAAGTTAAACTTATAGCAGACTAATACATCATTTCAAACTGAAATGAATACCAACTAATTATTTAAGAGACAAATAAATAAAACACAAAAGAATGCCTTAGAGACAGCACAGAAGGGTATACACACATATTTGTCTGCACGTATTGTATACCTTAGAAAATGGCAGATCAAATCTTACCAGAAAGTAGAGAAATAAAGAAGTTGGGCACAAACAGGTGGATGGGAACAGTGTGGGCAGGGTCAAGCAATCAATCTTGTGTTTGTGTCTCCGAGACCCACCTGACATATTATGCGCTTGGATTTGAGCTCTGTGGCTTACATTGTACTGTATTGGGTGGAGGTTGTTGTCCTATGTCTTTGTGAAGGTATGTTTGCAGATTCGCTGCCAGCATTCTGTATCAGTTGTAACGGAGGAGCAAAGAAATGTTGCGTCTTACTGTAGTATACAAGGTGCTGTGGTGCAAAAGTGGTTAAGGTTTGTGATTAACCTTATTGCTCTGGGTAGACTGCATCCAGTATGAATGAGTATTGCCCTCTATATATCACCATAATCCACCACAGGTGGTGGAAATGGTGGAATGGTGGAAGTTGTGGAAATAAATGTTTTCAAATTCCAGTACAATTCTGATTTTTAAAGATCTGATCGTATTATTCAGATTCAGTACAATACAAGTGTCTTGCATTAGACTTTCATGTTAACACAACAGCCCTCTCAAGTGACACACGTGTACCAGATACTGTTCTGGCATGTGTTATTTGTGTCAGCAAAAGCAGTGACCGTCATATTTGCGAGAGCATACTGAAGCAGAAGATTCAATTGATCAAAAATTGAACATTTACATTTTCACTCATACTGCACATGCAACACACAATAACACAGTAACACGATTCTAATCCGAAAATCTGAAATGATGATTGGGATTCTGCATCCATACACACTGAATCTCACAGGTCCTCATCTAAATATTCTTTGTAAGATTAAAATACGGAGCAATAAGCAGTACATTTTTACCCCTGCGGTGTATTCTGCTAGGTCTCTTGGATAAAAGGGAAAGAGCATGTTGTATTTGATTATGCATGAACTCAACCACTTGTATACTATTTTAGGAGTTGCTGCAGTTGGAAGTGTGATTCAAGTATACTTCCAGAGTGCTTTTCCTTTTCTATGTGTTCCAATAACCCAGTTCTCAAGATCCAGCACAGACAACTGCCCACACTTTGACTCATCACAGAACTGCAGTGTGGCATTTGCATGCTGGTTATTTCTACCCAGGATTCAGTTCACCCCAGAGAACCCTGTTTGTTGCATAACACCATCAGAAATGCAGCAGCAGCCGTTTTACTGCGCCTTAGAGAGTTTACATCCGACCTCCAGCACTAGTTAAGATTTTTTCCAGATTCTTCAGGGACCACGTGCTTTTTTTTCTGGCTTGTTTGTTTGTTGTTCAGATTGGATTAAATAATTGATATGAGAGCAGAGAAGAAACCTTGCATCTTACTGTTAGATGACCTCACTGACAGAGTTTAGCGTTGAAGCTTGAAACATAAAAAAAAAATCATGGGTGTTAAATAAACTAAATTAAGCTCCTTGTTGCTTTTTAAAAGGGATAAGCATCACACGTGGTAAAGCTTTCCAATGATCTTTTATTAAATGTCTGTCAATATTAAAAACTCAAAAACAAAATTAATCTTTGTAGAGAACTATAATCAGCTCCCTGCAAATGTTGGCCTGTAAATAACAGAATTTTCAACAGAAAATTACAATTCATACACTTGTCAAACCGGAACTATCATTAACATTAAGTTGTGACCTTACATCACTGCTGATTGTTGATATTTTAGTGTTTTTTCTTCTTCTTTATGATGTTTGTGTGAGTAGATTTTGTTTGAGGTAAGGAGGACCTTTCAAAGACATGTTACTATAGGTTAGATGTGAGGCAAATTTCAGTGGTTTAAGCTATTTATTATTTCTCAACCTTTACTCAACAAGTGTAAGGAAGTCTTGAGATTTAAAATCCCCTTTTCAAGAGTCCCCTGACCAAGGAAGGCAGATGTTAAGAGCTCAAGAGTTAAAAAAAAACTGTCATACAGCACTTCCTGTTTCATTTTAAAATGTTTTATTTTACTACACCAGACTTATCTTTTTATTCCTGCCTTTATGGTCAGATCACATTTCACAGACAGCGGTCACAAAGTGCTGTACAATAAATAAAGATTGTCAAAAAACAAGCAATTGCAGCTATTAACACATCAGGGATAAGAAACGGCAACAGTTTAAAACAGCGTAAAATATCACCTAAAAGCCTGCCTGAATAATAAAAAAGGAAAAGGACTTAGCTGCTTGAAGCTTAGACATTGTTTAGGGTGTTAATGTTGCATTACTGACCGTCTGTAAGCTCTTAAAGTGATTTATAAAGAATAAATCCCCTTTTAATTAGCCGCTAGATTAAGTCAGGCGTCCAAGAGCGACTCTGATCTCACATGCAACACAGAGGATAGTTGACTTTGATTCTTTTTAACAGGAAAAAAGAATAGTATTTGATGTTTCACAGTAAGCTCCACATAAAATGTGACCAGTAATCATTGGAAGAAAGCTGTAGGTGATGATAAGACTTAAAAAAAACAAAAAGAAAACAGGGTTTAGACAGACACCTTCATGAGTAAACAAAGACCAATGCCAGTTAAGAGCAGAGCAGAGTGGAGAAGAGTAATGTCAATTTCACTGTGTTGGGAAGAGAAATGGATTTTAGAGAGAGCCCGACCATTATTGGCATCAGAGCAACAATGTGATCGAGACAAAAATGAAATCTATACTGAGTGCAAACATGTTGAAAACTGTGAGGGCACACTTTAACTTTATAAATAAATAAAAAAATGTTGGATGTACTTGTGTGGCAGTGGGATACACAGCAGCTTGGCATAATGTAGTCCACTTTTCCACTGCTTCCACTGGACAATAAAAGCAAGATGAATTCTCTGGATAAAAGCGATATTGCCACACCCTTTAAACCAGTGGTTCCCAAACTTTCTGTGCCCAAGGCACACCAAAGGACAAATAAAAATTTCAAGGCACACCTATTGTGCAAAATAGCCTTATAACACGTGTTATCACTAATATCATCTGTTTATCTGTTAAGTTTATTATTTACTAATGCCAAATAAGATATGACAAAGACAACTATTCTACTCATGAAATATTTATTAACAAAATACTTCACAAAAATATTTAAACTTTATCAAATTGGGCTTCATCAAACACAAAATTGGGCTTCATCAAACACACCCATTTCAGGAGGATTTTTTAAAATAGTTTTTAGTAAAAGAGTTTGCCTCTGTATTATGGAATGAGTGCATTCAAAGTAGTATATAATAAATTAAAATAATTATTTTTGTCTAGTTGTATACTATATTGCAGTAGGCTATGGTTGTCACAAAATCCCACGGCCCACTTGGACTTGCCTCAAGGCACACAGTTTGGGAACCACTGCTTTAAACAGCAGTTAGCAGCACTTGTGTATGTAATATATGTAATATGTAATACTATGTAATATTTCATTTTAGTATGCAGTTACTGTACTTTGTTTCCTTGGTTTGTTTGGAAAAAGAAGGTGGCAATGCTAATTTCTGGAAAAAAAAACACGCAATTGATTACTGTTTTAATTCATTGAAAAAACATCTCAACTCATCTCTGATGAACTCTTCTTAGTAGCCAGCAATATTGTCATGCATGTATTTTAAAACTGCTTAGAGGTTTGCATTATGCATCATACTGTTTTGTTGTTTTTGTTTTTGGGCTCTAGTGGCCCTTTATTGAAGTTGCAGACAGGAAGGGGGTAAAGAGAGAGAATGGGAATGAGATTCAAACCTGCGACCACTGCAGGAGGACTGTAGCCTCAGTATATGAGCCGCTTGCTTAACCCACTGCGCCACCAAGCGGCTTGCATCATACTGTTTTGATATGATGTAGTGAAGGTCTGTTCCATGACTGGGGATGGAAATCGCGAACCAGTTCTTGTTCAGAAGCGGTTCCCAGTGTTTCAATTCCTTGGAATCATTTGCAAAACTATCATTTTCGATTCCAGTGGGCACGAATGACGTCACCACGCACGTTACTTAAGCCAGCAGTCAATAGTAAACATGGCGCCCAAATGATACAAACGCTCAAAAGTCTGGTTACATTTCAGTAAAACAGATGACAACAGGGCAACTTTAAAGGAGCTTGAGGCTCCTTTTAAGAAATGAGACTCTCTAGCGCCACCCTTCACCACGACGGCCGTTGGGGGTACTGCAGCCAACAGTGAAGCCGGCACGGGAGAACGGGGAGAACGCACATGCAGCATCATGTGACGTCACATCCGCAGCCCAGCGCGGGAAATTCGGGACCGAATTGCAGCACATTTTGCAGCACACAGCCTGTTCAACGCAAAGGAGAGATACACTAGAGGGCTCATTCTTTTGGGTTTGGAACGCTTCATCTGACATTATTACTAGAAAACTTAAAATGTATACGGATTTTTTTCATAAATCTTGCCTCAATCCGGCCTCAAGCTCCTTTAAAATACTTGCCAAGTGAATATTTCATCAAAGGGAGGAAATACTACTAACATGCTAAAACATTTGCGAACAGCATGCAATGACTATCAATGAATCTTTTTGACCTGCTCCAGACTAATGTCAGTAATTCTCAACCCAGCAACAGCAGCAAAGTTAGCATGTCCTTGGAAACTAATTAACCAACGAACACTGCCTATCATATTAGCACCATTTTTCTCAATGTTTTCCTTTTTTTCCAAATGAAAATTGATAAGGGAATGGATAAAGAACCAAAAATGGAATTGGAATTGTAAAAATCCTATCCATGACAAAGATAAAAAGCCGAAATGTCCACAGTGAAATAAATTATGCGTTTTAAAAGGAAACCCTGTTCCTGAACAGACACTTTGTTCGTCTTGTTCTAGTTATTCCTTTACTTACATCACCATGAAATACATTTGCACACAGCCTACCTTGTCGTACATTTAGCAAACCTCAAACAATGGATAGGCATATAACTATAATGAATAAAAGACGGGCCTCTCACACGCTCTTGTTTTGACCAATCAGGTGATGGATCAAAGCAGTCTTAGTCGATGTTCCCGGTGGCTCGCCTCCATGAGTGAACTCAAACATCCACATACATGTACAAATGTATGCTGTCAAAAGGTTTAAATGTCTTTGTGCTTTTTCTTCCTTACCTGACTTACTGCCACAGGATTTGGTTTTTGGTTAGGGATAAATTCCAAACAAACCCAGGCCAATTTTTCTTATTGTGTGTTATCCTTTCCAAAGATTTTCTCTTTTTCCATCTTTTTGACCAAAAATATAGCAGTGTCCCACCATTTCTGCTATGACAACAAGATGTTGGCCACTGAGTGTGTGTGAAGTGTCTCTTGAGTGCACACATCCAAGTACTCGGACTGTACTTCACAAACACATAGTTGTTAGCGTGAATGGTCTCAAAATGGTAAGCGTAAGTGTGCAAGTACATAATTTAATACTTACCCCGATTCTTAAAAAGACAGGGGATGCAGCATAAAAGGCAGATTGTCGTAATTTCAAATGGCCGTTGATCAAGAAAACTGACAAGATAGGAACAACATATGGTTACAAAAGAAGCTAAGAAGTACTTCAGAAATAAATGATTGATGTGTTCTTTGAAAACTTTATGCAGTTATAATCATTCCAGTAAATCCCCAACATAAAATAATGAGCTCATCATTTATCTGAATAAAACTGGCTCTTTAAGTGCTTGGATTTTGACATCACAGCCCTCATAGTTTATTTCAAACAATAAAAATACAAGTGTCAGGCCATAATGCAAAGAATGAAAGTAATATTCTTAAAACCACTACTTGTGCAGGTAATAAACAAAAGGCTGGGTGAACTGAAGAAATGGCCCTACAGCAGCAGAGGAAAAATCATCTATCAAGGAACATGAGCGTGAACAAATTATCTGTAATATATATTTAATATCTACAATTATTTTAAGGATATTATATTCTGAACAGAAAATATAAGTTGCAATATAAGATAATAATATGTAGTATATATAATAATATATATAAGGTAAAAAATGACTAGTAAATCTGATTCATCCTCTTAGGGATATGATTGAGTGCGTCTACGCTTTTTTTTTTTATGACGACACACCTTCAGTATTAGTAATGGGGACATTTTTTTGTGTGGTTTTAAATCCCCTGGTTGAGATGTTTCTCTTTAGAGAAAATTATGGAAATCAAGCTAAGGACAACAGTTAATTCTAATCATGTTTTAACATGCATATTTAAGATTATATTGTTATGTAACAAAAATAGTCTAATGTCCTAGTTAGAGACTGTTCATTTTGAGTTTTTCCATCATCTTTACAAGGAAAAAAAAAAAAATACAAGTTTGATATCAGCAAATCAAAATAACAAAGTGCAGCTTTTAACTGTCCCAGATGACTAACAACAACACAAGAGGACACTGTTGTCACCTACAACGCCAGTAACCAGTCAGCTGCAGCTAAATGTGTGATAATCAGCCTGAGCTGACCTCAGTCCATCTTTCTCCCGGCAGAGGTTTTTTTTTTTTCCAACAAAGCTAGGGCACAAGAGGAAACGGTAAAAATCAGGAATCTGGGACTCGGTACTATATATAAAAATGAGATCAGGCCTAGTGTAAATCTAGATAACACGGCTGTCTTGAGAAAATTGAATTATGTAGATAATGCAATGATGCACCCATTACGCCCTGTTATCTTTTGGAGCTGGGCTACATCGGAGAGCATCCGTGTGCCTGCGAAGACAAACATTTGATACAGTGATACAGTTATTTGCTTTTCCAGGTGAAAGGTTACCAGTTTATTACAGGTGACATTTTACAAGATTGGATAGTTAAAAATTCAGTTCAACCTCATTTATTTTTATAGTGCCAGTAATATCGAATGTCATCTTGGGGGACTTTCCAACTAGAAATTCTTTGACATGTTAGTTTGTAAAAACATAAAATAGATTGCATTAAATCTTCACTCAACTTCAGTCCAGTCCTCCATGGCTTCATCAGCTCTTCAGAAGTAGGACTGTATGTTAATTATTTCTAGATTTTATCATGTATATTTGATTTTCCGAAAGAGGATTTGTCATTTTGAGCTTCTTGTCTACTTTAGTAGATTGTTAGACTTCTGGGACAGCTGCACGGAGCTCTCTAAGCAGTTCGGAGACTCTGCCAGAGCAAAGAGATCTTCTGCCGACATGATGTCAGCCTGTACAAGTATCTTTAGTCTAACCCTCACTTTGATTATAGCCTCGGCGGAATGAGCGGTTTTAGCTTCTTGTAGCGTTGGCTGTATGCTTTGATAAAGACGTGCGGAAGAAAGAGAAGCTCTAAAGCGGGACTGAAATTGCAACAAAGAAAATGAGCACCATAGGTAAAACTATAGTGTCCGCTAAAGAAAAAGGGACTGAAGTATGAGTCACTAAATGGTCTTGACATGCAAGTGAAGCATGCAAGACGCTTTGGAGAGGAAAGGAAAAAACAGGAGAGCGTGAAGCTGCAAGAGATTCAAAGATGGTGTTGTTCGTTTGTCTCCTCTCATGCTTGTTGTCCTCACGTATCGACCCCCCCCCCCCATTAAAGCTGCATATGGGTCTAAATTGTATTACTGTAAGCTGCACCTTACTGTGAAGTGTTGGCTGCACTGCTCTACACTGCTACCTTATCATCAGAGGTGGGTAGAGTAGCCAAAAATTGTACTCAAGTAAAAGTACTGTTACTTCAGAAGAATATGACTCAAGTAGAAGTAAAAAGGAGTCATCCACATAATTACTTGAGTAAAAGTAAAAAAGTACTTGGTGAAAAAACTACTCAAGTACTGAGTAATTTATTTTTTTAACACAACCATTCAAACAGACAAAAGTACAAAATAATCATCTTAAGGCAAATTAAATCAATAAAATAATAAAATAAATTAAAATTAATAAAAAATAGCTTAAATTAAAATAATCTTAAAGTAAATTCAAGTGCTTTAATAAATAATAGAATAAATTAAATAATAACAGAATAAAAAAATAAATTAAGCACGAGTAGCACAACATTTCAAGCCTTTGTACTTTTCTTTTTTAACCAGGCAGAACTAGAACAAGCCCATGAACTCATAGAAACTCTGTGTGTGTTTGAGTCTGTGTAAATGTGACAAAACATGCAAAAACAAACTTTTTTCCCAAAGAATCACTCAGTGATGTCACGATATTGACGCGTACGCGGATAAAAGGGATAAAAGAAAAGTAACAAGCTCAACGTAGCCTAATGTAGCGGAGTATGAGTAACAGTTTCTTCTTCACAAATCTACTCAAGTAAAAGTAAAAAGTATAGTGATTCAAAACTACTAACTCGTTACTGCCCACCTCTGCTTATCATTGTCTCCTTTGAGAGGACTGGCTAATGTTGGACATTTATACATTTAACTCATGTAGATTTCGCAGTTTTATTCTATCTTATTATTATTTTACATAAATATCAGAACAATTTAATTCATGTGGGTGTTACTTTACAAAACTTTGTGTCAGAGGAAACTTAATCGTTTGTAGTAGGTGTTTCCACAGTGGTCTGATGTAATGTAATCATTTGAGGTTGCAACTTCATTAAGCATAAATGTAATTGCTTTCATCATGCTTACCAGACAATACTTAAGAATCACAATGAGAAATGTTTGTACTTGCGTGGGATATGATAAATGTATTAACATGTATCTATTCACATGACTGGTTGTGTCTGTGTGAAACAGCATCTCTTGTGATCGGCAGACTTTTTTGTTTCCAAAGTATGTTAGGGAGCAGGGCTATTCTCAAACAGGAAGTCACACATTTTTTATTTTTTTTGACAGCATACATACGATACTGTATTAAAGACCAAATAAAAAAACTGACTGACAGATAAAAGCCTTTCACTTCAGATTTATAAAGCACCAAATCCTGTAAAACAGCTGCACATTCCAGAGCGTCTGCTTCACAGAGACAAAGTTTCTAACCACATGACCAACTGATAGACTGAGAGCATGAGTGAATGAGCTGCGAAAGAGGAGAGGATGCTTTGAGGTGAAAGAACATTATACCATTATGTATCACTTACAGCATCAAAGAATCCTAAGGGTCTGAAATCCAGACTAGTCATAGAGTTCACATTCCTCGACCAGGAGAAACACCGCCATCAGAAAAGTGAGGCTGATGATGTTTCACGTGACCTTCAGTTGAGCTTTTAACTCAAGCAATGGACCAGCTGATTTCAGGCCGAAGAAAACAATAATCCCAGTGTGAATAAAGACGAAAATAACCAAAATGTATCAATCAGAGCAATTAATTTGAATGATTTCAAAATGAGAACACCTGCCAAACAGAATCAATCAAACCTCATGCGGATTGAAATAGACAACATATGCTGCGGCAGCTTTGACTAATGTATTCTCGGCCCTTTACCCACAACCTCCAGTGTGAATCGTGCTGCGAAGGCCGGTGGCAGACTGACACCACTTGGCATGTGCAGCAGGAGGACTTTTCCTTTCAGGCCAAGCCAACGCTGGCTGTCCCCCCGCCACTGCCAGCAGGCACCACCTTTTGGCCAAATAGATAACGGTGGGAGCCTCTGCAGTCTCACAGTCCCCCCTCCTCCATCAGATCATCCTGTCAGTCAAGATGGATCACTTAAAAATATGCAAGGATTCACGGCAGGCCACCAGCTGGGACCAGGTATACCGTGCAATATTCAATGTGGTGTTCAGGATGCTCCCGTTTCCAGAATTTCCTATTGCAATAGGAAATTCTAGAAACAGGAGCATCCTGAGGCAAAGTATTTGAGACATTGTAAACAGCCTTTGGTCCGTATGCCTGTAAAATAATTCTACAGGTTACGAATACGATTCTTCTTCTCCTGCAGTCCACTTTTCTGATTGATTGAACTGTTTTTTGTGAAAAGTATGAGTTAAGAATTCTGCAGGTGTCAGTTTGCCACGGTGGCTGTCACAGTTAATGAAATTGGATCAAAAAGTTATTGATCATACAAAAAGTGTTATTTTTTAACATTCAATTTATTAGAAATAAAATAAAATCATACAATGTATATATCAATGACAGTTTGACAGCTTGAGCATTCTTAAAAGAAAACGCAATATTTCAGTCGGCACGCACGCACGCACGCACGCACGCACGCACGCACGCACGCACGCACGCACGCACATTCATATATTATAAATTATGAGTATCTAAATAAAATTGGAAATTCACACTCGTAACAGGCCTAATATCAACATGTTGATGTGAAAAAACACCTAATTCAAGTATTTCAGCCAAAGTTATTCAGAAACAGTTGTGTGTGTATATGGTTGCATTTGGGAAAACAAAGTCATTCAATTTGGTGTGACTTTGTTGTGTAAGTTGTGTACATTACAGTGTATTTATTGAATGCTGTGGGTGTTTTTATGTTTGTACTTTTATTTGTAGGCAAAAAAATCATAAAAAAAGAAGAAGTTGAACCATATTTGATTTCCATGTGTTCTTTCCTGTCTCTGTCCAGTGACTGTCACAAAGCATGAACAGCGGAGCCAACATCAAAGTGATGTCTCAGAGCCAGAGTGGCACAGGTGTCAGCTCCAGTTTGCCTTTACCTCAAAGCATGATGCCTCTCCCAAAGATGGATCCCAAACGGCAGTACGGTGGGCTCAACAATACCGCAGTGCAGAATCAGCAAGCCGCCAGACGTCAGGCTGCATATTATTCATCCTCTGCCTCCTCGGGGTCCTCGGAGCTGCTGAGAGGATCAGCTCTGAAGAACCACCTGCTGCAGCAGAAGACTGCCGTGTATTCGCACAGAGGCCCAGCAGCGACAGAGCGAAACGACGGGACATGTTCAGCATACAGCAGCCCTCAAATGGCAAAGAGGGAGGCTCCGCGCTCTAAAGACACGTTAGACCTCCGCAACAACCTGCTAACACATAAGGCTTTGAGAGACCTGCAGTTCAGAAAGAACACCAACAAGAACTGGACGTTCGGGAAGTACCGCCTGAGAAATGTGGACAACGAACACGAGGGCGACGCTTTACCTCGGCTCTCAGCTAATGTTCAGTCAGGCCAAGGACGGGGACGTCTTCTTTTTACCAAAGGGGCGAATGGAAACGAGACGTCAGGCGAGAGTTCAGCCGGAGTGGAAAACTTCCAGAAAGATGTGAGGAACGCGCTAAACCCGGATCCGGGAGCCTCTGTTGGAGAGATGCTCAGCAATAAATCAAAATCTCCTTATCATACGTTCAACATGGCGCGCAGGGCAAGTGAGCCAGAAAGAGTCAACATGGCGGCTGTCGCTCCCTTCAGGTTCAGGTGAGGGCAGTGTTTCACCTCTTTAAAATCAAAAGTAAAAATGAGGGCTGCAATTTATTTTTAGGGCACAGTGGACATTATATACAGCTCTCCCCCCGTTGGTTTCTGTTTAAGTCTTTTGTGCCTTTTGTGTAGGTTTCAGGTCAGCGAGGACACGGATGCCGCCCTTGATGATCTGAGCGACTGCTCCTCTGACTCCATGGAGGTCTGTTGTGATGATTTAGGTGAGTTTGCTCTCTTTAATCTCTCCATTTTGGGAATACAGGGCAGGCCTGAGGCTGTAAATCTTATTATTTGCCCACCTAAAGGGCTTCTGGAACTTCAGTCCTACTTCAGAGATCTTTTCCTTTTCTATTTTTTTTTTTAAACATTTTCTTTTTCAGGCCTATGGAACCAGACATTCTCCAAAAGTAGAAATAAAAGCAAACTTACCCTTTGCTTTAAGTGCTTATGGTTAAAGGTGTACTGTGGGGGTTTAAGAGGACATAAAAATCCTTTTTTTTGTTTTGTTTAAACATATATTTGGGTGTCTGAAATGATTTCCACATCAAAAAGCTTCTACATAATACAACCCTGCCGTGTTGTTCCCAGCAGCTCGAGGCGGGCGATATGTGATTCAGACTTAAAGCGACACTACGTAACTTTTCCACCTTAATATAATATTTAGAGTCATTGTGATGGTACATCAACTTCCAACAGGTTTAATGACACCTCTGTCATGGTCTGAGGGGTCTGTATCGCCTTCACTGGCACTATGTAACTTTGAGGAGCATGGTAGGAACAGTACCACACATTGCCACACAAAACTACACATTTTTACGGCTTTGACTGCTTTACGGCATACGTCACTTCCCCCTCCTTCCTGATTCGCAGTCGAGACAAAAATGGGCGGGGCGTGGAGCGCAGCTCCGCAGAACCTGGTAACCCGTTGCTGCGGATCGGCAGGAGGATAAGGCATCACAGATCCAGGCCAGATTAGTTTATTTTCTAGATATATTCAGATTAGTCTCCTTTACAGAGAAAAACACCGTTCAATGGAAACACCAACCCCCCCCCCCCCCCCACCCAACTTCACAGCATGTATGTAAATGATGGCTTTGCTGTACCTCAGAAGTTGGAAAGGCAAAGCTGTTACACTTTAAAACCAACATATTGTTACAGACTTGTAGAGCTGGATATACTATATCCACATGATATTTTTAACCAAAGTGTCACCGAAACTTTATAAGACCATAAGAAATGTTACTTCTGTTTCTCCATCTCTTTCACCCCGAGTTGTCTGTCCTTTAATATTGGTTGTCCATCCACTTGAGAGGAGTCTTCAAAAAAATCAATCTAAATCATAAAATCAAAGACAACACTCTGACAGACAACATTCATCTGTGATGAAGAGTCACACAATGTTTTAGGGCTCAAGAAACAAAAATGTTGGAAGCCAGTGGCATACTACGGATCCCCTCTGGTGACATTTGAAAAAAATAAAATAATGCGTGGCCACGCATTAATAACTCTTGGCCACGCATTAATAACTCGTGGCCACGCATTAATAACTCGTGGCCACGAGTTAATATCTCGTAGCCACGAGATAATCAATGCGTGGCCACGAGTTATTTTATTTTTTTCAAATGTCACATGTTATTACTACACTCGCCATGACAATACTCTTGCTCTTTAATATAAATAGACTATAATTACCGTTATTAATGATTAATAACCATCCCACCAAGGAGGAAGTTGCATCCATGAAGTCCAGACAGTAGGTTATAATGCCATCCACGAGTAAAAATAATGCGTGGGCACGCATTATTTTATTTTTTTCAAATGTCACTAGAGGGGCTCTGTAGCATACAGCAGGAAAAGAGGAGGAACTTTAATGTTTATAAATAAAACAGTGTAATAACTGATCTTAAAAACTTAAGATTACCGTAGACAGTCCATAAGCTCTCAAATTCAACCAATATGGCTGTTCAAATTATCTTCCTTCCTGTCATGATCCCTTCAGAGTCAATAAAACCATGAAAAATCTCTCTTACTCAGTTCATTGAGGTCACTAGCTGGTTATGAGAAACCCTTGTTTTTCCACTTGTGTTAAACTGCATGCTGTAACACCCGGGCTTTAATTAGGCTTTCTGCTGACAGCGGATTCTCCTCAGCATGGCACTCGTTCTCATCCGTTCTGCTGCCAGGTTGTAATGATAGCTTCTCACTGCCACCTGTTGTTAATGCAAGCGCCTTTCAATGTTTTCGTCCCTCCGTAATCTAATTTCCGTCAGTTGTGTCAGGGTTCTGTAAAGGATTAAAAGCGGAAGTCTGTTTGATGCTTTGATGCCTGCAATAGCCCAGTTCCTCACGTAGGCTTTAGCTCGCACAAACAGGACAGGTGTGAACAAACACGTACGCTGTAGCTTGCATTTGGTTGCATCAATATTTCATTACTTTTAAGTGGCATAAGACATGTCTCTCAGTGAAGGCAATTTATCATTAGGAGATGTAACCATGACAATTCAATCAATTAAGTCCAATTAGAGAGAGATTACATGATTAAAGCTCTGCTGTAAATAAGTGATATTGATTTAAGGAAGCGAACAGATGCTACTAAGTCCAGGGTAATAGCTTTGACCACAGGACAGAATTAATACTTTAACATGTTTTCGTGACATTGATGCACGTTTGTTCAAAAAGCGTCTTTGTTTCACATTAAGATCTGATGCCATCCATTGCTGAGTTAAGATGGATTCTTTTTTGGACTAAATAAACTGGATGATGCCAGCAAACTCGACATACACCTGTAATAATAAACCATGCAGACTTTGTAGTCAGACAGACCTCTGGGCTTTTTACTATCTCACACAGCTGAATGGGAAACTACGACGGAGTATTAGGGCCAAACTAAGACAAAAAGAAATTGGAAATTACGAGAATAAAGTCATAATATAATGAGAATAAAGTCGTAAAATTACGAGAATAAAGTCATAATGTTGCGAGAATAAAGTCGTATTAGAATAAAGTCGTTATTTTATGAGATTAAAGTCGTAAAATTACGAGAATAAAGTCGTAACATTGCGAGAATAAAGTAGTAACATTACAAGAATAAAGTCGTAACATTATGAGAATAAAATCGTAATATTATGAGAATACAATTTATGAGAACTCTTCTCCCTGTGTAAAAATTAGGAATATTGAGCATCTTGTGAAGTTATATTTATAATATATTTAATATTACGACTTTATTCTCAAAATATTACGACTTTATTCTCGTAATTTTACGACTTTATTCTCGTAATTTCCTTTTGTCTTAGTTTGGCCCTAATATTCCGTCGTAGGAAACAACCCCATGAGCTTAAAATCATTTCATGAGACTTAAAATGTGATTTTAGGTTTAGGATTAGAAAGTCGGTGTTAGTTTATGATCATCTTTAGGGGTTGTTGGTGTCTATAAATCCTCTGATGGAAAGTTCACGCCCCAAAACATCCAAAGAACAACTCTAATTCTCATTTGACATTAAAGTGGTATCGGGAAGTGATGCATTCACTTTGGCTTTATGTTTGGCACTATTGATTACTTACAGAAGGATTCTGGTACTTATCCTTGATGGTACCGCCTTGATTACTTTGACATCCAAAACATCCAAAGCACAGTAAAATAAGAAGAAAGCAGACGCCCATGTCTCCACACAGAGCACCTCTAATGAGCCAAAATAAATCAATGGGGATTACTTGAATGTATCCATGGATTTTCACTAAAATGTGCCCTTTGAGTGTCATTTAACCAGACATAAAGTGGTGACGAGGCACTAGATTTTGTATATTGACAGTTTTTAAATTGGGCCTTTCAGCAGCTCTGAACCTAATCAGACTATATCGTTACATAATCTACCACATAATGAGTTGATTATGTTCTTTTGGTTTGCTGTTGCAAATAATTCACCAGTTGTTTTGTCTGAAGAGAGATGTTTAGTTGAAAATTCAAATTACAAACGAATTATTTTGACTCATTTGACTGTTTTCATTTCTGCTGATGACCTCAGTTATTATAAAACCTGTTAACTGACATCTTAATTATCGTAATGAGTGAGGGATGAGAGCCTTCAGCCAGCCTCCGGCGAGAGAGATCAGACAAACGTCTGAGTGGTCCTCCACCGCGGACGGATATGCGCGGGACTGAGAGACTGAGTGGTTTGATGGGAGGATCGTCTTTCACCCCCTGTCTGGGAGATCCTGTCATCTCTGCTGGGCAGACCTAAGGGATGCTTAAATTCTGTTTTTGACTGTTGAGCTAAGAGATTTTTCTTAGTAAGCTGTCATCTGGTTTCAACTACAAATTAGCTGAAAGATGAAATGTAGGCGTGCTGCACAGATAGTTTAAACCTCAGCGGAAATCAGAGCTCCAGCAGGATGTATGATGAGAATTTTTACCTAAGAGTTCACGACGGCAAGGCTCGCTGCTCTGGATTGATACCGGTGGTTTTTGTAACTAACTTTGGCTGTCATTTCCTGAGACTTGAGTCCAGTATGAACAGATTATTTCTTTGCACATGAATGAATTTTGATTCGGATAATAAAATCCCTCGTGAGACTTCCTCCCTCAGGCAGCTCACATTCCAGTCAGCACAATGAGCTTTAATTACATGTTTTTGCTTCCCATCATGCACCATGCGACTTCCGAACCATGCAACATTTTGTAATAGTTTAAATTCATATTTTAATTTTATACAAAGTGCAAGAAACAGATAAAAAACATGCGTCCACCCTTTTCCATTAAAAAGGCACAAAATGAGGATAGACTTGCATGCAGTTCTTTAAAGCACTTTATTTTGCAGGGAGGTTGTACTGTACCATCATTTAGTACAGATGATAATAATTGTATTAACTAATGTATTACTTAATACTAAGTAATGCATACATAAGGATAAATAATTACATAATGTAACGTTTATTAATGCTTACTAATGTATTAATTAACTCTGAGCAGTAGGCATTAATTAACTGTTTATTAATGCATTAACTAAATGCTAATTAATGTTAAGTAATACATAATAATGGTTATTTAACTATTATTAAACTGTTAATTAATGCTTAATAATGCATTAACTAACGTTAATTAAGGGACCCTTATTGTAAAGTGTTACCTTATTGTCTTTTTTTAAATAATCTCAGATTGACTCCATGATTTTAATATCACATGTCTGGTTGATTATCCCATTTTATGAAATACTCTTTGATCATTTTGTCGTTGAGGATACTATAAACACCCTTGCATAAAATTATTTTAAAGACTAGCGATTCAAAGATTTACCACTTTTCATTTTTGTAACATACCTGATTGCCAATTAGTTGAGGCTGAAACAAATACTTTAGAAAGGTGGACTTGAAATAGAGTAAAATAGAAACTTAATTCTACAAAAACAAACTCACCAGCAATCACTTAATCTGGCATAACACCAGTAATTTCTAAGTAGCCTAACTACTTAAATATGGTTATGAAATTGCTTGTCAACACCAGAGCTAGAACCATGCTTCTTTGCATGTCTACATTACACTTTCACATACCGGAGGAAGTGAAAAAGCTGAGCTCAGAAAAGAAACAGGAAAATCTGTGCCTGACTAAAACGATCAGAAACACTGTTGCACTAATAATGATGGGGAATAAAATGACTCATAGCCCCACTAATTACAGCTGCAGTGGTTTTCCCCCATAAAACAATGCCACTGACAGTCTAGCTCTGAAAAACACATTGGTAAGAGTCTAGGACTTGCCAGAGGGATTATAAAACAACATTTCAGTGTTAATGACACACCCAACCTTTATGGACGGGGTTTTTTACGAATATTCTTCCTTTTTCTTTCCAGTAACCCTGAAAGATTAAACTTTGCTGAAGAACATAAAAAGAAGCCCAGTGAATATTAGGTTCATATTCTTTAGTCCAAATGTTACAGTTCAGGTTAGACATAATGCAGTTATAGAGTTGTGCTGCCATTCTGCATTATTGGACATTACAGTGATATTGTAAAGGGATGCATTCACTTCTGATTTATGTTCAGGGCTGTTGTGTTCTTACAGAACGATTTTGGCACCGATCCTTGATGGTACCGTGTCTAAAGTAGCGTGACATTGTTTATATTCGTGGTTTTCCCCCTTGGAGCACATGTGTTGGCCTTCCTAATGTTACTCAGTCCATTGCGTCATAGCAGCTGAGCAGCACAAAAATGATTAAACATGCTGACCAGGGAAGTGCATAACAAGCAGCTGTGTAACTGCCCAGCTATGAACACGCACACACACACACACACCCACACACACGCTTAGAGTCCCTGAAACGGCCAGCTGGAGGATGTAAATCAGACACAGATTTAATAGATTTAAAAACTCCACCCTCTATTCTCTTAAAAATTGACAAAAACTGTGAGCTTGTATAGTTACTGAATGGAGACAACAATAAAAAGATAAACAAAAAACAGACAAAAAACAGCAACAACACAATTACATATTTTGCATTAACGCTTCATGTTGAGAAACACTGAGAAAGATGGAACAGGACAAGACAAAACCCTTTTGATGTAAATTATATACATTTTCACTAGGCCTGTGTTGAAAAAATCGATTTTCCGATTCTATATCGATTCTCATATTAATTCATAAAAATCGATTCTTATGTCTAAAGATCGATTTTTTTCTTTTTTTCTTTTTTTTCCCCATCATTACATTTTCGCCCAGTGAACTATAATCCCAGTTGTCGGACACACAGTTTGTCATGACACGTCTGAAAAATGCAGGTGCTTCATGGCAATATGTGTGCGTGGTGACGGAATAAATTAGATAAGCTAAAATGATTTGTTTACTGCATGAACTGTTGCAATTTCTTTCTTTTTTTGCACTTTAAATGGATATTGAAAGGCCTGTTTGAGTTATTTATTTCTTAGTTATTTCACAATAATTATTGTGAAATTATTATTTCACTAGTTATTTTACAGTCATATAATTCAGGCAAAAGCTCAAAAAACATTTTAAACAACACTAAGCCAAATCAATATTGAATCGGATCGAATCAAATCGTGATAATCGATTCTGAATCTTAAGAATCGGAATCGAATCGATTCTTGACATTTGAATCGATACCCAGCCCTAATTTTCACTATTCTAACATTTGGTAATTATCACTATATTAAAATGATAATTTGTCTTAAACCAGAGTATTGGACAAATATAAATGTTGACCTGATAATGGCCAGAGAGAAGTTATAATTCACACACAGGCATATCTGAATAAGTTAATAAAACCGGATCATTTCAGTGGGAGTGTTTATTTTGTCAATATCTGATGCCAACTTCATGTGACCATCTTGCTGGTATTTGTTCTGCCACAGTTCGTTTAAAAAAAATCCCCACTCCCTGAAACAAATCAGCCATTCTCTAAAAAGTGAAAGCAAGGTCAGCGTCAGCGATCTGGAGTCAGCTGGAGGAGGGAACTTGTGATGACGGGGAACAAGCCTCGTCATTGTTTCCACAGGCTAATTGCCAGATCACAGCGTCGCCGCTCCAGGTGCCCTGAAATCCCAATAAAAAGGGCAGTGGAGTATTACAGACCCACTGTGAGTGGTCCCCTCTTGACATTGTAGGCAACAGGTCAGTCAAATGCAGTCGAGTGGCACCATGTAGCATGTTTTTATTCACTTCTGCTGCTAAAAAAGCGTTGAACCTGAATGCATTTTAAAAGATCCTGCAGGATAATGACACTGAAGGCTTGTGAAAAAGGTAAATGTGTCTCTGTCAGCTGTGTCGTTGCAGAGGGGTGAGGTCTCATGACATGCAGGCGGGGACAGAGGGCTGTTTCCATGGAGCAGCCCTGCATGCGAGTGCACCAGAGCCTCCTGAATCCTCCTCAGAGACTCTGTGTGAAATATCTTTAAGGAGATTATAAAACTCAATCGTCAGCGAATATTTCCCGTTACAAAACAATGTGTCCTTAATTTAATTCCAACACTGCCTTCGCTTCTGCTGTGCCTGTGAATGCATTTGAAGACTTGAGGACTTTTGTAAAGTGTGGTTTTGGGTGTGTTACTTGCCTACACAGGCACATCTTGTCATTT